>NC_088859.1:31790938-32390938 GCF_963853765.1 Magallana gigas
AGAAAGAACGACATGTATTGACCTGGTCTGCCTGTAACATTAGCACTATTATTCAACATCAAAATGAAGAAATTTCATGACTTTAACAGATATTTCATGTTGGCGATGTCATTCACAGTAGACACATTTTCACACCCACTGTACAGGAGAAAAAACAATACATTAATCTGTGGTGGTTTGGTATTTTGATTGCAGGCATGATGAGAAACATAGCATATAATGTAAGATCGGGGTTGACTTCTGCAAGAAATCAGAGACAAGCAGCCCAGATAAAAGCTTTTAACTTCCCCAATGCAGGTGATGAAATTTACATAATTTTAAAATTTGTTACGCTTTATATCCTTCCACGAAATGAGCCGCTTTTAAGACAAGACAGGCAAAGCAGCATTTGCAAAATCGGGATTAGACAAAAGGATGCAAGAAACTTAAGAACGCTTCAGTTGCTGCTAATTCTGCGGTTGAATATTTTTTTAAAAAGGACATATTTTTGTCACCGCACCCAGTCATGAACTGGAAACTGCCAATTCACAGACATCACAAAATCTACAGGCAACGTACAATGTAAATAATGAAGTGTGAGGGCCGATCACAATAGAGGACTGGGTGGAATTAAAGGTCTTACTGCAGATAAATCAAGCCAGCTGACTTCTACCCCGACTTATAGGGATGCTCCAGTACCCCTGGATACAGGTTACTGTTATTTATGACAGTGGGGTCAGGGCGCAGTTCCCCTTCACTTCCCCCACACAAAACAACCAGCTAGAAATTGTTTCACTGCTTGTTTGAAGTCAATGCACTGTTCTGGGCACAGATCTGTGTTGTGGATTTACACACACATAGTAAAATAAACAGTACATTCAGATGCAAACAACACACTGACACAGAGAGACTGGGGATTCCCCTCAAAGCATGCCTGAGGGTATTTCACACTGGTCATACTCACCATGTTGAGGGGTTACTTTTGGGCTAACATGTCCACTTCCCACAAGACAGGAAGTGACATCAGATTGTGGACTCCCTTAAACAAGAGCACAGACTTGTGTCAATTTTTTTTTTTATCAATTTTCCTTATAAAAAAGCAAACAAAAACTGATTCTTATGAACAAGATACAACATTTTTCGAACTCCATGAAGGGAAAAGTCTTCTTTTTTTTATTATAAATTATATATCACTCAGGTAAAATTTACAACTCACACCCAATATTTAATCAATTAATATTTGGCTATTTTGAAATAAAATCTAGAAAATTCTTGCATCTAATAAACTTTGTTTTGATCATTAAAATTTCATCACTAGGACACTATGGTAACAATATATGTGTAGTGTCTCTGTTTTTTGCAAATCTCCACAGATTGAATCAGATTAAAAATACTGATACAAAAAATATAATAATAATTCAGATATCGTTCCTCTTAAGAGTCATAAATCAAACGATATGCCACAATATTAAAAAAGAAACTGGAATTAATTCACACCTGCTGATGCTAAAATCTGTCTTATCACCTAGATTTATCTACTAAACACACATCTATAATGATGTTTAATTTAAGTTTCACACAGAACGCTAAAGCCTGGTCCTGCGGTCACATTCATCATGAGTGACAATAGCTAGAGGACTCGACAGGCTACAGATTGGTACTATTGTCAGGATTCTGTCACCTGTGAGCCCATTGTCTGCTGACAAAACAAGGACAAGCCGGGGCCCACAGTTGACGACTCTACCTGATTTACCCCGGCCAAAAAAAACCTAGGTACACCCGGGAACGCAGCTCGATCAAGTCCGTTCGTTGGTGTAGTGTATTAAAACGATTTTCATCTCCTGGTATATATTTTGGACGTAATTGTCTGGCAAAGATGGGGAGAAATAGAGTATACCAATACATACTGGACATTACAACAGATCTACTAAAGTACACAAGTCAAATAACTTATCCTAAAAATTTTTAGAGTCCTTATCTTTATTGCAACTTAACAAACTTCTTTGTATTATTAGCTATGTGAAGGTATGCTTTTACAATTTCTATGAAAACAAGAAAAAATTAGAGGGAAATTGATCCTTCTTTGATCAAATAAGACCACAGAAATAGATCTCTCAAGTCCCTAACCTGGAACAAGTGTTTGTATGGAAATTTCAAGAACCATCTCAATGCAGTGTTTCAAAGACTTCAAAACTCCACACAACTCCACAGAATTCTAGGTCCTCTGGGACCCATTGATACAACATAAAATTAAGACTGCCTGCTGAAATATTTAGAAATCCCTCTCCTAGCTTTTAACATAAATCAACAAAATTCAATTATTGGTTCATAAAACATGCACAAACAATATTTACAGCTAAAATTTGCCATTCATTTTTACAAACAATGAACTTGTCATTGCCTCGGTGAAATAATGACAGCCATTTTGGCAATCAATAGTGTGACCATCTACTTCTAATAAATAATTTGTATCTATTCCCTGAACAAGATAAAACACAAATCATGAAAGATTCTCAGGAAAATGGTTCTATAATGATTAATAGAGAGATACTGAAGAGATAAGAATCTAGATAGGGATCAATCTTCACAAAACTTCACCGCTCCCATTGGCAGGTTCCATCTATTAAAATTCCCCATAGACTTTTTCCGAAAAAATCAACTATCAAATAATTGCTTGTCCTTAAAATTTTTTAGTTATAACACCTTCTGGACCAAAGTGTACATTAAAAAATCCATTTTGGGGGGGGGGGGGCATAGAGCATATTGTAGAGTATGTCCCTAGTGTCAACATAACAGAAAATCAAGAAAAAAATCACATTAAACTTGCATTTGGGTGTCTTGTTTCCAAAAATCAAATGAAACAATTTTGAGCTTGTTCTTGCTTGGTGGTTAGAAGATGATGACAAAATCAAACTATGAGTGGATGCCAAAATGCTTAGGTAGTAATGATGTACATTTTCAACCAAACTCATCTTTCTTCTATGGATTCAACTTCATTTTGGGGGGGGGGGGCAAATTCTTTTTATAGTGTGTGTTTAATTTTTTTTTAAGTGGTGGCATATTTTGGGGTTTTTTTGGGTTTTTTTCGCTAAAAACAGTTAAATAAAATAAAATAATTGAAGACATATTTTGAGCTTACCTGTTGCTGTATGAGGAACATCCACTAGCTGGTAGGTCTGTGTGGAGGGGGGTACAGCCACCGTAGAATTTGTGGGTACTCCAGGATAAAAATAGCCAGTCGGATACCCAGGGTAATTGTATTCTAAAGGCTAGAAAGGAAACCAGGGAAAATGTAAGCTTTTTTAACCCGTGTACTCTTTCGTTCTTAAAAGTACATATTTTATTTGATACAATTCTTTTTATTCCCTTCCCTGAACTAATTTTGAGACAGATGTCAGAGCAATATAATGGAATATAGCATATAAGCCTTAAAGCTTCAAATAATTATCTCTTCTCCAATGTGTTTCTTATTGATTCTGAATATTTTACCTTCCGCAGTTCATGAAGTATAATTATGATGTATTCAGACTTTACACAAAGCCGTCAGTTTTGTCAATTCACGATAAAACTGATTAATTTTCAGATTCATTTAACAGCAATCCATAGTATTTAGAAATTCACTCCTATCAATGAAGTTTTAGTGCAGTTTTTCAATTAATTCAAAGATTTAATGCATATTTCCTAATTTACATATTCAGATCTAAGATTTATGCGCAAAGGGGCGATTTGATAAAGGGCAAATTGAAAACTACTTGGATTGTGTGAATTGTGGCTCCTTAAATATGGGTTTTATCTATTAACAATGTCAATAAAATTTACTAGAGAATGGCTTTTTCATAATGTAAAATAAACAGTGATGAAAATAGAATGGAGAGATTGTGGAGATAAAATTCATTTACATTGATATTATGCTAAACTCAAAACTTGGCATTTGACAACTTATATGTTTTTGCATAAAATTTATTGTGTTTGAATTTACGTATCTCATTTTATTATTATCTGAAATCATGAACATCACCATTATAATCGTCAGAGCTGACACTAAAAAACCCATCGTACAATGAACACAGGTGTGATTTGCATTTTAATGCTGTACCCATGAAATTGTCACCTTAATTTATGTCTTTTTCACAATTTCATCCCAGCCCCAGCCAATCCAAACACGGCTTTGTGTACAGTCAAATTTGGGTCTTTTTGTAATCCTCATAAAATTTATAAGGAATTTCAAATCAGATAAAACATAGTTTAAATTTAGAATTTATTCATTAAAGGTGCCGCCACTGCCACCTTCACAGTTCGAAGGCGATATCCGCAGTATCAAAATGTATTTTTCTCCCGCATTAATTTTTTTTCTTGTAAATAAGGCAGATCGATCCCACTTAGACGTATATTTCAACCGCTAATGTTAGTAAATATTTTTTTCCATATTTCTTCTGCTTGCGGATTTTGACGATAATCAGTTTGTACCAAATAAAGAATATTTTTTAAAATGGTACGAGCGCTCACACAATCAGAAATGTGATTCGTTTTCCTCCAGGGGGCGATAGCTACTGGTACCCGAGATTTCCCAATCTACCGAGTGTCAAGACTAATCAATCCTCAATTCTAAACAGTCGGGTGGAAATATCAGACACCATTATTCATTCTCAAACAAATGGTGCCTACTAAATCCGACTGTGACAGAATATATTTCAAATTCACATCTTTTTCTATACTATTTTTTGCCAATTATTGCTTCCTTTTTAAAGAGGTTTCATGCATTATTTTTATAAATTAGAATTGAAATTACTATTTAGAAAAAAAATTAAATAAGCTTATCAGTAAACACAGTTTCCTCTTCATTAATGAGTTGTAAGACTTCAAGCATTTTTTTTTCAGACTGAAAAACCTTCTGTACGACTTCAAGCAATTAGCTTAACCCTATTGAGATTGTGGAATTTTATGACTTCTTGTTATCCTTCAAGTCTACATGAAGAAACAGGAAATTTTTCATATAATGCTAGCCAAGCAAGAGCAACATTTCTACAAAGGCTATAATCGAATGATATCCAAGCAATGTTTTTGTTTTTGTTTTTTTAATGGGGGGGGGGGGGGGGTAATGAAAAATCAGTGGATTAGATATACAATCATTCCTACCAAAAAGTTTTATTTGATATGAGGTTTTCTGAACAGTTTTCAAGATTTCACAATTTACGTACAATCACCTGATATCAAATGTTAAACACTGTTCACATCCCCAAAAAATCTCAAAATTAATTGTAAATCTGTGACTTTTGCAACAGCTTCCCAGTAATTGCTTTTATCCCAAAAATTACCATAAATTATATCTGCTTAATTTGTAATCAATGTTTTGCGCAATAAACGGAGCGGATTACCACACATGCAAGAGAGAAAAAATTATCTCTTGCCTTTGTTGCAATTTTACAAATTCTGTACCTGCTTGCTACAGAGGATATTGATTAAACTCTTTTTGCTTTGCCTTACTGAACAGTGTTGTAATTTTAAGTCACAAACCATCTATGTGTCATAACATATGCTGAATATACTGGTATATGAATGCCATGATATAACATTATCACTTCCACACCCATACACTTCAAGTTGTCGTACAGATTTGGACATTTTAAAATTCTCCCCCACAATTTTCAATACTATTTTTTTTCTCAGGAATAATCATTTCTCATGGAAATTAATCTAGATTTTTATCATTGCATTTTACTAGGAAATAGTCACATCAAAATTGTGCGCATCTTCTTCCATAAATTACTATTTTTGTTTTTTTTTGGTTGTTCTTGTTTTTCTTTTACTTGTGAAGATTTCAATTTATCTTACAAAAATTCAGTTTAAATAAATAAATCATAATGAATGGTCAGATCTTTCTGGAGCCAATATTGTGGATTAGTGTATATACTGTTGGATGTATCAAGATAAAAAAGCTTTGTTTTACCTGTTGTGCTGAGGAATTGGATGATGTGTTACTGGCAGGATTAGCACTAGTGAAGGGCACTTGAGTCGGGTCTGAAACAGACAAAAAGTGACATTATTAACCACATAATAACCATGTAATACATTTGTTTATTCTTGTATTTTTTAATCATATTTCTTGATTAAACATTTTCTTAAAATTTTCTTCTCTTTCTCTTTATATTTCTTTGGTTCTCTTGTGTTTTGAAGGTGGGTCAGAGTGGGGGGTGGGGTGGGAATGGGAGTGTAGTGGGAGGGGTTGGGTTAATACTTACACATGTACTGTGTGGCCTGGCTGTAGCCTGAGGGGGGATAGTAACTCCCCGTGCTCTGTCCCACCTGTGGTTTCTTCACTACAATGACAAAAAGCTCACCCCTTATTCAGGATACCCTGACACTTAATTGGCATTAACATATTTTATAGAGGAAGATGATGATCAGCCCTCATAAATATATGTCTGGTCTGCTTAATGCAGCCCACAGAGATTGCGATGAATATCTAATCAATGTTAGACATGCAAATTAAGTGATAACATCTTATAGCACCATTTCATGCTTTTCTGATTTCCAATAATCCAATAATTTCCAAGTTAACTGATAGCGCATCATTAATAAAGTAAAGATTTACAATACACTGCACTTTCCATGCAATAAAACTTGTATAAAATGCTATGATACGCTAGCTGTCAATAAATTCCTCATAGACGGGCACATGGTTCCCATCAGGAGCAAAGAAAATATGATGGGGGAAATATAAGTTAAAGAAACTTATAAATCAATTTAAAGTCAATCAAAGCTACAGTCCCTGCCCCATCAATAACACAGTTTGTTGTTTATGAGATGATTTGGATAGTAAAGCACAACTGGATAAGCAATAAAACAAGCACCTGCTAGAGAGAGAGAGAGAGAGAGAGAGAGAGAGAGAGAGAGAGAGAGAGAGAGAGAGAGAGAGAACACTCTTTTAATAATCATTTAATAGTGAATTGATCTGTTCATATTCTGTAACTAGTGCATAAAGTCCACTTACAGTCCTGAGGGTTGTACATGAGGGGATAGCCCCCTGGCTGTTGATAGCTGAAGCCTGTTTGGAGGCCAAACTGCGAGTATGCCGTGTTCATGTTGGCAGCTGCTGTGGAGGCTGCTAAATTAGAGGTTACAGCAATGGAGGGGCTGTTGCTATAACAATTAAAGGTCAAAATTACAACAAGTTAAAAGTGTACTATTTATTAAGTTAATTTCATTGCTGTACTATATATTGTTTTAGAATAATTGTTGATTGTTATAGATGGAGATTTGTCCTGTGTATGATATAACATACCTATTATAAAAAGAAGTCAGTGTTGGGTCCAGTCCGACTTCTGTATTAGATTTGCTCAGCTCTCCTAAAAAGTCAACAAAAAACTATAAAAATCCTAACAAATCACTATGGTTACATTACATTGAAACTGTATTGTGTCAGGGTAATAAGATGTGAAACCTCCCCTGTACTCGCTCTGTGGGAAGCTATCAAGTCCTTACACACAGACGGTCAACAATTCAAACTTTTTTCACCTCATAATTTGACTTTACAGATTCTGGCCTGAATGACTGCAATTAACTAGTGGAGAGTTCGGCACTTGGTTTACCTGTCAAGTTGTCCAGAGAATCAGTGACGGAGAAATCCACTGGGCTCGTGTCACAATTGGGTTCACTTTTCACTGTGTGTGAAATATAAAAGTACAGATATAATCTTTATAGATACAAACAATGATCCCCTGGCCGAGATAAACTTCATTAAGTTTTCATAATTGATGGGAAATGAGGCATTTGAATGCGACACATTCCATTATAGGTGGGGATGAATTTAATGCATCGCATTAGGAACGGCAATCGGTCATAGAGTACGTAACTACTATCAACTGTGTGAAATATAACCACTGGTTGACCATTTGCCCATCTACCCAATAAATCGGTATTTACTGCTGCCAATACAATGCCAAAATCTTTCAACCAATGATGTATGTTTCAAAATAAATTTGTATTGAAAAGGGGGGGGGGGGGGGGTACTTTCTTTAACAACAACAAAAATAAACTAAGGTTTTGAATCTTACAATCTTATATATCTATAATGAAGATTTCCAAATATTTTATCAACTTTGGTTAGAATCATTTCAAATATGCATTAAGTTGGTTAGTAATTGTTTTACATCTAAAAATCTTTATTAATTAAAGTTGTGGTTAATTTTACCTGCTAAAGGAGAGCCAGTTGACATTACCCAACTCTCGCTGCTGTTGAAGGTGCTGCCATCTGGTGCTGAAGTGAGAGACTCAATACCACCTACAAAAGTATTACAGAAAAAGTGTCACCAATGAAACAAAAGACTGGTCATCTCTAATGAAAAAGTGTTTGAAAGAGGAGGTTTCTGTAAACTCTGTCTTTTGTCTTGTCTCTGAGGGAAGCCACACGTCTGAGGGGCGCAAGGTGTGATGGTTGGGGACACAGGGTTTGGACAGGAGTAGTATGTCTGTGTATGATGTCAAAGGGAACAGAAAACAAAGCCTCCCCACCGCACCAAGTCGTCAAATATCAAAACTGCAACACTTGGGCAGACAGGACTCCAGTTTCTTTGTGAGGTTGTATCTACTGTGCAGTCAAACTTGTCGGGTTATATACAAGAGCTTCGCAGAACTAGGGTGTTCAGAATAAAACTATTAGGTTGCACATGTTACCTAACAGAAGTGATTGTACTCGATGAGTGATCCAAATTTAAACTTACAGGAAATGGAAAATCCAAAATCACTTCCATAGTCTCCATGCAAATATATCAATGAAACTAAGGAGTTCTTTCAAATATGAATGCTCCTATACAAACTGATGAGAAGCAGAGTTCCTGATACAGAACTTTATATTTTCTTGTGCTTAATATTCAAGCATCATCAAAAGTAGATAATTACTGAGCTAGCAATTAGAATTTATTCCCTAGTCACCAAGTGTGAACTGTAAAAAATCACCTGTCATGTTCAACAAATACAGCTATGTATTCCACAACTATTGATTGCCTTGTCATCAAAAGGGATGTTGTAATCTGCTTCAAATTAATTAAAACTTTTGCTTTGGCAATAGTCAGTACGCAATCAGACACTGTAACATATGATGCAAAGAGCCAATAAATTTAGATTTCACATTGCATGGCTAGTTCTCCTTACGTCAGAGCTTGCAGAAAATAAAGTAGAAAGATGGCCAGGCCCCATATATCATCAGGGCTCTACAATGGGGTTTGAAAACAAAGTGGGACCTTGCAAACGACCAAGGCTGCTGAAGGAACATTGTTGAGTAGGAGCCGATGTGTATTTTGGGTGGAAATAGGAATGATTAGTATTACAGCTAATCAATTTTTTAAACTGTTACAAAATGTCGATATGGAGCGGGGATAGTGTGCCATGCGGCCATTGTTTCCACGACAATGTGATGTAGTGTTGTGGCAATTGTCAGCTATTGGAAGGCCTCACTTGTGGATGAAACAGCAAACAACAAGCTTTTATTAAAAAGCATTTCATCCCCATTAGTTTGATCATTTATATGATCTCACAAAAGAATTGAACAAAAACTTTATTATGTATTAGAACTCCATGAGTGAATACCAAGGACAGATTATCATTCAACCAAAAGCAAACGCTTATTAATTAGGCAAGCAATTTAATCAACAATAACTTAAGATTTTATATTTTGTCCTCCACTATACTCATTACTTTGTACATGGAAACTGTTACTTATATTGGAATAGTTGTGGCTGACTACATTAGTGCTTCAGTCTGAGAGTCCATTTCCCATTGTGCTATAGACAAATCAAGTGGGTCCACTAACAGCAGCTAAATAGCCCCAATGATAAGCTTGCTTAATTGTCCCAAAGTTGCCAAGTGAATGAAATGATGGCTTGTTGAGCCTGAGAAAATCTACTTACCATCTGAGGTGCCATTGGGTGTGGGGCTTGATGGGATTGCAACACTGTCAATGGGAATTTCTCCGGGTTCCAAGGGTGAGGCTTTGCTTCTATCCAAAGAGACCACGGCCTCTTCTGTCAATCCGTGCAATTCAAGTACCCTTAAAATGGAAACAAATAAATGAATTTTTTAAACTCTTGATTTCCACACAAACATGCCAAGAATTTTTTAAGAGGGAGGGCAAGAGAGAGGTTATATACCAGAAAACATCTGTGGGAACGGGGATGACCCAATCCTGACAATCAAAATCTGCACTATTAAAAACGTGGAATTCACTCTCCCGACCCCGACAGAAATAAATTTTAATCTTTTGCAACAAATGTTAGTTACAGAATAAAAGAATTGATAAATACAGTGATTAACTTAAAAAAAGAAACAACCCACTGGTTCAGAACGGCAGAACACGCAACCTATAATCAATGTCTAAATACTGTACCGGGCCAAATGTGACCGTGTAAACAATTTCTATACCGATTTTATCACACAGAATTTCATGCATGCTTTCCCAACTATCCATAAGACAAAAATTGTTGTAGATACATCATCATTTTTCTTTGCAACAATTATCACAAAGAGGGTTTTTCAATTATTTATTCCTTCAGCCATTGTGTGACCCTTTTTCCTGTAGCTGACAAAGAAGGTGTGCGTGCTCCATCGATATCCCCAAACAATAGATAATCCTCCCTTACTTCCACTATATGTAGAAACTTATTACCTCATCTTCCTCTAATAAAAAGAAACTAAACATGCTAAACCACAACAGCATGTAAATAAACAAAATTTGTGTTATATTGCCTTTATGACAGCATTGAAAGCCATTGGTTGTTAGAACCAATAGAGATTTTTTTCATGTCTCAAATAGAACACAGAGGAATTTTTTTTCAATTGTAATTATCCCGTATTCTGCTTGATCAACCCTAAAAAACCCCTAAAACAGTAGATTTTTCTGTTGTTTTTAGAAAAAGTTTCATCAAATGCTTCTGAGCACTATTTTTTCGTTTTCCAGGCTCTTTTAGTTATTTCTATTGATCTGTCTGGCTTAGACTGAAGTGACAAGTCTATATACAGATTTACTTCACAGCTAGAGTTGAGACAAGCCACATAAAATCACTCAGCTTGCAAATGGACAGTCATAAAACGATTTGCTGATGAACTATAGCTAATAAAACCTGATTCTTGTCTTTTTCTGGAGAAGAATAACCCCTACACTGAGCTGACACGACTCCCCTTTGACTTGCCAGTTCATTATGGAGATTATTTAAGACAATCAGAAGATACCCCTGTCAAATCCATTACGTCTAAAAATTGCTCAAATTCTCTGTAACAACTTGCTGCACTTTTGGAGAAAAACACCTGCAATCTAGAGCAAGTGAACCTAATCTTAAACCAAGGAAAAAAAAAGGAACACACCTTCAAATATCTTTTTAAAAATCCTTGTACACATATACTGCAGTGCTTTGGTGTGCCGAACGGAGAAAAAACACTTGCGGTAATTAAGAGGGGACCTCTGCATTCCAGTGACAGCAGTCGCAAAGCGTTAAAACATTCAACCAAATACACAGACCCACACAAAAGACCAAACACTCTCCTGGCGTCACCACTGCTTACCCACAGAAAGTCCAAACATCTTACACAAGACAAGCCGAATATCCATTAATGGAAATATTTACACAAAATTGATTTCCAAATAGAATTGGGCAACCCTCGACACGGTGGGCCTGAAAAGAAGGGTGGTACAACCCCACACAAGTCTTATCAATATCACTATCACCGCTTATTTCTCATTGTCACCCAAATTGGTCCTTTAAACGCCTACCAGGAGTAAACATGCAGTTCAGGATGCAGGGACTGAGAAATACAGACTGGGCTTCCTCTCTTTAATTGATGCGAACGTGTGAAAATGGTGAAGATAAATATTTTGTTATTGAGAACACAGGACTTCACAAGAGGCCTCATGTCTACTGCCTTACTACTACTTGTATAGTTACAATTTCTGACCCTTCATAGGTACTATGTCAGGGCTCCTTAGTGTAGCGTACTTAGACAATTTCATGTAGTAAAACTTATATTATTCTTTTACATGCAGACAATCTTTTTAATTGTTCAGAAAATAAACATAATTGTATTATATAAACGTTAAATTAAATTAAAACAAGGGATCCAAACTCATGGGTTCCAATGGAATATCTGTATTTATACATGTATGTTTTCAATCATATCTTTGTTTACCTCTTGACGTTGTGTTATTTTCTTTTTTTCATTTATAATGTGTTTAAAGTGGCGTATAGGCCCGATGGGCCGAGCGTTGAATCTATGCTTATTACTACTGATATTTATACACTTCAAAAAGTATAAACATGTCCCTATTAATAAATAAATTACTTAGTTTAATTACTTACCTATAAAAGAGACTTAAGTATTACATATGGATTGTTCTTATTTGGACTTTTCTTTTGGACTTTTGGAATATTCTTTTTCATCACGAGAATATAATATTTCAAAATATATTTGGAAATTGATAAGATATTATTTTCAAACCCACTAACATAAAAAGAAACAAAACATAAAATCCTCCAAATTCAAGATTGATAATAAATTTGAATACTTCTCTAGTTCCTTTTTAGCATCAAGAAAATAATCCTCTGTGATAATCATGGCTGATGTTTTGGTGTCTATAAGCTAGGGCATGCTATGTGGAGGTACAGGGTAGAACTGACCCTACAGGCTGCTGTGTTGACCTGTGGACAGGATGTTAGGGACCCCCTGACACATGTCAGCCCTGTGTACACAGGGGATTACCCCCCACCTACCCCACACTTATATACAGGCTGCTACTACACTAGTTTCACACCTACTGTGTTTAGTCCTTGTAATAGTGTGGGCCCACTGATTGGGTATCTGTTAATGTACCATCCTAATTTACAACTTGCAGTATATTTTTGGAACAGTTCATAGAAGCCTCCTTTAATCTTACAGGGACATTCCTTAATCTTACAATTAACATTAATGGCTAATCCTACAAGGAAGTTTTTATCCATGCACTGATCAATTTTTGTTTTGTTGCATTGTTGTTGTTGTTTTTTTTTTCCTTTCAGATTTCTAAAAGCTTAAAGAAAATTATTCTGTGGTTCATAATGAGGACATTTCATTTTTTTTTTTTACATGTATAATAGTATTATTCAAAAATTAAAAAAGAAATAGCAATTTGAATGAACAACCACATGTATAAAAAAAATTAATTACAAAATTTATCAAATTTGTAGTCTAAAATTTAAAAAAAAATAAATTATTTCAGAAAAAAAACAAACTATATATTCCTTCAAATCCTAAAAAAATTGAAACTAATTTTGTCCCTCAATATTATTGCAAAATAATTTATTTCAGACAAACTTTCATTTCATTCAGTTTTAATAATTTTGAGTTAATGGTAATTTTTGTATTCTGTTTAATCATAAAATAATGGATTTCAAAATTTAGGACATCCCAAAAATATGTACAATCATGTGTATTTTTCTTAAAAAGATACATTTAAATGAATTTTAACACAAACATCATCTTATTTTTGGCCTTCAAAGTCAGAGACTAACGTCATGTGAAGTCAAGGCGGGTGTAAAGAAATTAACAAGAATGTGTACAAATCCTTTATCCTTCACTAACAGTGCATAAGCTCCCCTTCAATTCAAAGCTTTGTCCTTCTTTTTCGTACAAAAGAGATGAAAATCATGATTGTCCCAATTCAAAATGCGAAACATCTGAATGGCTTTGTTTTAGAAATGCAAAAGGAAAAACAGAATACAAAAGAGCCACCATTGTTGAATTTTATGCACATTCATGGTGTGTTTGGGCAAATGGGGTCAAACGGTTTAAGATGGGTGTCTTTGGTCTGAGTGCAAGTAAGGGCCGGACTTCAATGCCAAGTCTTGATTTTTATTATCATAGAAATCATTGTTTTATTTTAGGTTAATATCATTGCTTTCTAAAATTTTTATGAAATACCAGTATCTTCTCAAGAATTTTTTCAACTAAAGGGTGGAGGTATGTGAATGCATGCAGGACTGATATAAACTGATTTTGTTACAATTACCTGTCGCCTCTCTCGATTGTGGCTACACTAATACCAGTGAGGGACCCTTCTGAATCCTTCCGAGCTCTCTTGGCCTAAATTGAACCAAAAATATATATTACGTTAATTTCACTATAAAAAATAAATAATCGAGGCATCAGTTTTTATCTTTAAATCAAATTATAATAATTGAAAATAATTAATGCATAATAGTAGAAATTATATAGTTTTGATTTTTTAATACATTTTCCACAGAATAAAATATCTTAAATTAATTTTTAAAAATTGATATTATAATAACTTGAAAACGCTGACTGTAAGAAATAATTTACTTGTATAATTTTGAATCAATCATTCTACAAAATATCAAATAAAAATGTTCTTTAAATATCTCATCTTGATTTGAGCCATAAATTTCATATTTTCATGAAACACTTTCATTAATTGTGTTAAACATTCCCCAATTAATAAAACACCTAGGCCACTTTCTGCAACATTTGCAGAAATAAATCTGCACTACTTCTGAAGAACATCACTACCAGCAACCCCATCCAGATGTAATCACCTCGTTAAAACAGAGAGAATTCAACCCAACAAACTCATTAAATCATATCATAAAGAACTTAAAAACCACTCTGACCCACTCACCTTCCTGCAGGGTGGGGAAGGGGGCGGAGAGATAGGAATAAAGTAACCTAGTCGGGGATTCACACTTCCCAACAACATGGTGGAGATTTTTTTCCCCTCTCTCTCTCTGATGTTTGTAGACACATCAGACAGAACTGTATACTAGGTCACACACATGCTTGAGAATTAGGATTGCCAACTCTGCAGCTGAATGTACTGTATCTGTACTACAGGGGGAGAAAAACACAATGACCACTGGACTCTCACCGCAGGAGGTCCAAAAATCAGGTCAGCCTCTTGGAGCTGACCGCTCCCCTCCCTGACTCTACAAACGCCAGGGAAATCTTATCTGATGGAGCTCATGAAATTGAGGGGGAAAACATCATTATCATCTTGATTATGACAGCAAAAACAAAATGCATGTTTACATCGGTAATGGTTAGCTTTTAGTGAGGAGGAGGGGAGATTTGGGGGCAAAGGATGGAATCGTGGCTCTACGGGAGGGCATAATCATCACATGAAAATGACACAAGAATCAGATGGCCAATTAAAGATGTCAACTGTGTGCTAACTAAACTAATTATGTTTGAATCAAGCCCTCAGTGGGATACTGAACTAAATTTGAGAGAGAGGTAAACACTTCATGACCAAAAATAAATATTCATTAATCTGTGGTTGACTAGGATTTTAAAGATAATCAGTAATTTTAAATCAAACTTGATCAGCTGAGATTAGGGGTGTTTTGCTTTTAGTTTGGATTTACTGTATTTAATTATATGCTAGCTAGGACATTAATATTAGTAAAAATGAATTGGAAATTAATAAAACTTTGCATATACACTACTTTTAGATTTATAAAAAAATATACAGATACATGCAATTTAAATTATGAACTTCTTTTTAAGAGAGAATAAAATTTAAACCATGGGCATAAAATCAAAACAAAACATTTGGCTTTATAAATTTTATTTCAATATTCATTGAAAATTAACCATTAATTTTCTGAAAACGTTAGGAAAAAATTATTTGTAATTTTTTTTTTATGAACAGTTTAAAGCTGAACCCCACAAAAAATAATTTTGAAATTTTGAAACCAAAATATTTTGGCTAAATGCAAATGTCAAAAAATTTACAATAAATTTACAATGGATTGTAATTCATATCAGTTTTGATTTTTAAGAATTAATTTCATTGATAAAATTGGCAATAAAATTAAAAATAATAGGTACTCTAAATTCTTAAAAATCTTTTTTATTTACAAGGAAAATTTATTTATTACTATTCCCATTCCTACAGATTTCTCCATCTTTTTTTTCACACACAAAAGAAAAATAATTAAGAAGGGACCCTACCTGTCTTAAGACTTTAATTCATTACTGGTGTCCTGTCTTAAAGCTCCTGATAATTATCAAGATATAATTAAAAGTAGCCTGCGTGATATCGCTTCATCAGCTTAGGCAGATTACAATAAGTCCAACCACTGTGTAAATCTCAGGTGCGAGTTTCCGCCAGTCATTTCCTTCCACATGAAATGACCACGGTACACCTGGGTACACGGACACACAGTGGCCGCTGGAGAAGTCATTACACACTCAGCAGGGGAGGGAAGGAAAAGTCACAAATTCCCTGTACGTAATTTTGGTCTTACATCATCCATTGTCCACTGTGATGATGGGAGGCAGACAAGGGACAGAAAGGTTCAACGAGTCTAGCATAATTCACTCCAGGATAAAATTTAAAGTCACTAAATTGTCATCATCTGTTCACTCACTGGTACATTTTGGAGTTTATTAAAAGTGAAAATGATTTGTATTCTTAAACATCTCTTATTTCTTCTGGCTTGGAGTCAACAGGAATATGATTTTCATTCAATCTCTCTTATTTAAAATTCAATTTTTAAACCGATTTTGTTGTAAGATGATTTTGAAGTTCCTTATTATACTCAGGAAACAATTTGTGTTACTCCAATTACAGGGGAAATTAATACAAATTTTAGCAACTTCTCTTCACCAAAAAAAATGTTTAAAAAATAAAATCTTAATAAAGGTTTTATTTTAAATTTGATGTCACAATAAAATAAATTTTAATATTTAATAATTGCTTTGTTTTGTGTTTTTTGTTTGAGCTGAGAGTATACAAATATCATACTAATGCCGGAATCACTTCGTCACGTTACAACCGCATAATTTATCACTGATAAATCCGATACTTACAAATAAAACTCCCTGTACATTAGTAAAAATTGATTTGTCATTACGGTGTGAAACAATAAGTATTCTATTGTTGAAATAAAATTTGAGCTGACAACCTACCAGGAACTAAGTGACCGAATGTCTTACCTTACCTCGTTCTCAAATTTGACGAAGAAAACAATTAAGTCCCGAGTTCCATAATTAACAAGATAAAAACTGATCCGACACTGATCGGAACGACATAGGACCAGCCCTTACAATCCAACCAGTTTGACAGAAATCGGTCCCCTGTATTTGAAATCGGACATGGAAGGACGGTGCCTACCTGCTAATAGTATGGTATCAGGCTACTGCTTGTTTTCACCCAACAATGAAAGCCAATACCACACCAGTCAAACTTGCTACTTTTTACTGCAATTCAATCCAAGTATAGAAGACAAACAGATATGGTTAAGCCGATGGTATAAAGTATGTAAAAATCCAGCCCTCCTGATTCTTAGGCTGACCACAGGTAGGTACCGAGCTATCTATGTTTATTAATCACACCTAATTAGTATTCACCAAAGCCACTACATTTGCTATCATTGGCTTAAATAAAATTATTTCAGGAATCAGGGGGGCGGAGTTTAAATAAGGCAAGCAGACGCAGGGAGTTTAACTTACTGCTTCGGATCTGTCACTTACAAACATCAATAAAGAAGGCGGGACTATCTGTTACAATCCAGGAGAAAATTCATCCAATTCTTATAGCCAGTAGGGTGAGGAGACCATCTCTAATAACTGGATGGAGGCTCTCCTTAAGACTATTCCAACACCTTACTGGAAATTCATTGTGAAACTTGAACTTTTGATTCTGAGATGAAGATTTAGCTGAGCATATATACTCTAATAGTTTCTTTCCATCTCGAAGTTTGGTACAGATAAAGTATTTTAAATATTTCTTATGAACATATATGGTTTTCATTAAACATGATTCATTAAAATTAAAATAATTCTTTAAAAAAAAAACCTATCTGTATGAATTCTAGAATTATCTAACAAAAAAAAAAAAAAAAGTAATGATGCTGAAACATGTGGTCAACATCATGTAGGGAATACCTGCATATTTCACAGAATAGTTCATTGCGCTTAATTTTTCTCCAAAAAAAATTGCAAAATGAGTATAAAAATTAAGTTAGAAAATGCAACCATAATTAGAATACACAATTCTAGGAAGTATACATCATTTTGAAATAAGATTCGGCCGAAAGATAATTCTTGGAATTTGAGGGGAAAAGTGATCTCTGTTACAATGTATTGTATAGCCAAGTAAGTAAGAACTTCAATGCTGCAAAATCACATAGCAGAAAATTACATGTACACGTATATGAAATGCTTTCAAGTTCAGGGAAACTTATTTTGCCTCCACTTCATATCACAGAGACAGCAAGTGCATCTTCTTCACTTTTTTGATTCATATTGGAAAAATGTTTAAAATACAAAATCGCTCATTTATTCAGTTTAACATTTATTACAATATTTGGTTTAATCACACATGGCCTAATATAATTCATGTATAAATATGCTATTTTTTAAAAAGATTTTAAAACTAAAAAAAAAAAAAAAAAAGGAAACTAGTACCGGCCAGTACACTAATAAAATATTTTCCAATCTTATCTGCATGAACAAATTGTTAGCATCCGAATCAAACTTAATCTGGTAAAATCTAGCGTGCTAATTGAAGACAAATTACTACATCCAGTTCTAAATTATGTACCTTATAAACAGCTGTGTATATACCTGGTATGTACAGCGTACAGTAATAGTCAGGTGTACTGTGAAAGAAGTCATGTATCTTTTATTTCATTTGTCTCTTTCCTTGCGTTAAAATTTAACATACCCCACAATTCTATTTCTATTGTCATTTCTCTAAATAATTTATGATATCAATAATTTTAACTTATACAAAGATATTAATTACATCAATAAAGTAATAATGCACTAAATTTTAGAGTTTTGATGTTGATACTTCACATATTCTGTACAAGCACATTTACAATCTCCGAACATTATATTCGTCTCTTCAGCATGTACCAGTAAATTGACATATTCCTTTCTTTCAATTAGATCACAACTACCGGTAATGTAAGTATCTAAAATTGTCAATTGTCTCTTTTAGATATACAAGTTGTATACTTATATCCATTTTCTGTTACTTTGAGATTTTTTTTATGTTGACAATTTCTACTTATATAATTTGCCAATTTTTAATTTTTTTTAATTAAACCAGAATTTAAAAAAATTCTAGATCAAAACCACATGTGAATAAATTTTTTGTCTCTCATTGAGCTACATTATAATGGACGATCATAGGTATAAGGAGGGATAGAATTGGATGATTTTTTACTACTAATAATCTAACTCACAAATTGGTGGCATTTAGGATACAATTTTCAACCACTATATACGCGTGCAAAGAAGTTCTATGGGATCTTTTGTTTATGTATTTAGGGATAATAAACCATAATTCATATTCTACTGTTGTATACATTCAATAAATCAATTCTTTCTGAAAACATTATCCTGAAATCTAATACTGTCTCTAATTTTGTTGTATCAAACAATTCAACATTCATATGGTTTTGTGCTTGGCTTGATGGAACAGTAAATATTATACATTCATATTAATATATTTGTAATGCAAACCTAGCACCATTTCAACGGAAATAAAGAAAGCAGATTGTACCTGTATCTTTTACAACTGTTATCATTAAGTTACAGAAATATTTAGCGGCGCATGTATTTCAAACAGTGTACTTACTATTGGCCTGTGCCAGTCTGATCCCATGATGTGACAGATACCTACAATACCTGGTTATATGAGATCATAGGGCTACAGTTGGAGACTTTGCAGGCTTTCATTGGTGGAGAGGAGAAATCATAGGTGAATATTGCATTTTAGTTTCATTTTACTTTGTCTTTTGGAAGCAAAGAGGCCTTTGGGTATAAGCAAGACTGTTCGTTTTCTTAACAAATCGACATATTTGATAAATCTGCACACACATGAAAGAGAGATGCATGGGCTAACAAGATGCTTTTCACCTTATTAACATTTTGAAGTGAAACTAGTCACTTTTTGTTATCTGGTATGTAAACATGCACTACAAAACAATGTTCTTTCATTCTTTGCCTACTACCAGTGTATATTTTTAAATCGGCTTTTTGACGAAACATTTTTAAGATGTTCTCTAAATTGCGACCAAAATCCAATTCCATCATGCTTCCGTTTATGCTGAACCAAAATTTAAATTCAGTAAACAGAAAAATTCTTTCTTTGTTGGATATGAAGGAAGTTGGCATGGAAGAAAAACCTATATTGTCAGCTAGTTGTTTTTTCTGCAATGACTGCTACTTTTTTATAGCATATGTGGACACCTAAGTAGAGCATATTTTACTGTTCATAGAATCTCCACTTTTAATTTCTTCATGTGAACAATAATTAGAAAGTCAACAGGTGGAACAGCCCCAAAATATGTTGTCAGGTTGTGCAGTTCAATGTTTTTGATAATGATGAACTATATTGATTGGTTTTGAAATATACCATACAGAATAAATTTAAAAAGCTTTAAAACATATGACATATAATATATGAATATGGTTTATATAAATCCAAAAGCTAAAGTTAAAAGTATTATCAAAAACTTTGGCATAAACAAAATTTAAAAACATGAAACTAAATAAATGATTCAACAAAACGTCATATGCAAAGCGATCTTTAGGAGAGGTGATAACACAAAAGATTTTCAATTACCAGTACATGAAACCATAAATATGAAAATTTAATTTAAAACTTTAATTAATGCTAAAAGTTATCAATATTAGAAATATGCTGATGGGTAATTGAGAGACTTGATTTTAATGTTGCAATTATGCAAAATTAGAATGCAGCCAAATGTCAGCCATTTCGGTTTTGGGGTTTGGACAACTATATCCCCACCACCATCCTCCTCGTCTACCCTTGAAACAAGAACAAGGAAGACAAATGAAGGTCGGAATGACCTCCACTCCAGAAGCAATCAGGCCAGGTAGGTAATGAGCAGACTGGGGGCCAAAGGTTTGCGGGGATGGCAGCAATGAGTGTGTGCGCCTGATCATTATGTACCAATTTCTTCTGATTGATTAGCAGCATTATCAAATCTGCATTGTACATGTGAAACACTCTACAATTTTCAGCCAAGAAAATTCCTTTGAATGCTGACTTTATTCATTGAGAAAATAATACACCTTTTTTTATCCAACCTCCATAACTCACAATTCAAACGATTTAAACAACTTGCTTACTTTGAAAGTGGGAATTACGGGAAAGCTTCTCGAAGTAATAAAGCGCATTATGTATCATTAACTGTCCATTTAAATGAAAAAGGTTACTTCGGGTCCTTCTCGACTCACAATTAGCTGAAGCCAAATGTCGTCTGCTTTAACAATAGCATCAATCAATTCCACAGTTACTTCTATTATAATCTTCTGCGGTTCTGGTTGTCTGTGCTCATATTAATAAGCTCAAGCAGAGAATCAAAAGATTTCATAAAAGTGCACATCAAAGCTGATCTGTATCTTTTGACAGTATACACTCATCAAAATTTCCAGTTTTGTTCTCTACCCAAGAGTAAAAACAATTTTCTGTACCTCTGGAACCTCCACCCCAGCACACCGGTAAATCTTTGTATTACCGAGAAAAGTCTGTATAGACAACATATATCATATGAGAACTATCAAATGCCATAAACAGATCTAAGTGGACTTAAGACAAATGTTCTGGCAGGGTTGTAGAGAGAAAGGGATCCTGCCATTAGGAAACCCTGAGCTACCCAGTACATTCCATTTGTCAGTAGGAATCCATTCATACATGATATATTCCAAGAATGGGTACAGAAAACCAATTGCTTGATTTCCTTGAGGAATGGTTCAAGAGAAATGAATATTCTTCTCTCTCTTTGCTTCAATGCGCAGACTCTTAATAATGTGTGATTTTATGGCGACAGTGATGGAACCTTTATTCTGTTGTTACATGACACCCCGTGTTTTACCAAATTTACTAAAACTCTTTCTTTCCTCCAGAGACTAAATTAAAATGTATGCCATGAAAATTACTTAATAAAATAAAAATTAAGGATTTCCAACGTCCATATCAAAATTGGAAAATTGAAACCTTCCGTTAAAACTTTCTTCATCACATTAGTCTGTGGAAAAGTAAGTCCAGAAATTGTTGCAGCAGTGTTGTATAATGCACTTAGAAATTTCGAGTTTGTTAATAGCAAACATATAGTCCAATATTTTTTATGCATTTTCAAATCAAGAGACAAAAGAAATACATTCTGATAAGGGTAGTCTCTGACCGCAAAATTTCAAGAAGAGTGGCAATTCTAATGCTTCACAGGCTCTAGAGAAAATGACAGTTAAATCTCTTGTCTAATAAAACAAGCCTCACAATTTCCTTAACAATTATGAAGATGGCAATTTCCAGGATAGAAAAATTTCCCCCATTTCATTTCCGCTCTATGTTGTCTTGCTTGTTGACTGAAGACTTTTGCTATAGGACAGGGCTGACAGTCTCCAATTAGAGCAGCCAGCGTTCTAATCAAGTCCTCGCAGTTACCAGATTCATAGAAACAACAGGTAGAATCCTTTTCAATCATGCACACTACTTATTTTTCAGTAACATTATAAATATTTTTCCCTTTTTTTTTTATTCAAAATAATTTCTTAAAAATCAAAATAATTCCATTCCAAGTATTTTATACGCAACATAAACTATAAGTGGCTCTGTGCAAAGAATTGACAGTAGCAGATATCTTTTTAAAACATGTAGTAGAAAACCAAAAGCATAATTAACTTAATTTTCCCAGTGTTGATAGGGCTGGGTCAATAAAGCAATAGGCTTTAATAAACAAATGATTTTTCCTCAAATATTCCAGGAAGCTTGATTTGTTAACCCTAGACATTCCCCTTCCATTACATCACCAGACCTGGGCCAAGTCTGGACAGCGAGCGCCTAGCTGACTCAGTAACTTTTAACTCGAGCGAGTAAGACTCAGAGGGGCACCTGTTCCACTGACTCAAGGCACCATCAATCAAACCTGAACAGGACCATGGACCTATTAACACCTGTCAAAAGGACCTTACCTACAAACAAGCAGAGGTCTCTAATGTGTCATCTTACATTCATCTCATTAATTAAGATGGCACTGATTGCAACAATCAATTAAATCATACTGAAAAATTCATGTTTCTGAAATATCAAATTTACAAAGTTGACACAGACCACGTTTCAAATGTCGCTTGATTGCGATCATTGGTTGTTAATTCCATGTACCAACCTACGTCTCTTCATTTAAACTCGGCAACCTAATACTGCCCCACAACATATATGTTACAACTTTAGAATCTGCTACCCAACATTCAAAATATTTGATTGGCGATCAACCATAATACCTAAACATTACAACAAAAACTGATTTAGCCAAAAGACAATGTACCTTTCATATTTTAGGGCCATGTTTTGGGTGGGGAAGCAAGCTTTGCATTTTTAAACAGCAGATTCATCTTTTTTATCATCCAGGTTATTTGATTAAAGATTTTTTTAATCCAACAAGTGAAACCATCTTGTGTATCTCTTGTAAATTAGTAACCCCACTAGAAATGGTATGGGTGATGAATTAGAACTGTCTTTGTGGTAAAGTCATGATTCAAGTGCATTAAGTTTTCCTCTGGCTAATTTGAATTGATTTGCTTTTAAATGACAGGGCTTATTTTTAGATGTGCTTTTCAAAATTTTTCTGTATTTAAAACAGATAAACTTGTGTCAGAAGAAAGAACTCCCAAACAAGCAATTCTGAGGAGAATAAAATGGATCGTGTGATGGCATGCAGTTTCTGTCGAGCCTTGTTTACAAAGATTCTAATTCTGCATTTTAAATAGTTTCCTAACATGCAAAATGACTGAATAGAAATAAAGGCTTATTCCGTCAGCTGTGAAACAAGGAGGCTTTAAAGTTGTCTTTGCGTAAATCGCCCCACTGACTGCATTATCTTTGAATTCATTTTTTTTCTTTTCTGAAAATCCTTATACACCCATAATTCACAATTACAACTTTACTTGGCCTACTTAGAAAAGCCGTTGGCCTGATGCATGGAAAATTCATTCCTCATTTCCCCCCTTCTTTTTCACAGAAAAAGACAGCAGCTGTATATAGTGTTAAATAACAGTGACCTTCAGACAATGAAGATGCCGCTTGTCTGTGACATCATTGAAAATTAAAATCTTTTTTAACTCATTTTCCTTTCAGACTTTTGTAGAAAGCTATGCACTTCAAATGGATTTAAAGAATTAGAAACACTGATAGATTGCTTGAATTTTGTGAACATATTATGATGTCTTTTTGCAGATGTTTGGTTCATAATTAAAAAACAATTAAATCTGCATACTGATATAAATCGAAATACAAATTCAAAGACAAATGCACTAACATTGTGTGCACTGGCATATAACTTTTCTGTCTTGAAATATCGATTATCAAAACACAAATTTATACATACAAATTTAATTTTTTCATCGATTTCAACCACAGGTAACCTTAAACAGGTGTACACATACAATAATGGGGAAAAACCACCATCATCTGCATACATGTGTCATCAAAATCATGTACAAGCAAAAATGCTTTAGGAAAAAGGGGAGGGGGGGTATATTTATTAATTTCACACCATCAAGATTTGTTTTAGCTGATACATGGAATATAATTATGATTATTCTGTTTTTAGATATATAGCCTTAGAAATACAGTACAACTCTCAGTTAACTTGCACTAACCTATCGTCAGTAATCCTAATGCCGGCAGTTACCATGACAATGTACTAACTAAACACCTTGCCACTTGTAATCTACTAGTTTCTGATATATCAGTACCTGGCTATTGTCTGTGTGGAGTCTGAACAGGTGACTAGAAAGAAAGTTACTGTAACCTAACAACATGACAACAGCAGCAGGGCATGTACCCGTAATGAACTGTCGCAAACAGGGGCAAACTACAGGTTTTAATCAAATTGGATTTCACATGTTTTCATTTCAAATTAACACAAATATAAGAGTTTTACTGAAATTTCCAAAAAATGAGCAATATGATATTTTTAAAGTGAGTATTTTCTACAAAGTACATGAGCACGTAGATCAGTTATCGTAATCATTTTCAATTATACAAGATTTCAGTATTGATACTGTACCTTAAACTGGGTCAAATAAAAGCATATTCATAAATAAAAGAACAATATTCCTCCTCTAAGTATTACAAAATAGATACTATGCACACTCTATCACAACATCTTCAGATCTTAAAAAGGCACATTTAAGAAGGAAACTTCACCTGCATTTATGAAAGTATAAAACATTTGAAAAGTCAATTATCTAATTATGATCAATTTTGCGTAAGGTTTACTCTAGTGATAAAAAATATTTACTCAAAAGAAAAGCTTTTTATCGATAATGCTGAAGAGTGAATTGACACCCGATTCCTGAAAGAAATTTTCTTTGCTGGGTAATACGATCCAAAACTTCACACAAACTTTTAAAAACTTGATGTTTAGAATAAAACCTTAATAAGCTTTAAAAATTGTTAAGATGTTGTTATATGATAAAGCCCCCAAGACCAAAATTACGATTGACAATCACAAACTGTGAAATATGTGGCGAAAATGAATTCTACGGTTTTTTCTTTTGATCTCATAGTCTCCAGGTAGACATTTTGCGGTGCCTCTTATCAGAACCTTGTGGCACTTTCAAATTGATTAAAAATCATTACACAAAAGATTATAATATAACATCCCTCGGAGCCCTGAGCCAAACATAACAAGAGATATTCAGGATAACGAGAAATAACTTCATAATCAATCTTAACAAATTTAGATTGATGCGAAGATAAAAACGCTAAACTCTTTCACTCGGCAGGGGGGAAGAAATAAAAAATAGGACCCATTGAAAGATTATCTAAACTTCAAAAAGAGGGGGAGGTGATGGTTACATCTGCCGGGGTACAAGCGCGACTCGGCTCCAGCCCGAGACAAATCCATCATACAGTCAGTCCTGCCATAATATACCCAAATACTCGATCAAATTATTGACCTACAAGTAAAACCAAAATTGGTGTGAACCCCGACACATTCAACAATAACCTGGTCCATCAAATGCCAGGCAGTCTGTAATTACCCAGAATCCTTTATTTTCTCTGAGCGTTCAACTGGAACAACACCTAATAAGAAAGCCCCAAACCTCATTGTCTATGACAATTAACTTCTTGGACCCTTTTTAACACAAAGCAAGCGCTGGAATATTTGTGGAGAAATCTTTGTGTTTATGCTTCGAAAAAAGGTTCTAACTGACAGTCCTGATCGCCGAGACATTGCCGTTTGGTGTATTTTTACGAAAGTTTTCATACACGCAGTATGTGTTCAGCAGACTGATTCTTTCCACGTGCCGCACATTGATTCTACTTTTCGCTCAAAAAGCTGCAGAGGACTTACTTTGCTGAAAGTCAATATTTGGAAAGGAGGTTTTAAGAAGCATGAAAACAAAATGAACAAAAGTTTGGGAGAAGTGCTACTGGGGAGCTGACATCAATCACGGGCCTTCTCGCGATGTGACTGGAGACAGATCCTCTCTGTTTGCTAGACTCTTCAGCCCGCCACAAGCAACAGACTCCTATCTCCCAGAATACCACCAAATCCTCTATCTAATGCTAATGAGAAAATATTGACCCTGTTTCTCCATTGACAATAACAAATAGGGAAGTGTTTGCTAACTATGAGGTGTAAAACACTAGGTAAATTCAGACAAATCGGACAAGGATTTTCGTTTCTTTCAGAGAAATCCGGCTCACGTGTTTACGCGCTTTCTGTTTAACTTTCAGATTACTTCCTATTTTTGTTTCTTTCAATGAAGTTAGGCAACTGCTTTATAATAATGTTTTAAATTTGGAATGACAAAAGGGAAATTTTTTATTTATTTTTTCCTGATCATATTGTTGTTTTTTCATGAATTCACAATAAAACTGGAGTATATCTGTAAATATAGATGCAATGATTTTGGGGGAAATTTTCTAAAGGATTTTTAAATGTAGGTTTAAAAAAATGCTTTTTTTCCCAATTGGAAACAACTGAAATCAACTACTGAAATTCTAGAAACAGGACCAAAGGTATTAAAGCTTATCATTGATCCATCTGAACAACTTTATGAAAATTAATTTTTGTAATAAAAGTATGCCTTGAACTGAAACAGAGGAAAAAAGCTGTTGCAATGACTAGCGAAATTTGATAGTTAGCCAGATTGATTTCTGAAAATTTTAAGTAGGATTAAAAAAAATATCAAAGCACATAACCAAATCATGCCAGCAAATAAATTTAGTCTATTTTCTGAATTAAATTACCAGTACTTCAGAACATGCACAGGGTACACATTGAGTGTTGCTGTCGATATGAAAATATAGTACTGCAAAATAGAAGTAATCATCATTTCCACCAAACTTCATCAAAATACTGTGGCATCCGCATTTTTTCAACCTGATGAAAACTCTAGAAAAGTTTTGGAAACATCCGGCAGATACATTAGATCAATGGTAGAACTATTGGGTTAGCATAATGATGCATTGAAGAGTTTATTTTTAAAGCTTTGACAAGAAATAAAAAATAACAGATGTAAAAGTGTAGCGGGAAGCTGGTTCGCTCGTTAGAACAAGGAACCTGGACAGAAAGCATACAATAACACATGTCACCTCTACATGCTTTAGTCATCACTTGCCGAGGAGAATTTTACACCCACTGACAATTCAAACACTCCACTCTCTCATTTAAAATCTCTAACGTCCCTACCAGTCACAAGAAAACACATTAGATAACAATGAGATCGTACCCCTAGTAAATGTAAATGACATGGCACCTGAGGACTCTGTGTCCGCCTAATGAAATAGCCCAGGTAAATTTTAATTCTGCGGAGGATATACACAGGGATCATTAAATAAACAGTTGTACAATACTTCAGGAACTAACGTTTAATACTTTGAAAACCTCATTTTCATCAATTTTTCTCTTCTTTAAAATTTATCATACAAATTATAATTTATATCTAAACTTTGCACTTATAAAAAATATGAAATATTAAATTAAACATGCAATTGCAGAACTGATTATTAGAATTAACCAAATGAACTTAATTAAGCATCCAAATCAGTATAGTATTTAAATTATTAAATTTAATGCATCATATAAATTTGAGATAATTTCATATTTCAGCCTCTACAAAACAACTTACTCGATCTCAATCTCCGTACTCTTCTGTCACGCCAATAACAGTTTATGTTTTTCAGAAGCATGCAATCCGCCTGTTTTAGCACATTTTGTTTCCATCAATATTTTGAGGCATTTTTCTAATCCATATCGTAATGGGTCTTTGATGACAACGTTTCAATCAGACTGGTCCCAAGAAGAAACAGTTGATGAAAATAGGGGATTAGCAAAATTGATTCAACAGAAACAAAATTAATAAATTTCCAGTTTATGGGCACACAGATTACCCTTCATCTAACATGCAACACTCAAGACTAGAAGCATTCAGATTTGCATCATATCAAGATTTGGATCAGAATTTCAATACTGTGGTGGAGGTTTTAAATGTAACAAGCCCCTATCCTTTAAAATGATACTAACACCGAAGTCCAATGTCATATACTCTGGTGATGAATGTATTAAATTCTAGACCCCCTTCATAATTTTTTCAGTCCCGCAGAAGTATGTCTCCGCGGCGAACTTTTTGACCACATACAGTCAGCACCTGCAACATTTCTTCTCAATTCGCTTATTTTACGATTTCACAATTTAAGGGTGCAAAAAAAAAAAGTTGAAGCAAATCTGACTACATAATCCGGCCTAAGTTTATCTGTGGATCGCGATCACTTGTTCCACACATCTGTTGATAGATAGCAGTGGTGAGGTTCTTTCCACCCTCACGTGTTAAAAACTACTCAAATCTTCATTGCTGTGAAACAAATAATTTTTATGGTAATCGTAAAATTATGGAACTGATTGAGCCTTTATGACAATTCATGTTTCGGGAAGGAAATCAAATCAAAACCAATGATAAGCCCCTCGCTTCACAGCTGCAGGAGGCTTTCTTTATGAGACTTCATAAAACAAGGCAACTTGTTTTTTAAGTAAAATATGTCAAACTAGAATGGCGTTGAGGATCGTTCATTCTACCAATAACTCAGGGAAACTGTCAGGGTTCAGGGGGGAATGAGGGTGCTATTCTCAGCGGCAGGGGGCTCCCCACAAAGACTGCTCCCCTGCAGTAGTTGGAAACTCTTCTTGTCAAATCTTAGCTCACATTCTAATTAATTAGACTCAACTTTACTTTCAGCATAGTAAATCCACTTAAAACCTCTTTAATATGCTGTAAATTACCGTAATATTTCACAAGATTCTACACCAAACCAGATGTTTGTAATCTGTATTCAGATGTTTTTCTTGAACCTTTCCAGACAAGGGAAAATAACAAATATATTAAACAAGTGGCTTAGATTTTGCTTATTTTCTCAGCTCAAGAATCGTGAAGCTAATCCCTGATAGTATCAGTTAAATATTCCAGAGGTCATTGAATTCTGAAATGGCTATTTCTCTATTAAAGTTGCCTGTTGCCAACATGTAGCTGCGGACAATTTATTGGCTTGGCAAGCTTGAGGCGTAATATTCTTATCAAAGAGGTAATGAGTTTAATCTTTGTTTTTATCGAGGTTCTCTTGTAATAAGTCACAGTCCTGTAGCTTATCATAAACTAAGGCCCAGTGTTGGCCTATTACATGTCAATATTGGAAAACAACTCTCATGACCAAGAGACCATTTAAACACTTCATTCAAAGAAGGATAACTCTAGGCAAACACTGTACTTGTGATGCAGTTATGTTTCTTGCTCCTCATGTATTTCCAAAATTTGTAGGCTTTTTTTTTTTTTTTTTGGGGGGGGGGGGGGGGGGTGAGAGATAAGGAACAAAAATGTAAAATATTTCTTGTGTTACTGGAAAGCTTCCCCTAGTAACCTTGGTCAACAGCCTAATCTCTGTTGTTCTTTTTTTGCTTTTCAGTAGGCTTGTTCATTTTAACAATTTGGTCAAAAGCAACAACTACATTAAAGCACATTTAATTAAAATTCCTGAACTTTTCACACTCTAGTTAATGCATATAGTGTAACAGGATACGAGAAATAATGACAAACCAGACTGGGATTCGAACCCAGGCCCCCTTGACTCCTTAGTCAGGTGCTCTCCCAACTGAGCTATCTGCTGCTGGTATTCGAACTGGTCTGACTGTCACATTCCTCCCCCCATAAATGATCTTTGGCCCTGAAGATCACCCTAGGTTCTTCTCCTGGAAGGATGTAACTTGTCAGTCCTGGGGTTGGTCCAGAACCAAAATGTAATGGGACAGGAGAAATAACAACAGACCAGATCAGGTTTAAAACCCAGGCTGCCTTAATCTCTAGTCAGGTGCTCTACCAACTGAGCTATCTTGCGCCAGTATTTGAACCAGCCTGACTGTCAAATCAGTTTGTAACATAAGATATTCATGAATATTGAAGTATTATGCAAAAAAGTGAACTTGGTGCAAGCTATATACTGTAAAACGAGAAAATTTGGCGCATACATATTTTAGAGCAAACGCAAGTGCTAATACATTAGCGCAAATAAATTTTAGCACACGCGTCTTTTTAAAAAAAAAAATTATTAGTTTAAATTTTCTTGTTGGATCCACACCCGTATTACTAGCTAGTATATTTTGTGGTCACTCAAGCACGCAATTACAATCGCATTGAATTATAACTCACGTACACAGGTAAACATATACTAGAAGTCACTCTTCCCGAGGTGTGGTCATTGCATGGACGTGTCATAATGTCGATCTTAAACTTTATCAAAAACGGAAACGTGACGAGTTTCTACCTGATCCAGAAAAAGAAAACAGCAAAGAAGAAGCAGAATTATGTGAATTTATTAATGATTCTTTAGAACTGCCGAAGACACCAAAGCGGAAAAAAATAAGAGCCAAAATTGGAAAATATGCAGAAGAGAACGGAGTCATGAATGCTTCCAGACATTTTACCTCGGAACTTGGTTCACCCATGCGTGAAAGTACTATCCGTAATCTGAAGAAAGCGTATATGAAAAGCAGAGACAGAACCCCTTGCCGTAGAGTTTTAGAATTACCGAAAGGAGACAGGGGTCGACCACTGATGCTAGGTAAATACGACGAGTTAGTACAAAACAACATATGAAAATTAAGATTGAACGGGGGTATCGTCAATACCTGGATAGTTATGTCCATCTCACGTGCAGTGCTAATGTTTCATCAGAAATCTCTGTTAAGTGAATTCTGCAGGCCCATAACAATAGAAAAGTCTCTGGCAGAATCGATTCTCAGGAGAATGGGGTACGCAAAACGGAAAGGGACTAAGTCCTACAGCAAATTAAAACAGTTGTCAAGAAGCACTCCATCCCAGAGTCTTTGATTATCAACGTTGATGAAACAGGTGTCAATATTGTTCCTGTAGGAAACTGGACTATGGATCTCGAGGGAAACAAACAAGTTAAGATTACGGGTTTAGATGATAAGCGTCAGATTACTGTGACTCTGGCGTGCACCGCATCAGGTGTTCTTCTCGATCCGCAAGTCATCTATGAAGGAAAAACTCCTGCATGTCACCCCAAGTTTAAGTTTCCCGAGGGTTGGGCCATTACGCAGTCAGAAAATCATTGGGCAAACTCAGTGACAACGAGAGAGTAAGTAAAAATTACTATAAAATATTAATAATTTAAAACAGAAAGTTGTTAACTTTCCAGAGTAATGACTAACTTTTTCGGGGTTTTTTTCAGGCTGGTGAACTCAATCATTATTCCCTACATTAAATCAACTAGAAAGCGACTTGGTATCAAAGCGACATCGAAGGCCTTGTTACTCTGGGACTTGTTCAGGGGTCATCAGGACGACGAGGCTCGCGCGATCCTAAAACGCAACAACATAGAATTAGTCTATATATCCCCCAACTGCACAGATCAGTTACAACCACTTGACCAGTTAGTAAACAAAGAATTCAAAGGTGCTCTGAAAAAAGAATTTCAGAAGTGGTACGCCGACTCAATTCTCGATAAAATGTCTGAGAAAAGTGACGACGAGAGCCTTGTATCTTCAATAAACCTCAAGTTATCCGTATTAAAACCTGTGCATGCCCAGTGGCTCGTCCGTGCTTTTGACAGTATTACTGCAAGAAAAGAATTGCTTGTAAAGTCGTTTGAAACCACAGGAATTCTGAATGTGATATGATCATTTTAATTCATGTTTTATATGAATGTTTTGTAAGACGTTTTACAGTTTTATCATTGTGCATTTTTATCCAAAAAAGCACTTTTAAACTTCTAAAACTTGTAAAGAACAGTAATAAATGATTGTGCAATGTTCGTTTTTGAAGTGAATAAACTGGTAGTAATCATGTACTGTCAGCGTGAATGATCGCTACGCTTGATCACATTTTCACCTCGAGGCGCTAAAGAGAGTTGACACGGGGAGAAACCCAACTATGAAGGTGATAATGATAGGTACTAACAGCCATTCAATTAAATTATTTAGTCCATGTTTATTTGGCAAATCCATACTGTTTACCTGTGTGAGTGTGTAATACACCGCATGGCCGAAATTACGTAAGCCCGCACTTCCAGTGTAATGATATATTAAATAGGCCGTAGTGATTATTTGAAGCCTGAACATAGTGAATAGTATGAGGAACCTTTGGCGCACTACAAATTTTAGCGCTCAGAGGCGCTTGCGCCAATGGCGCTAAAATTTAAAGTGCGCCAAGTTTTCTTGTTTTACAGTATTCACTTTGGGCTCAAGTGAAACATGCAGTTATTTTGAAGGCAAAACAACGAGTAGTCAAATACTATTGATACCAAAAGCCAAAAACTTAAGGTCGCAAACAGTCAAATTGCTATTTCACACAAACAACCAAAGCTTTTGATGAAATTAATGGCACTATTTTTTTCAACATTCAAAACATAAAAATTACCGTAGGTCCAGTATCTAGCAAGGAATATTTTTTTTCCTTTCATATTGATGCAAGATAAACATACAAGGAAATAACACATGTTACATAATCTCCATATTTTAATATCAACCTTATAAGTAACGAGTGAAAAAATAATCAGGATATACCAGGTAGTGTAAGGAACAGATCTGACAGTATTACTGTTATTCATGCCACAAAGTTACAACAATCACAGCATCACTCAATGGGAAGATCTCAAACTTTGTTCAGTAACAGTTGAAAGAAGAGATCTCAGACCATTTGTAATTGTAAACAAACAAACAAACTCAATGCTGATTTTATATAACAGCAACAGCTTCAACATAATGTTAGGGACTTTTAAACATGAGGATGAATGAAATGTGACTTGTCTCCAGACAAGTAATACAGTTGTATGCTATGTTACAACAAGCATTCTGAGAGTATTGCATAAGCAATACAAGTCCCCTGCCAGTTTGTATTATTCTATGAAAGCTTCGAAGTATACATCTATTTCATAATTATTATAAACGAGATGTTATGCTATAATCAGAAATAAAAGAACAGAGGAAATTCAAACTATATAGTTGATATAGAAATTAAATTAAATATGGGGAAAATAATACTCTTTATTCTATCCTCGTTTATTCAATACACACTGAACCCGATAACGAACCCGAACATTAACAAATTGGAATAAAAAATATCAATTTTCTCAAAAATATGTCAATCAGACACTACAAAAGTGTAAACTTGATCTGTAGTTTGACATTTTGAAGCTGTTCAGCAAATTTCATATAATTCCTCAAATGCATAAGTAAAAAAGTGTGGAAAACTGAAGTGGGACAGACAGATAGATGGAGAGGAAAGCTATAGTCCCCTCCGGTGAAACAGGTAGGGGACTATATAATAACAGATGAATGTTGGTAAGAATTTTAACAGATATCTGCATCTTATGGTAAAAAAAACTAACAAATGTCTAATATTTACAACACAATTCAATAAATGAAAGGTTGAGGACCATAAAAAACAAAGAAATTATTCAATATACAGCTGTATCATGTAGGCTGTGCGACAACAATTTCAGCTGCATCAAAAAAAGCAACATATATAGCTGATTCAAATAATGATGGCCAAACAACAACAATTTCAGATGTACATGTATCAAATGATGCAGGCCATGCAACAACAATAATTATTACAGTTGAATCAAATGATGAGGACCATATAGCAACAAACACAGATGCATCAATTGATGCATTCCATGCAACAACAATAACAGCTGTATCAAATAATGACCATACAGCAACAATTACAGCTGTATCAATTGATGAGGTTTAAAGAACAATTACAGTACTGATCAGACCTAACCTAACAGAAAGTAAACCCCTCCTAAACCCTGGGTTTACTTTCTGGGTTTACAGTGGGCCCAGTGTAAACCCAGAGTAAACCCAAAGTAAACCCAGAGTGGACACAAAGAGTCAGAAGGATATCCCTGAAAGCTGACGCTGTGTATTTGGAATATACAAGGGGCAGGAATTGCAGGCAGTAGGATGGTAAAATAATAGACAGGTCTGCTTCACATTTTAGTGCATACAGTTGACCTCAAAAGAAATTTCCAAGTAAACCCAAAGTAAACCCTGAGTAAACCCAAAATAAACCCCGCATGGACCCAAAATTTTCAAAACGCAAACCCAGAGTAAACCCAAAGAAAACCCAAAAAGTAAACCAGGGGTTTAGTTGGGTTTTTTTCTGGTGTTAGGTACTGTACAACTGTATTAAATAAAGAGCACCATACAGCAACAATAACAGCTTCATCAAATAATGAGGACCAAGAGAAACAGGCCATACAAAAACAAACACAGCAACACTTACAGCTGTACCAAATGATGAGTACAATACAGCAACAATTACAGCTGTACCAAATGATGAGTACAATACAGCAACAATTACAGCTGTACCAAATGATGAGTACAATACAGCAACAATTACAGCTGTACCAAATGATGAGTACAATACAGCAACAATTACAGCTGTATCTCAAATAAGTAAGGCCATTCAACAACTATTTCATATATTTCAAATGATGATAGCCATGCAACAATAATTTCAGGTGTATCAAATGATGAGGACCATGCAGCAAAAATCATAGCTGTATCAAATGATGAAGACCAAACAACAATATTTTCAGGTGTATCAGATTATGCAGGCCAGGCAATATCAACTTCACATGTTATGCAATATCAAATGATAATTACCATACAGCAACAATAACAGCTCTATCTCAAATAAGGAGGGCCAAACAACATTAATTTCAGATGTACCGGTATCAAATGATGCAGGCCATGCAACAACAGTTGAATCAAATGATTAGGACTATATAGCAGCAAACACAGATGTATCCATGCAACAACAATTTCAGCTGTCAAAAATAGTGATGACCATACACCAACAATTACAGCTGTATCAAATGATGAAGGCTAAACTACAACATTTACAGCTGTATCAAATGATGAGGGCTAAACTACAACAATTACAGCTGTATCAAATGATGAGGGCTAAACTACAACATTTACAGCTGTATCAAATGATGAGGACCATTTATTAAAATGAAAAATAACTTGTTCATAAGTCTAAGATTGATTCAGCTGAATTATTTGCATTCATTTGAATGGTACCTCATGACAAATATAGCTCTCATACAGCCAGTATAACAACATTTACTATGAAGTCTTTGAGTAGTGACTTACTGCTGTATCAAATGGTGAGGGACTTCTCTTGCCTTCTCCTTTCATCATGTCTTACATTCTGTGTTCCTTCTCCACAACACAGGCTAATGGAACTACTGGTGAAGGTGTTTCAAATATTGCCTGTCCATTGACTCTGCTCAAACAAAACAATATTATATAATACTTAAATATCAAATCAATTACTGTAGATTCCTTATTTAACACCAGTACTTAATTCCGCAAGTCTGCTGTTTTTTATTAAACCATGAGCACCAAACTTTTGATTTAATTTCATATATGAGGTTCACAACTGTTTAAAAAATGGGAGGTGAGATCTTAAAATTGATATCTGCAAAGGACACTTCTCGCAATTTTTACGTGGATATTAATTCCTTGCATTTAATTAGGAATCTACAGTATTAAAGATAAAATAACAAAAGACTGAACACTGATGATATGTCCCATTGAATAACAGTAAAAGTAAAATATCTTTTAATCTGTTGGGAGTTAAGTTTCATTTCTTTCATTGTTAGAATACAGTAAACTTATTACCATGGCTGTTTGTAATTGTGGAAAATAGCTTCTGCTAAATCAAGTTAATAGATAAATGTGTAGCATGAACATGCTTCAATATATAAAATACAGAATTATGCTAAATCAAATCTATGCTAACTTGTTGAAAAATCAATTTCCACAAAATAACATTGAACATTGAATACATCCCTTTTTTTCGTGTGTCACAAAGTTTACGGAAATGGGGAAAATGTTTAGCATTTTTAATTTATTTCCATCATTTTTTGCGATTTAAAAAGTTTTTTAAAGAAAATAAACCAGAATATAATTTCCGTGTTATCAATAGTTTGCGAAAAACAGCGAAAATTAGATCATAGCAAAAATTACCAGATATACGTTGAGTGATTACAGTATATCAGTGGAATTAAATTTTATATGGTAAAGGGCTCTCAAGGCACATTTTGGTACAGCGGCTGAGACCACTAAAATTGTATAACTAAGCTTTGGTTTGGGGAAAATCAACAGATCTAAAAACTCATCACATTTTCATTTTACAGTATCTTATGTTAGCAAATTTATTGTAACCTCAAGATGATTGGAAGATAAATATGATCAGCTAGAAAAAGGTGCCTATTTTGAATTCGAAATTGGATTGTTCAGAGCCCTTGTGGTGTTAATGACCTTGAACTTACTGTAAACTGTTCCATCGTTTACATCTGACCTTGACCTTTAAAACCACGCTCTATCTCGTACATTTGTAAAGTTTTTTGTAAGATAAGACTTGTTGAGCAAAAAGAATAAGATGTTTTTAATAAACTGTTACACTTTATAATCTTTGGTATACCAACTTAAATATTGGTTAAAATAGACATTAATCATACATATGTAACTGCTTGATTATGACCAAAAACCCATTCTATCTCAATATTGTACAAATGTCTGCCGGACCAACAAGTTCTCCTTTCATTTCATTCTTGTTTGTAGGGCAAAACTTACAGATACATTTAACACATGACTTCAAAAATTTAAGCATACTTCCACTGGGTGCTGAAGATTGCTTACAGCCAGTTTCCAAGGGGCCCTTTTGAAGACTTCCATATTGTACATCCATGTACAATTCATGTGTTTTCTCCATTGTGTATATGACTTTTTTGTCCCTAACTTATCGTAATAACTGATAACCTCTAGGAAATTCCACATATGAAATGAGAGTTTGGTGTTTTCATTTGAAAGACTCACACAAAATTTCCATCCAATTTCCCAAGAAGGGAGAATATTAAATATTCAGGGTAACATTAATGATTCCGGTGTCAGAAACCTGGGGATACACTTTAACCCAGAAACCAGAGCTTAGAGACAAAAGGGATTTTATGATATACGCTCACAGATTAAATTTCTCAATGAAATTTTCTTATTTCTTAAAAATGCAGATCTTTTATCCTGATAAAACTCAGTATCGTTTAAGCATCAATTGTGAAGAACCATAAAAAAATCACAAGACCTGACAAGGCTTATAAAAAATTGAGTTCTTTTTTCAAATCACAAAGCATATATCTGTTTTTTGGAACTACTTGTCAAGAATTACACATTGACAAGGATCTCTGGGAGGGAGAGAGTTTGACTACAGTGTACGGGCAGAGCTGGTGGTGCAAGCGTGCGAATCTCATTATGTTTGTAGTGAGGGGGAGATGGATTTCTTGGCATGCCATGCAGTAAGCTGATAGCGTCACTGGTGTAGATTTACAGACTCCACCAGGTGAGGCGCCGGCACAGGAGTCAAGTTACCAGCATAAAAACTCCACAGGTACAGTATTAACAGATTCCCCTCAGCAGCCCCCCAAATCATGTAACTTTCTTTTTGGTAAAAAAAAATAAAAATACCCATGAAATTAATCCAGCTCCTTTTACAATGGGATATCCGATGGCCTAAGAAGTGACTTTTTGAAGCAGAAGTTTCTTTTTCCCTGCATCGGTGTCTCCCCCTAATTTATGAGCAAACGTTCTCTGTATATCATCAGCCTTTCCCTGTGCTGGCATTTACTCTACTCCCTGTAACTTATGAAGTAAAAAAGCTTTTCAATTCTGTAATTTCAGTGTACCCAGGAAGTAGAATGTCAACTTTGTGCTACATTCCTTCTTGTATGAGGAAAAAAAATTAACTTTTTTCAATTTTTTATTTTTTAAATAGCCCTAGCTCATGAAGGGTTACTCAGTATAAACCTGCCACAGTTTTAAATAAAGTGACCTGTTTTTCTTCAATGAGCATAATGGAATGTTTCATGAATTCCTATAATTAAATAGGCTTTTTAAGAAAAATCATGTGCTTTGGGCCTTTCATAAAAAGTTGTAGATTTTCCCTTTAGATACTGCAGGGATCAACTGGAATAATGTGACATTCAACCCTGGATTAGATGATAATAAATCAAATCTATGTTTTGCTTTTCAATCTAGAGACCGATATGTCACTAAAAAACTACTGTTGTAAAATATGTAGCAGGAAATTATCACATTTATCTTTTTCAAGGATGTCTATATTTTCATGACACCCTTTCAGTAGGTTTCAATCACTTATTTTAGTGTACTTACAACCATTAAATGTTTTATCTAGAAATTATGGAAAACATTGATTAATATTCCTTATTCTCTCTCTCTCTCTCTCTCTCTCTCTCTCTCTCTCTCTCTCTCACACACACACAAACATATCTTCATTATTAAAATTATTTCATAGGTGTGGAAATTATTATTTAAGATTATAATATGGATTACTAATCATAATCCAATCATCTAAATTTTGGAGCATGTTTGTATTTCTTTTTTTTAAATCAAGGCACAAATATATTCTATTGTTCATTTAAAAAAAAATGTAACAGCCCCCGCCCCCCCCCCCCCCTTCTCTTTTGCCAGTATATACCAGCATACACTGTGATATTTCAAATCAGAAAACATGATGAGGGCTATTGATTTGATTTTGCTCATATCACTCTGCTTCTATATGCACATTATTTTCAATGCCATAAATTTTAAAATACACGCAGATACCATTCTGACAATTAAATTGCCATGACATGAATGAAGAGGCCAATGCCAATGGGTTAAATTTTATATAATTCAGTTTAACAAAACACACACACACAAAGTAATAAGATTAAGAAAGCTTTTTCTCTAGAACTTTAAATAACCAAAACGATGAAAACCCAAAATAATAATCTAGTGGAAGCACGCAAGAATGATAGAGCAGAGCTGGTCACAATACATCATAACATGTGTACATGTGCACCGTCTACAAGGTACTGTACACACACACAGATCTTACAAACAAGTGTAAGATTTTTGCTTCCTTCTTGCCATAAACACTTTAAGCCAACCATAAAATTATAACTGATCATTCCTGCATAAAAGAAAAGCAATCAATCATTGGAAATAATAATTTTCAAACCAAAAATTGGTTCGCGCGAAATTTACCGTAATCCAACATCAGCAACACTCACGAGGGCATTTAAATATGACAACAAATCGATTGTAAACACACGTGCTAATTCCCTACAATATCGACGAAGTAAATGACGTCGATATCATAGCAAACGACTTGTCACTTACTTTATAGAGTGTCCCGAGTCTTGCACGTTTCATCCTGGGTCACTACAATACACAACTTGTTGACATATCACCGATCGTAGTTCCTCGTATTCGCCATTCGGCTTAGAATCCTGGGTAAACCTCCGCCGAGATGAGGCACCAGAGGGGCGCGGTGTTCTTACCGAAAACACCATTTGCCCCGCGGGAATTTAAATGTGAAAACTGTATATGTATGCAGCGAGAAATATTATGCAGGACTGGTTATTAATTTATTGACGATCTAATATTTCATACTTTAATAATAGTTTACCTGATCTATATCATATTTAACTTTCATCCAAAATGTAGCACTGGTTACATCAGTCATTTTCTTTGATTCGTTCTGTCTTGTAGGCCTATATTGTACATGTTGCTGTGTTGAAATAATTCTGCCATTCTGTGATCTTTTGCGAAATCACTGAATCTGGAAAAAGTGGTATACCAGGGGTGTATATATATTACGTCACAGGGTATACATTTAAAAAATGCAGTGGCGTCGGAAGCAAAATGAAAGTGGGGAGGACCTAACATCAGAAATCTTGACGAGCAAAAAAATAAAAAATAAGTGATTCCGTTTATAGTCATCCACAAAAATCTAAACAAGCGTAGTATACCTCTGAAATCTTCAATATCACTCTTAATTTCCTTACATTCTCTCAAAACAGTACTGGGGGTGGGTGGGGGGAATTGAACTTTAATTGTGATACTTCAATTTTTTTATATGTAAATTTAAAGAATGATATTTGCTGCAAAAATGGGGGAGGGGGGGCTGGTCCCTCTCTGATGCTACGTGCCGGATAGTCTAACTTTGCAATCAAAGTGGGGGGGGGGGGGGGGGAAATACATTTCATTGACACTGTAATGTTCAGGATATCAAAGAAACTTCTGTAATATAGTATTCAGTACAAAAATCATTGTCTTCATGGTGAAGATATGTTTCATTAACAAAAACTTCATTAAACATAATCTATTTTATCAGAGTGATATAATTGGAATAAAAAACATATTTGGTGTCAGTAATATTATAAATAATAGAATCTTCAAGTTTAGGAATGCTGTAAATGTAGAAATCTATGCAAAATTGATATTAGAGCAGTTATAAGCATTTAAATGTGTATACGCATAGAATTATGTAAAACAAGAGGGATCCCCTAATTTTAATATCCATTCATAATTTTTGCACATGGCGTAAATCTGCAAGTAACTTAGTTGTAAAAAACATGTAGAATAAAAAGAATATGGAAGTAAAAACTTGAAAAAAATATAGACCGAGTGTATATCAGATGTTTTACAGTAAGTCAGACAATAAATTAAGAAAGTCGATGTTTTTCATTTCATTGAAGTTATTTAATTATTTTAAAAACAGTGAGAGAAATCTGAGCATGTTGAAGATGCTGAGTCTAATTGTTTTACACATAGGCATACACGTACAGTTATTTAAACGTAACCCAAATTTTACTACGCGTGTACCTATAAACAGACTTGTAGATCCACACGTAAGTGTAGACATACACATTCAAATGCTTATATAACCTCTCTATTATTACCATGAAAACATGCAGATTCAATGAGAGGTACTGCGAGAAAGCTCACAAATTATACCCCCCCCCCCCCCCATGAAAATATAATAACTCAAGTACTGGTATTTCCCTTTTGGAAAGTAAATGATGCACTGTGACCTTGAACTTGCAAAAATGACAAAGCTCAGGTCTCAAGCAATCTTTGTGTCAAATTTTGGTTTTAATCATTTTCCATTACAAGATATGCCGTCTTAACAGGAATTATGCATATTTTTAACCATGACCTTGAACTTGCACAACTGAATCTAAGTCAAGTTCATGACATACCCTCAAGTCATATGCAATCTTTATGTGAAGTAGGAATGTCCAAAGATTTTCCACAAAAAAAGGTATAGACCAGACAAATTTATGATTATTTTTTTCCAATGACCTTGAACTTGTTCAAATGACTTTGGGTCAAAATCAGGACAAACATTTAGGTTATAAGCAATCTTTGTGTGAAGCAAGAGCATCCCAATCAATGAACCTTTAAAAAATTACAATCCACAAAATTTTGCCCTTACCTAAACAATAATTACACAGGACTTTTAGTGCGATATATACCGGTATCTAAGTTAATAAAAAAAAATCCAATGTTTTTGCATACTGTGGAATCATTAGATTTCGTGGTGGCTCAATTTTCGTGGAATTTGTGGGTACCTCTCATCCACGAATTAACATCCTCCACGAATTAATAAATTAGAGCTATAAAGTCATATTCCTCTTGCATGTATACGAAAATACACTAAATTACGTCCCCACAAACCTGTAAAATTTAAGCAATCCACGAAAATTGGCCCCCACGAATTTTAATGATTCCACAGTAATATTGCCCATATAGATTTCGTATTATAGTCTTTTCAATATGTATATACTCCCATGTTTGATAGCAATATCAAGCTTTACAAGTAATTTTATTAAACAATCTTTAAAAAATTTAAAATAAATTACAGCAATAAAAAACTAACTTAAAAACATTTCTAAATTTTTGCCCCAGTAGGCACTTTAACTATGGGAGACCATAATGCCCTTGCTTTCAACCTACCCCTTTTTCTGACAAAGGTTTTCTTGTTAAATTTTTTTCCTTGTAAATATTTGTGCTCCTATCTCATCTCACTAGCCAAAGTAATAACTATCAGTAAAAATTTTTTATTTTTTGTATACAATTAAAACTGGATGCGTGAAAGCATTGCTCTACCATGAATGAATATATACAAGTCTGAAAAGATCAAGTTTTGTCTACATTTATTTGATCAGAAATATCTGAACCTGTACAAAACTAAACAAATTCAATAACTCATTAATAATGAAATCAAACTATTTAAATAAAAAAATATATATTTGATATCACAGATATAGCTTGGACAAAGCATATCACATAATAGAATATTATGCTCTAAAAGTGATCAGACATTTTGAGCATATGCAAATAATTCATGGACGGTTCATGTTTATAACAAGTTTTACCTGTAAAACAAAATACAGGGTATATACATATATTTAAAATTAACAGCTAACAAATAAAATTACAGTTTTGACATGTTCAGTGATTTTCAGCACAAATAAAACCTGATAGAGGTTTATAAAGTAACATACATGTATACATTTGCATCAACTTTATGTGACCTCATTGCTTCGAAATGCATCAAAATCCATCCAATTTTATGAAACAGCACTAAAACTTATCTTGTATATTACTCTCTTATTCATATATAGTTGTCCCATGTAGGAGGTTGTAAAACATGGAAAAGCATGTAGTGTCACTGGATAGATACATGTAGTTTTGTTCCACGTACAGAAGACTAATACAAATAGAATCTGTAATACAGTGTATAATCGAATCTCTATTTAGAACAGTCCTCTTCTATGTTGTTGTAGTTTTAAATACAAGGCGGTGAACTATATTGACCTTTGACCTTTTAATTCTTCATTGTTTCACAGACACTGTTCCTGTCTTAACCTTGACCTTTTTGGACACTGATTTACTGGTTTCTTCCTCTGCCTCTTCATCTAATGGGGTCATTTTGGAAAATCCCACAGATCCTTTCTGTCCAGTTGGACTTTCTTTTCCCTTCTTCTTAAGAGCACCTGTAATCATCATCATCATCATCATCATCATTATCATCATCATCAAATATCCCCCCAAAAATTGTAACAAGCATAGTAAATAAATAAATTATTGTTTACCTTTGATTGGAGTTTCTGGTTTCTGAGGTTCCTCTGCAAAACCAACTTTTCCTTGTTTTCTGAAATTTTAAAGTCATGAATAATAAGTTTTTGATCATGAGTGTGTGTAAACATATGGAGACGTTACAGCTGGGGTTTTTTCCTATGAATTCCGCAGCAGTGAGAACATTTGCGGTAGACACCTACTTTTTGTCGGTCTGAGTTTGTTCGGTCTTTGTCTCTTTTTTGGTGACAGTGGATGTTGACTGAACCGTCACTGCATTTGATTCTTTCTCTGCTGACTCACTGCCACGGACTGAACCTGTAAAAGTATGTGCATACTTTATCAAAAGATACACAAAAAAATCCCCAAATTCTCTGCTATACAAAACAAACCAAACAACTGAGCAAAGATCATGCTATAGCAAGGTAGACACAGTTATTAAATATAATTTTTTGTCTTGTCAATGTGAGATTTCAATGAAATCCTGCAGCAGTACAGCCTGTTTGTATTCTCAGAGAGGAACTGTTACTGGTACCTGTGTCAGACATCAGGGAACTGAATGTGCTCTCGTCTGTGTTATTAAGGATGTCCTCCCTGTGTAGGGCAGCCATATAACTGGAGTAGGACCAAGAGATTTTGTCCTTGGTGTCTCCCCCGTGGCCCCCCTCATCCTCATCCTCCTGACTGGGCGCGCGGTGCATCGCAAACGGGTCATGAAACTGGTCATCTTCATCCTCGTCCCCAAGGGGAGGTAACCCCTCCGCTGCTCTCCTCTCTGCCTCCTTTTGAAATGTAACAAAGTGTTCTTTTTTAATCACTGTACAATGCATTTGAACTGCTAACAGCTGATGAAACATTACTGTTGAAAGATATACAAAGCTTTAAAGTTGCTTTTTAAAAAAAAAGAACAAAATATCAATCAAAGTCCATGTGTATTATTTATAAGCAAAGTGACAATTCAAATGAAATGTATTTTAAATCAATAAATTTATCTACATAATTCATTGTTAAAGACGTGTATATAAAAGAAAGTTCATGCAGGGATACACATAATTTTGTTGTTGATAAATTATAAAAGTTAAGATACTCCTGTTGATGTTACTTTATAATTCCACACCACAGATTAATCCACACCTTACACAATGCAATGTAAACCCCAGATTATGTCACACATACCACATACACATCCCAATCGAATGTTTATGATCCAACACTGCATATCATAACAAATTCCTATGCCAGATAAAAAGTATATACCAGACCCAGAGAGTTGATGAGGCGTTGCGCGGCTCTACCCCCAGTGCGAGGGGAAAGGCCAGAGTGGATGCTACAGTGAGCTGTCATTTCACATTTAAAGTCATTTCTCTATCCATTTTAAAGCACTCAATCTTGAAATATACATGTATTTGTCCACAAATAAGGTCACTGGAGGGACAGAATTCTAGACAGTGCTTCCCATTGGAAGAAATCCCAAGTAAAATTTGAAAGAGAGGATATTTCAAGAATTTCAGAAACCCATCTTCTAGAACAGTTCAGATAATGGTTAAATGTTTTAAATCATTTTGTAAACTTCAGATTGTGGCATATTTCCAGGCCTAATCCAATAACAAAGATTACAAAGTCAGATAGTTTTATTATTTAGAACTTGACTGCAAGTGGACCATTGTGCAAGTTCATTCTATCATCTATCTGTACTGTTGGAATGTGTGGGAATACAAAGAATACAAGGCCACGTCTTTGAAGGGTGCACCTAAGATATGTTTTGTAATGCATTGACAACCTCTTTAAAAAATATTAGGCAAGCCCTATTGAAGATCCTGGAGCCCTCCTGTAGAAGTTGTAAACAATTAAACATAATAGCCAGGCTACTTCAAAAGATCCACATGTTTGAGTGCTACATTTGTATTTTGTAATTATGTAACATGCAGCTTCTCACACTTAAGATTTTGCCAGGTTTTACATGATTATTACAAAAAGCTTCATACAAATTTTTCAAAAGTTTCAGTTCCTTCTCAATATTCAAACCAAACATAATTAAAGCATATTGGAGATTACTGGTTATATTGATAAAGCTCATGTATTATGTACGTATATACTGAGTAGTACACCAGGGTAATTTATATTATCATGCATTTTTCACTTACATATTTACGACTAAATGGTGTGTACCATTTTTTGTCTCGATCATGAATAATTATCTGCTGAAAGAAAAAAATTATGGACTTTCTCTATATAAATAAGTGCTTTTGAGTTAACTTAAAATTTTTCCCGCTACTACCATTCAGCTACCAAAGTCTATGACAAGTGGTGGTTTTTTACGTCGTAAATGAAAATAGAAGTGCCATGTGCCCAATCAAGAAATCATAACTTGTAACCATTATAAACGTTCACTTACAAGTCGTGCCTTTGGTGAGATCTTCCAGATGCATGAATATAAAGTGCACACAATAAGTTTGGAATGGCATAAAAAACATTTTTTTTTATATATATATTCAAACAAGTGAGCATCAATTCAATTAAAATGTTTAAAAAGAATACAGACGAAGTCATTCATAAAAGTCACAAGTGAAGGGAACATTCTGTGCATCATGCTTTTTGGGGTGTTTTATTGGTTGTTATTTTTTTACCAGTTGGCTTTCTTTCTCCTACATAGTACATACATATAATCACAACAACATTTACACACATCTATCACAAAAAAAAAATCACCCAAGAGATAAAAAACAAAATTTCTGTCTGAATTTTATCAAAATCCTAGATTAAATAATTTATGGTCTATGCATCATTACATGTTGACAGATGACAACAACGAGATAATATCAATTCCAGAGCTCTCTTCGATGACCCTCACCTTTTGAGCTTTTTCCTCCAATTCTCTCTGCTTCTGCCTCTCCTTAATCTTTGCATGCTTTCTCCTTCTCTCTAACGTAGGCAAGACTTTCTCGTCAGCCATGTTACTCCTAAAGTTGATGAAATCGTTCCAGTGTTGGTACAGGTATCGGAACACAATCAGCTACAAGTCAACAAATTATCAAGTGTCAATTTGTCATTTTTTTTTTGGTTCATTATGAAAGCTGACATAAAGAAAGTTTTGTTATAATTTCATTTGTCAAAGATTGCCTAATTCCCAGACTAAACATTTTGAACTGTGAAACTTAGACTTTGCATGTAAAATAAGTACACAGTATCTGTTTTCAATACAGCACATTTATAAATTTTTACATATTACTTTCTGGATAAGATTTTCTTCGAATTCAAATTTAGCGTTTTACAGATATTGAACAAAAGATTCAGTATTTTACATTATTCAATAGCTTTAGAATAAAAAAATTACTTAATACCTTGGTCGTAAAACGGGTAGGGAGTCAAGAAGTGTGTAGATACTGTGCATACCAGTAGATTAGACATACATGTACTGCAACAATTTACCAAGGTATAAGGTCTTATGTTTAGGAAATACTTTTAAATTTATCATACCTGAGCTTCCCTGAATATATATGGACTCCTCTCATATTTGCGCTCTGCGATCTTTTCCGCCAGGTCTGCTGGGATGTCAATCTGAAGACTGGGAGGGATGGTGGACTCGATGAAACAACCGATGATGGAATTGACCTTGGCCAAGATCACTGAGTCATCACAGTGAACATGGTAGAGATCCTGTAAAGGAATAAACATAATGTATATCCTGTAGAACACACAGTAGAGATCCTATAAAGTGTATCATGTAGAAAATCTAATAACGGAAAAAAATTATATATATATTTCATAAAGAGAACACGATAGAGATGGAAAAAACATAGTGTATGTCATGTTAAGGACCATTGCGATTAAAAGTAGCATGTCGGATTAGCCGATTTTAATCAGATTAGTAGAGAACTTCGTAGAGATTATGCAGAGAAAAAATACATAGGAGAAATCCTGCAATGTACATGTATGTCATCTGATAATGTAACAGGTGACAATTACCGAATTACAGGTAAAAATTCAAGGAGCACTATCAAAGTGGGTACATGATAATAAGATGATCCAATTGTGTATGATGTATAGTAATGGTACAATGTGTAACAGGTTAATATTCGAGGGTCACTGTCAAAGACTGTGAATGTTAATAGGATTATCCTGTAGAGTGGGTATTAACCTTGAAGCGCTGGACCTCCAGCCAGAACAGAACATCATTCTCCAGCTTGTCTTCCTTGTTGGAAATATCTTTGACGGAAACATAGCGACGGAACTGTAGGGCTGTCACTGGATTGAGCAGACATTTTCTGAATATTATCACATCCTTCGCAGATGACTGCCACTTAGTGTCCAACAACTGAAACCAGTAAGGTGAATTAAAAATCCTGTTCCCTCAAAATAACTTGCAAGTATTAGGTAATTACATGCCAGAGCATAATCTCTTAACCAAAAAATTCAATAAATAAATAGTGATGATTTGTAGGAAACAAATTGAGAACAAGTAATTGATTACAAACCCTCATCACAGACTGCGATTTCTTCTTTTTCTGAACCAGAACATCATCCACCACATCATCCATTCCCGCCTTGGGCTTCTGTCGCTCGGCAAACTCTGGTGTTGCCAAGAAAAGTGGTAACCACTTTTTCTCCAGCCGGTCCCTGACATATTTCTGGGCCTCCAGGATGACGGGGTTGGGTGGGCGGTCCTCTAGAAGCTTCCCATATCCACCACCTGCTGCCATCACCTAAAAATTCAATATGACAGATCCTGAATGAAGATATTTGGTTAATCTTACAGCTTCATATATATAATCGTTGTTGAAAAATGATCAGTTTGACACAAAATATTATAAAAGTACTGGTACTCCAAAAAGCTAGTTCAGTATTAGAATTACTGAGAAATCATTGACATTCAGGAATTTTTTTTTAAGTTGGTTAACTTTTACCGTATTCAGGTTCATGCAGTAACACGATAGTTAGCGTAGCTGTGGAAGTATATAGTATGCATAAAATTAAGCTCACTTTATCTTGTCCCTCTTTCCCTGCAGGGCTATTAGGTCCAAAGAAATATTTCTTATTTAGATATTTGTTTTTGATTTCTTTGGCTTTCTCGTCTCTCTTCTTCTCATCAGTCTGTGGCATACGTCTGAAGTGTTCAATATCCATCCAGCACAATAAATCCATACTAGCATAATTTTCTGCCAAGAACAATTTGAAATTCTCTACTTCTATTCTATTGTGCACCAATTTTTCCAGTGTGAAATCTCGGAACTCCTCCGGAATCTTCTCTAGAAGTGTCTCATCGTATACAGGATCTTCATAGCCCTCCATGGGATCGTCAGGGGTCAGAACTCGCTGCAAGTAAATCACCGAATCACATTTACCTTCCCCATCCTTATTTCTAACAAACAACAATTCAAACAGAACCATGGCAGAGGGTAATCTCCACAATAATTCAACAAATTTAGGAACAGAAACTGGTTTTAATATTCTGCATCCATTTTGGTAGTGCATTATGTATATGTCTTGTGTAGCTTTAATGTTAAATCCATTCTTATAACTAAATCAATTATTGATCAATTATCTATAGAGGGCATTGATATCAGTGTCTTATCACAGATTTATTTACACATTTGGCAAGTCTCCTACAAGATCTTCACACTAAAAGATAGAATGGATCTTTGCTTTGACTAGAGTTGTTCCCCTTGTCATTAGACACATACCTGTTTGATAAGTCCCTTCCTCTGCAGATTCAGTACATATTTAGACCTAGTCTCCAAATGCTTCTTGACTTCTATTAGTTCAACCTGGAAGAAAGTTCAAGAGACAGGTATAAATAATAAGTTTCTCCAAGTTCAAAATACAATTAGTACAACATCATAAGACTCCATTTTATTACTTATTTCAATATAACTAATATTTTAGAAAAGTAAAAAATTAGGAATCATTTAATTTGAAAACTAAGCAGCAATCACCTTTCCATAAGTCTTCATGTCGACATTGATCATCTGAGTCCAGGCAACATAGAGGACAGTCAGTGAGTACTCCTCTGCCTCGTCAAACAGGTCCTCAAAGGGGGGCTGGAGGGCGCGGTAGATCCTACAACGGACCTCGTGGCTACAGCCGATGTTACGGTCACCGCCCACCACAATGTATCGAGAGTAAATCACCTGAAGATGGTTCATGGCTTCATCAATATTCAGTTAAAGGTGAAATAAGCGGTTGAGAAAAGACATGCAGTTAAAGTTAACAAATGATCAAAACTTTTATCTTCATTTTATACACTCTACAAGTAATGAAGATAAAAGATTAAGATAAGGTTCCACTTTTATATATACATAAACAGACAAATGATCAAAACTTTTATCTTCATGTCAAATATAAGTACTGGGTATTTTATGTTTACATAAATGAATGGGACCAAGTAAACTTATTGCTTCTTTCTTCAAAATGGCTAATAACAGTGTCAGTCCGTCAGTTCATATTCTTTGCAAATAGATATAATGTAACAGTAATTTTCTAAAAAAAAAAAATTGCTTTTGCTTTGCATTAATATCTTTTCATATTGTTTATAACTTTATACCTTGGCTTTCTTTTGGACAATGTAAGGATCGATGACTTCTGCATAGAAGAGAAGGTGGTATTCCTGGACATCTGTCCAGAAATTCAGGCAGTTGACCCACATCTAAATACACAAAAATGACAAACAGTAAGTCAAATACACAAAGGTTTTACCGTATGTTATTCTTTATGTGTTATAGATATATACCTTGTTTCCACTCCTGTCTATGTACTTTTGGAAGAACCCTCCTGCTTGTCTCTCGTGATACAGAGCCTTTAGCAGTGCATCCATCCTACTTCCTCCCGGGAATGTAGAACTGATTGAGCTTGCCATCGAGTCCCGATCTGAGCCTGCTGAGGAGGGTCGGGATCTCACTTCTGACTCAGGTATCTCCGACCCCAGGGGCGTCTTGGCCGAGGAGGAGGGTCTTGCTGAGGAAGCAGGTCTCACTGAGGAAGAGGGTCTTGCTGAGGATGGACGCACCGAGCCTCCAGAGGATGTTCGACTGAAAGGAAGCATTAACATACATGTATGCTCAAGAGTTTAAAATTTCCAACACCTATTGATACATAAAATTGTTACTTAGCCTAATTTGGTTAGGATAAGTACCCTGGTCATACATGTAGATTTCAATGAAAACCACCTTTATTTTTATCAAAACTGATATTGGTAGATAATAAGAGAAAACCGTAAAAGAAGCGGTACCTAGGAGCACTTTTGATGCGAGGTTTGGCTGACTTGTCCACAGAGAACTGAGAGGACAACATTCTCTTTCTTCTCTCCTCCTGTCTTGTCTTGTAGTTTGAGGAGTGAGGGCGCAGGGCAGAGGGAGCATAAACCCTCTTCATCCCCACAGGCGGGGAAGTCTCGGGTAAAACCGGGGGTCTGACTGCAGGGGGCTGCAAAATACAATGAGAAATTTGTTGGTCTTGAAAACAAAAAATCATCTTGAAATACTGGGCACTAAGATCCAAGATTGTAAAATATCTTTAAAAACAGTTTGTTATAAGATGGTTATACATGTATCAATAGAAAAAGATACACTCATTTTTAAAATGAAAGATGGTTCATTCTACTGTAGTTCTGTCTTTCACCAGAATATATGTTTCTTTACTACAACCACCTGTCCATCAGGATTGCCCCCAAGATTACCTGCAAGCTGACTGAGTGATGTATCCGGGGCATACATGACTTGGGGCGGAGGGGCAGTAGGGTGGCGGTGTGGGGGCTGGGGTTGACGCCGTTATCCTGAGCCTTCACCTGCTTCAGATTCTGGTAGAGGTAGTTCTCTTCTGGTTTCTTGTACTGGGCTTGTTTCAACAAAAATCTTGGGGCCCTGCAATATTTAATTAAAAAGGAAAATATTTCATCAAGAATTTATATCTTTTTTAATCTTGAAGCCCTGCAATAGATTTAGAAAATCCTGTTTGAATAGATATTTTCTTTTCCTTTTGCAAATGCTTGCATTGAACTTTTTATTGTTTTCGTTTTTTGTTTTATAGATGATACTACTCTTGATAAATTGATAAATGATTTTAATGAAGAAAGCAATGAAGAAAACAAACCAGTATAGAACCAGAGGTTCAGCTATCTTGTTCTGTATATCACTGAGTTTCTCCAGATTCCATGAGGATGGTTCAATGAGTCCTAGTTCTTGTTTCTGTTCAAAGGATAGTTCATACGGAGCACCTTGCTTATGATACTGCTCTCGTATATGGGAGAGGAACCTATGAATTAATCAGAACACCAATCAATTATCTGTGTTAATTTACTTCTATCAATGGAGAGCTCAATTTCCAATGAACTATTTAAAAAGACTATTTGCTCTCTGTCAGTCATTTACTGTGGATGTTTATACTGGTACTTCAATCAATTTTTAAAAATTGAAACTTTTGAAATATTCACGACCAAGTTTTCACATTTATACCCATTTTGAAAATCAATATTAAAACTACGATTTAATATAAACATCGGAATCATTTTCCATCAAGTTATCAACAAACTAATTACAAGTTTTCAGTTACAACTATCCCCTCTAATGGACTCGATCAGAAACTAGAATAGCACCTGTCACTTTTGTATGATAAATTTAAATGTTATGCTCCCTGATTATAATTATATGCCCTTTCATTTTATGTCTTCACTTTCAAATATCAATGAAGCCAGTCAAAAAGATTCCCTGTTGGCAAAGAAGGCCATGCTTAAAGTAAACATGCACTTAAGTTTTATGTATGGCCTTTTTAAAGTGTTCAAAGCTCGACCGTATTGTATAAACATTTAAAGGTCTGGGTTTTAATCCAGAAATGTTCAGTAAATTTGATGATCAGTAACTAAGGACGCTCATATCTTCAAAGTATACTTAAATTAGGTTAAAATATAAAGAAAATTGAGTAGGGGTGAGATTCATTAATGTCTCCATTCAGACGCTTCTGAGCTTAGTTCTGATATAGTGAAGAAAAATATGCATCAATTCAAGCAACTTTAAAATAAGTTAGAATTTTAAATATTATATATGGATATCATTACATGTAAATTTTGTCTAACTTTTGTATATGAGGTGAAAGAACACACTGAAATTTAAGGAGCTCAACAGTGAAATTTTAACTGCAAGTAAACTAAGAGTTTAAAATTAAAGCCTGAAAAAATGAAAAGGATTTATCCTGTATCTTTGTCATTAAAACACAACTCCACCCCTATCTGGCACCCCCTTCACTCTCCCATTAGAATTAGTTGACATTCCAAACTATTCCAACATAAACCTTGCCCTATAATCCCTTTTAACTGTTGGTATGCTAAAGACAGACTGTGAGACAAGTATTTGTGTCCTATTTTAGAATACCAACAAGTTGCAATGATAAATCACCTTTGTTTTAAAATCAATAGGTAACACTCTATTTAGCAAGGGGCAAAACTGGTCAAGGAGGCTTTTGAACAAGATCAATAATTAAAATCAACTTTGAACAGAACCAATTCACTTTATCAGACAAGTACTCCAGTTCAACTGCCCTAGGACCAGAGCTTTAACATGTAAAGTCCATACTTTCCTCTCTAAATAGAATTCTATGATGCCAATTAAACTCCATTACAGACAGAATTTGACACACTACAAATATTTGATCAATGCTCACCCCTTGCTAGCGGTTATAACTTGTCCCACCAATTCTACCACCCAACTTTAATGTCATTACTGATGGAAAACATGTACCAGTATCAATATCAAAAGTTGTACTTTAATGAACTATAGTATATCTTTCAGAAACATTAATTCTATGAACCAAAAAGGGAATAAAAATATACAACCAGTTAACTTACTGTTGCATTTGTATGTTTTTGACATGAGGGTCTATTTTCTCCTGTTTGTTCATCCACACCAGCCTGTCAATATCAATCCACAGCCTCCAGTTCTTCTCCCCGGCAGTGCCCTCTAAGAACCCTTTGAACTGCTCGATTCCCTTCCTGTTGTTCAAAGAGTAGGTCCTGTTCTTGTGCTTCCTGAAGAAGGTATCACCCTCCTCATAATCCTCTTCACTATCCAGCAGGGAATCATTATCACTCTCTTCTTCCTCCTTCTCCTTCTCTATATCTTCCTCTTCCTCCTCGTCTTCTTCTGCTACTACCTCTGGCTGTTCTTCTTCCTGTCTCTCGTCAAGGGTAATTCTGTCCAACATGTCTACTGTCAGATCTGTGTGCTGTGTTTCTGGAAGCCTTCGGACAACCTCTGGGTCTCTCATCACTTCCTTCTCATTCCTGTTGCTGAGTTGAGCAATGGATTTGGTCAGAACAGCCCTTACGACAGCTGCTCCCACGTCATCAATGTTTTTGAACACTATGCTTTGTTGGCTGTCTTCTGGCATGGAGGAAGATGGTGCTTCCTCTTGAGGTACACTTGGTTCTTCATCCAGGAAATCATCCTGCCTTTCTTTGGAAGAATTGGAATCTGTGTCCGTTGCTTCGAAACCTGATTCATCGTCAACTTCTATGGGATCAATTTTAGGGGTTGTATAAACAGTAGAACTAAAAGGTTTTGATTTTTTGTTAGAATAATCCTCCGTTACACTAAACACCGATTCTGAAGGTTTATGAATCATGGGTTTTCCATCCACAGCAAACAGCTTGCTTGAATACACATCATCCAAATTTTCCATAGAAGCTTTGGAATGATGACCACTATATACAGAACTTTTGACAGATGTCCCTATCCCACTCTCTGATCGGTGGTACCCCTCCAAAGCACTGTAGGCACTGACGGGTCTGGCACTGTTGGGTCGCCTCACAATCTCAGCACTCTTCGGTCGAGCGAGATTGGAGTAGGTGGTATCCGAGTTCTGGGTGATCTGAGCACTGGTGAACCAGGCGTCTGCTTCTGTAGTCGATGTCTCTCCCAGGCACACAAACATATCCTTCATCATCTGCTCCTTGGGGTCAATCTGAGGGACCTCTTCCACTGACTTCTTCCTCTTGATCTTAGTCTTTGGCTTGTAGTCCACAGACATGAGCACAAACTGGCCCTTGTCACCCTGAATTCGGGTCTGTGAGATAAGCTTGCCCAGTCTGTACTCCATGTAGTACTCACTCTCCAAGAAAGCTGGCAGTCTCTCCTCCTTAATCCAGTGTATTCCCTGTTCTTTATTGAGAGTCTGCAAAAAGAAAAAAACACAGTGATCAGCTTTGTAAAACAAATAATTTAAGGAAGGACATCCATTTTATGATTTAATCAAATTCTCATTGAATACTTTCAAATTCAGTTTTTTGCTAAACTATATATAATAATAAAGATTAGAAGAAATACAAGGCCGTAATGATTTGAATCTTCCAATAATTTACCATCATATAGTCTCCTTATTCAAATCAGTAAGAAGAATTTTAAAATGTTCAAACCAGATCAAACAAGATTTAGGGGGTGGTCACTTATAAACTGAAGTACCTCATGGCACAAATTTACAGAGTATCCTGTTCAAATTTTGACCAGATTCATAATATTTATAGCCAACACAGAATTACAGCATTAATATTTCCCAGTAAATAAACCACCGATTGATTAACAGCAATGTGTAAGACCCTCTGTAAATCAACCTTACCTTCTACAGTGAAGCCTACATAGGACAAAGGTTTCCCCCCAAAACAAACTTACAGTGACAGTGAAACTGGTGTTGATCTCCAGGTTTTCCGGTTCATCCGGTTCCTCAATGGGGATGAGGGGGATGTTGGAGAAGCTGTGTTGTTTGACGACATCGTAAATTTTAGGGGTCCTTCGCTGTGACCGGATGGCAGCTTTGATCTGTTTGGCTAGCTCTTTCTTGGCATCAGTGACCACCTCAAACCCTCCAGTGTCCTTGTTGAAGCACAGTGGGGCAGGGAAAGTCTGCAACAGAATCAAACCTGTGTTAAATTCAAGATCTAAGAAGCTACCTTGTTAAAATTAGCGTTTTCAATATGATATATATGTCTCTCTCTCTCTCTCTCTCTCTCTCCAACCTAGCAGCTAAAAAAGCTGCTACAATCTTGAACCCATCAAGATACCTCTGCTATATTTTTTATATTTTTTTCTGAGTGCTCAATACAACTTAAATACAGTAAAACATGCTTATAACGAAGTGCCAAGGATGGGCAATTTTGCTTCTCTTTAAGTGTAATTTGTTATATTCATCAACATGTTATAAAGTCATGGGGAGAGAAAATCATTCCGCTGTAAGCGTCAATTTATTATAAGCATGTTTGCCATAACCATGTTTTACTGTATCTAACATAGCAGCTAGGGAAACTGCTACAATCTTGAACCCATCCAGAGACTTCAGATATAGTACTGTATATCTCACAACATTTACTTGTACACTTACTCTGCTTAATCTAGTTTTCTAGGGTGTGGAGAAAAAGATGCATAAATTGTTTTCAACTTCATTGGCACTGTCTTTTAAAAATTGAATAAAAATCCAACTTCTATTTGGCTTGGACATGTATCTCTGCCAACTCTTAAGTTTGTTTGATGAAATAGATGATTTATAATGAAATAGCCAGCATCAAATTGAAATAAATTTCCTCCAAATCAAATCCAGGAGCCTTGAATCCTGACAACACTCAATCTTGCTCTTCATTACGCTTGGCCCCATTACAATTATTCCAATTAACTCACAAAAGGCCCCACTTGCATCAAAGTTCATGTTTTCTTGGCATTTCAGCTTCCATTGTTGTATGCAAACAGTTACTTTCAAAGCCCAATAACGGATAATTTTGCGAAAATTAAAAACCTGAAGCACAAAATCAATACTGTTCAATAGAATTCATTTAGAAATTTCGACAAAGGTGTCCCGTAAATTACTGCTACTAAATACATGGTTTGCTATCCACCCATTCACTCTATTGACCCGGCACTTCAGAAGAAGCAGAGCTGGGTATTTTTTTACAAACATAGCTGTCTTTCATGTGATGAATTAATTTTTGAGATTGTCTTTGATTTTTTGAATTATCTAAGGATTGGGGTTTAGAGTAATTGTACGCCATATGCCACCTTAAATAATTCTAGGGAGAAGTTTTCATAAGGGTTGGCATTTTGTTTAATGCTGCCTAATCCAAATAAATCCACTTAATGAAAGCAACCAGTGCATATAAAATGTTATTCTTTTGATCAGTAAAGATTAATTACTAATTAATAAAAGGTATTTATCATTGACGATTGGAAAGGGCTGGGAATACCGTTTTCAAAGAAGGAAATAATCATTTCAAATCTTCTTTAATTTGGAGGTAATTATTTTCATGATGGGAAGATACCGTCTGTACAAAAGTTCAACTTCTGTAAACCTTTTGGAGAATTTGCAATGCCTGCTATATAGGAAATAGACTGTGAATACAGTTTTGCCTGGAAGCCCAATCTCACGCTACATAGCAATGTTTAAGACAAAATTTGACCATTTCTGACAAAAAGAACTGTGCAGAGTCTTATTCTTTCTACGATATATTTTTTTGACTTGGCAAAATTTTCAGAGATTTTAAATAATATAATGAATCTAATAAATGTTCATTAGCTTATACATGTATTTGTAGGGAGGGACTATCTTCAATTTATTGTATAAAATACATATTTTTTTTCTTGTTCATCTTGAATAATTACTGTTCAAATTGATATGGGGTTACAAACCTGATGAAATAAGCTGAAAAACATTGCAGCTAGACTTTGCTTAAAGTCAAGAGTTTATGAAAGACATGCTTATAACGAAATTTTATTTAATGATTTTTATCAATCTTATGAATTACAATATTTAACATTTGAACAAAAACTGTATCATAATGAATGCTTTTGATAAAAGATGGTCAAAAAGGAATTGTCTCTTCCGATAACATTATGCATCATAGTTATTTTAAGAACCAGAGTATCTATGTTCTACTGTGTAATGGTACAAGGATATCACCCCATTTGAAATTTGTGTGGGTGTGAGTGTGTGAGCAGTTACAAAAAGTATGTATAATTTGTTGAAATAAAAAAAAAAGAATCTTCAACAAGAGGCCCAGGGGCCACATCGCTCACCTGAGCAAAAATTGCCTTAATTCTGATCAAATTAGCATTACAGTATCAAAATATCTTGACAACTGAGTACAGTAGATCTTGCTAAAAAAAATTGAAAATCTGCCAATTTTTATCAACCTCTTATTTTTTGGTAAATACCAAGCCCCTTTTGTTGTTATACCTGTAAGAAGATTTGTCTCTATTCCTATATACCCCCCCCCCCCCCCTCCCCCCATTTCATGGCCCCATTTTTCTCTAGGGAATCATGGTTTCATCAGACTTAAATCTGCATAACCTTTGCTTTCACACTAAGTACTGAGTTTTGAACCGAACACTTTCCCAGAATAGTTTTAAAGATTTTCTCTTCATATTCCTATGTAAAAATTCAAACCGCCATCACGGTCCCGCCCTACCACTAGGGACTGTGATTTTGCAAACTTGAATTTACACTACCCGAGGATGCCTCTACACAAGTTTAAACCCTTTCTGGCCAAAAATTCTTTAAAAAGAAGATTTTTAAAGATTTTCTCTATATATTCCTAAGTAAAAGTTCATCCCCCATTGTGGCCTCACCCTACCCCTGGACTATTATTTAAACAAACTTGAATCTATACGATCTGGGGATGCTTCCACTCAAATTTGGCCTTTCCTGGCCTAATAATTTTGAGAAGAAGACTTTTAAAGATTTTCTCTATCTATAAAAATTCATCCCCCATTGTGACCCCGCCCTACCCCCAGGGACCATGATTTGAACAAACTTGAATCTACACTTCCTAAGGACGGTTACATGCCAATTTGAGATTTCTTGGCCAAATATTTTTGAGAAGAAGATTTTTAAAAGATTTTCTCAATATATTCCTATGTAAAACTTGATCTCCCAATTGTGGCCCCACCCTACCCCCGGGGATCATGATTTGAACAAACTTGAATCTACACTACCTGAGGATGCTTTCATTTCAATTTGAACTTTTCTGGCCTAATAGTTTTTGAGAAGATTTTTAAAGATTTTCTCTATATATTCTTATGTAAAACATGATCCCCCTATTGTGGCCCCACCCTACCCCCGGGAACCATGATTTGAACAAACTTGAATCTACACTATCTGAGGATGCTTCCACTCAAATTTGAGCTTTCCTGGCCTAATAGTTTTTGAGAAGACTTTGGCTCAGGTGAGCTAAAAAAGGTTAAGTTTACAATACAATAAGTTGTTAAAGTTGGTTTCTGGAAGAAGAGACTTTGAACATTTTCTTAATAAATATTGAAATTTTTTTTAGTTTTTTAATCTTTAGTTTTTAAGATCTGTGTACAAACATAGAATTGTGAGCAAATCTCTGTATCTTGCTTATAATTCGAAGCTTAACACTCAAATATGGTTAGTAAATAGAAATTGTAAACAATTATATAAAACACAAGAAACATGCACTATAACAAATAAAGAACACAATTTATTTTTTCGAAATGAATATTATATATACATGTACATGTATATACCTACATATTTCCGACAGCAATATCAAACTCTATTTAAACTGAATAAACTCGAGAAAATGCCGAGCATCTCAACAAAACCTATTGCATTAATATACCATTACGCAAAATATAATGCCGAATTACCGATAGAATGAATTGTATTTCAGTACTTTTTTGATACATCAGATTTTGCTTAATTTGCGCAGGTAAACAGTTAACTGTTTGATTTACCGAAGTCTCTGTTTGATTTGATACGTAAAAATCACGAAATACAGACGATAGTTCCCAGGTTACAAAGCATAAATAATGAAAACGAAACGAAAATCAGAACAAGCTAACACCAACGTCATGTGTGAAAACTGTCAACGCATTGAAATATTTAGCCTCAATTTACTTCACAAAATCGGCACAAATACATTTTGCATGTTTCAAAACTCTCCCTTCATTCGCGAACTGTTGCACAACAAGCAAATTCATCATAGTCAGATCGACCCTTTTTCGTATAATGTCATGGCTGCTTTAAACAAAGAACCTCGTTTTAGATGTATGGAATACGAGTCTTGGTAAAATGGGTACGCAAACCTGGGCCGTGGCAAAATAAAAGCCGGGGCAGATCGGCAATCGTCAATTCCAAATACGCATTATTTTGCAGCAATATTTACAGCAAATACAAATATACTGGTCCATCAAATATCCTGAAATTTTAATGAGATTGGCAGATTAATAACTGCCAATCTTTTGTTTTGCCCAGGCCAAGTCTTGTCTACCCATTTTACCGAATGCCGAATCCGAAGCTATTAAACTGATTGAAACACGCCTTTCCTTTATTATTATTTTCGTAATAACTCAGATTTGAAACATAATTAGACCTTAATTTTTGCAATTTATATTTTCCTTCCCATAAGGATAATTTATGCTAAACAACGTTGAATTGGAATCAGTAGTTCTTGAGAAGAAGATTTTTTAAAATGCACCCCCCTTTTTTTACAGTTTCAAGGTTTTCTCCGCTTTGAATACAGATCTGACTTTTATTTCTGCAATTTATTTTCGCCCTCCCATAAGGATGCTTTGTGCCAAATTTGGTTGAAATTGGATAAGCGGTTTTAGAGAAGAAGTTCAAAATGTAAAAAGTTTACAGACGGACAGACGGACAGACGGACGGACAGACGGACGGACGGACGGACGACGGACAAAAAGTGATCAGAATAGCTCACTTGAGCTTTCAGCTCAGGTGAGCTAAAAACCCAGCACACTTTTAAATCCGACTTCTCCACTTCTGATTAAAATATTTTTGCTGGGAATGAAAAACATTTTAAACTTTCCAATGTAATCCAGAACAATGTGTAGATAAATATCTACTGTGAGCTAAGAGTTACACTGACACCTCATAAAATGCTTTGTTTAGCAGGCGAGTTAAATACTTAACTTGGCCATTAAAGGGTGTAAAGTTATTCATTAAAAGCCAAGGCTGACTGAGTCTTATTCCTCTTATATTGTCTGTGTATATACTTACAGGTAGTGACAGGTAAGCATTGAAGTAGTCTACAAACAAATCATCTGTGGCCAGAAAATCCTCCTGAAAAATAAAATGAAAAATTTAATTTTTCAAATTTCAACACATTGTGATTCTAAATACATGTACAATAAATGTGTATTACATGTACCAGGTATTCAAAAAAGAATTCATGAAACTGATAAAATGCATTGAACAAAATTTTTCTGAGACATCTGAGATTAGTATTGCCGGAACAGATACCATGGTAAAATGAGTTTATATCCTCTTTTTTACTTTGAGTGACTATAAGACTTTCTATACACAACTCATTTATCCCCCCCCCCCCCAAAAGCAATTTATAGTAAACGTGCATGATTTTATGTAAAAATAAGAGAAATTCAAAGAAGAGAACTATATTTGGTTGTAAGATAAGAAAAAAAAAAAGAATCCTCCACTTTCATCTGAAGTTTACTCTATAAAAATAGAGAGCAGTAAGTGACTTTTGAAGAGAGAATGACACATCGCAATCTCGGGCTATAAGGATCTAGACTTGGACTCAAGAACATTTTTTCAGCCCATCTGAGTAGAGATTTCCTAGGAAATCCCAAGAACATGTCACAAGAGTCAAAAAGAGGGATTTGGTCAGATTGCGCTAGCTACCTTTAGTCAAACACCGGGTGGTAGTAAATCTCCAGTGGGTTCTTAACTATACATATCTATGCAAATAAGGCTGACGATTTCAAACATTCGTCAAATGAAGTGGCTTGTGATCTCACACACTAATGTTAAATACATTTGGAGAGGTTGGAGGAATGTGCATGCATGTAAAGAGGGTTCGTGTTGGGACACCTTCTTACCATAAATTCAAATTTAAAGTGAATTTTCAATTTGCAATAAAATTTTCCATTAAGTTTACAGTTATTCTGAACTCATTTTTTTCAACTACAAAACAGAAACAGGATTCAAATTTTTACCTATTCTACTTTACATGTTTTAAATCTCAATTTCTAAAAATCTCAGATTGATAGAATATGTCTAATAAAATTGATTGCCTATTGCTGCAATCATATATCTCAGAGCTAGTTTCAAATATGCAAAAAAATGCAGTTTTCAAATTTCTTTTTCCAAGGAAGTAACAAAGAAAATAAGACTAAAAATGTAATGGTTTTAAATATGCTAGATACACAATATTTACACTGGTTCCTAGGTCTGACATAACAATTTCAGAGTGATTTAAAATCTTACTTACCAAAGTTTTAAAAACAACAGTAATGACTGCTTCCATTTCAACTAAGTCCATAGTTTACAGGAAAATGTCAAAATTGAAATTGTCACTCATCAACACACAAATCAATGGGCTTACTCTATCATATTTTATCACCGTTAAAAAAGCAAGGAGATCTTTAACAGGTACATGGTTGCCAATGCCCTGTGAAACCCAGATCCCAGTGTTGACAAATCGAATGGTCTTGGTACATTTAGTAAAAGTCCCATAATTCCCCACAAAAGCCTCGTTACTTCTGCCAATAAGTAATTGTAATAAATCCACCAGCCGAGTATCCCACCTTTAAATGGTGGGATTATCAAATGTAAACTATTTGGATTTTACTTTTAAAGTCTATTTGATTAAATCCATTTGAATAGGAAGAATATAAATTTCATAGGTCTCGATGTTGGCTTTTTTAACTTGTGCAATATGATTAGAAATTTAAAGCCGGCATCTGTTAGGCTGTCAGTGAGGTCAGTCATAATTAACATGTGGTTTACCTGCAAGATTTAAGAAACTTTGGCTAATGATCAATATTGCATGTTTGCTCTACCAATCTGCATTAGTTCAAGTACTTATCTGCAGTCCAAATTGTTTGGTAAAGTGTTTTGCCAATGCCAAGAGACAAAAGGGACTTCTAAATTATGCATGATATCTCCATAATTATTGGATGTTTTAAACAGTCTTATCAGTTAATTGAGTTACTGCACCATGTATCAATTCCATAAATATTGATGCAGTGACCCTAACAAATTCAATTTTTTTATTGCATGTTTAAGCTAGTATGTAACATATTACTACCTTAAGATTAAACAAAATTGAGAGTTATTTTAATGGGGTTTTTTTAATAGTACCAGAATATTTTTATATTTTCCTGCTAAAAATTCTATGCATCAAACAATTAACCAAAGGCCATCATGGTGCATATGAGAAGGCAAATCACTGGTAGATTCCGCAAACTTTATAGAAATACTCGTATAAAGCTGTATGTGTTGACAATAAAGATAACAGTGTCGTTTCATTCCATGAATCGCTTGTTAGCAGACAGAGCACTGGTTACGATAAAATTTGACTTTTGGTTATCTCCAGTATAAATCCCTTCGACAGAGGACCACTTTATTCATTGATTGGAAATATTACATCACCCAATGAATATCAAAGCCAGTTCAAAGCCTTTAAGACAAAACCAGACAAATCAAAGAATGGCTGCGATAAAAACTCAAAATCTTACACTAAAAAGTTGTTATCAATTTTACCGGTATATGAAAATAACAACAAAGAATAGCGGTAACTGTTTTTTGATTTTTGAACATTTCACAATTACAAATACAATGTACAAAGTTTAAGTTCATGTTCATTCATTTCATAATCTCAATTCATACAATTTAAGAAGCAAAAACATTACCTCCAAGCTAATATAGAACTACAGTACTTCTCCACACCATGAACTTATAATGGTCATCAAAAGGTCCACCGGATAATGAACAATGATTTATAAAACAGAATTTCAGAAGAAAGCTGAATATGGGGGAAATTCTAATGTACAACAATGGTATACATGTTGATGCTAATGTGATTTTGAAGTTTGTGGATGACACCTTGATGCCTCGATGTCTAGTGTGGATTGAGAGCTCAATGCGGTTCTGTGGGGTTTTTCTTTTTTCTTTTGGCTATCTTGGATATTTTTGCCTATCTCCACCAAACTTTAATTCATAAATTATATACATACAACCTTGTTCAAGCTCATCAAAATAACAGCTTCAATACAGAAAGGTTGCCATGCAAACTCGAATAAGCTGTGAAAAATTATGATAAAATGATGTATAGACATAAAATGTCATAGACAGTGAGACATTCTTTGAAGTCTAGTTTTCAGACACTGTTCACTAACTGTAGGAAAAATGATTTTGTAGTTTGTTGATGATTTCTAGTCAGCAGTCAATGTTATTATGGTAGTCTCAGAATGACGTGATATCTAGTCATCAGACAATGTTATTATGGTAGTCTCAGAATGATGTGATATCTAGTCAGCAGACAAAGTTATTATGGTAGTCTCAATCTAGTCATCAAACAATGTTATTATGGTAGTCTCAGAATGATGTGATATCTAGTCAGCAAACAATGTTATTATGGTAGTCTCAGATTGATGTGATATCTAGTCATCAAACAATGTTATTATAATGGTAGTCTCAGAATGATGTGATATCTAGTTAGCAGACAAAGTTATTATGGTAGTCTCAGAATGATGTGATATCTAGTCATCAAACAATGTTATTATGGTAGTCTCAGAATGATGTGATATCTAGTCAGCAGACAATGTTATTATGGTAGTCTCAGATTGATGTGATATCTAGTCATCAAACAATGTTATTATGGTAGTCTCAGAATGATGTGATATCTAGTCATCAAACAATGTTATCATGGTAGTCTCAGAATGATGTGATTTCTAGTCAGCAGACAATGTTATTATGGTAGTCTCAGAATGATGTGATATCTAGTCAGCAGACAATATTATTATGGTAGTCTCAGAATGATGTGATATCTAGTATGAGGAAAGTGTAATACTGTATTGTAATCCAAACCCAAATCACTATTATAATATACTGTAATACATATACTGTATTCTGTTGACAAATTAGTATTCAAGTCTGAAGACAACGTGGACCTGTAGACATGGAACAATGTAATAATAATCAAGACAACCCCAAAGGAACTCATTACAATAGGATGTGTGTTACATTGCTATAACAAACTCAACAGTCATCAAACCATCACATTGGCTTGCGAGTCAAAGAGCTTACTTCTTGGATGGAAAGTTATGGCTTCAATTCCCATCTGTAACAGTCTTAAGAAGTGCAGTAAAGAAGTAAGCAACTTTTTCTTTTGCCAAGTTCTAGGCATTACAAGTGGTAGGATTTGATGTTTTGCAGCTTTGTTGGTGTTAGCAAGATAAAGAATGTGAATCATAAATACATGCAGTTTCCTCACCCAGATCTTGTGAAATCTCATAAAGAGTGAAAGAGTCTTGATGAGATTTAAAACAACAAGCAATCACAAGCATCAAAGTATATCCCTTCTTATAATATTTCTTAAGTGTCACATCTCACAGGCAAAATGATGTTGACTATGAGTAGCAATGAGAAAAAGTTTTAATGTAGAACATACATGGTTCATTAAATGTTTCAATATTAAATTGCTCAATGTGAAGCAAAGAGAAAGATGTTGGATAGTTTGTAAAGAAGAACAACACATTTGAATAGTGCCAAATTCAATCAACAAGTAATTTATCATATGTTCTAAACTCTAAAGACTACCAGCATACCTTCTACAGCATGTAAATTTTTTTGAAACCATAACCTTTCTGCATCAATCATATAAGAAACAAAGATTAACTCATGTTCTGCTCAAACCAAGAAATTTTTTGAGTAATTCCAAATCAATTTCCAGGCAGTCAAAACTGAGCTCAACATGATAAGTATAGGAAGGTGAAAAGTACATCGTGAAGAAGTTGCAAAACTTTAAGAGAATAGACATTACAGGTTGACTGAAGAAAAAAGACATGTTGTTAAGGAAACTAAGCACCAATATCTCATAACAAAAGCATAGAAAACAAAATTACCAATAGAACCGCAGAAACACGCTAAATATACAAGGCTACTAGCAATTTACTACAAGTTTGATTCATACGCCTTAGTACTTAGAAATCAAAATATTCAAAAGAAAGTTTTCCTTATGGAAATTTCAAATATCAAAGTAAACAATACCAAATTTATTTTCTATGAAATCTATAAACCATACATTTTATGTAGATACAGCATGATGCAACCACTGGATAAACAATCAATTTCAGAGTATTTTTTTCAATCAAAACAGACCGAGTACCAGGTACTTGTCTTTGTGGCTGTAACACACAAACTCACAAACATGAACCACTCACAATTCTAAACTGAGGACGAAGAACTTGTTCCTGATGTGTTCTTGATATCTGGACCTCAAAACTATAATGTACATATACTTACGACAGAGAGCTGGCAATATGTCACATCAATAAACACTTCCCATGTCATTTCTGGCCACCTACACACGAACCTGACAAACTCTGTAATTACCTTGAAGTCATAGTCACCAGTCCTAAGGTCCTTTAAGACAGTTCCATGTGCTTGCCTCTCAAAGAAAATGTGGCTGAGCATTGATACAAAATTTGGCACCACGTCCTGACTACTAAATGATCTCTTGTGACCAGTTGACAGAATCCCCTTTGTCGGGTCACCAAAAAAGCTCGACCCCCACACTCAATTCAAACGATTATCATTTTAATAATCTGACAATCAAAAATGCTTGATTGACTCTAACAATGGTTGCTGTAAGGAAGACTGCTAAACAAAACACCTAACATTTAATCCAATTGCGGAACTCCTTTGTCTGCAGGCCTGGAATTCTTTAATACAATCAAAATAAAATTTTAAGACTTTAAAAGACAAACTCTGTAATAAGCTGACAAAATCTGGAATTACAATTTAATGGCTTAATGTCTAGCTGACCAACTGAATGCATGCTTGGTACTGTTAATCCAGCATGCATGCCGGTGCGCGTACTATATATATATCAGCAGGCAATGACCAGTAGTACATGTACTCTTTAATAGTCCTCCTTCTTTAGTAGTACTATTAGCACAGTTTGTGGCAGTGATGAAAAGTGATGATCTGAAAGACCTTATATGGAAATGAACCATAGTGAAATCATGGTGTACGAGGTGCCAAAGAAAAAAAAGAAATATAGAGGAATTGCAGTGTATCAGGTGCTGTTGATGGAAAAGAACTATATAAGGAATAAGGAATCATTCTTTGAGTATTATGAGGTGATAATTTCGGTCGGGGCGTGGTCAAATCAAATAAAGCCCGAAGGGCTTTATGATAGATTTGACCACGCTCCGACCGAAATTATCACCTCATAATATTCAAAGAATGATTCCTTATTACTTATATTTATATTATTTCTAATGTGCATGATTAAAGATCTAATAATTATAACATTTTTACCGTTGTTTTAATTCGTATAATTATGCAAACCCCACTGGCGCCCCAGGAATACGTCATTTGACACTTGCATCACACGTGTGTTGTACATGAAAACTCACAGACATGTATTGAAGAGTCAAATTTGCAAATTTATTAAGTCGATACAACAAAATATCAAATCAAATATCATTTGATTTTTAAAAAAAATGTGTGTATTTGCAAAATAGTAAATAACTAGAGTGTTTATTTCGTGATAGCGGAAGGTACTTTCCTCCTGCGCGGTAAGGCGGTCGATCTACACCTCAGTCGAGATTGTACTTGATGGTAATGGAACAGTTCTCAAAGCGGGAGTTATTCAAAACTCCAGATTTAATGCTCGTGTCGGACATGGTGGAACAATTAAGTTCATTTTTGACAGGTAAGTTGGAATTTTCAGAATTATAGGGAACGATTTGAAGATTCTGTGATTGTTGGCCGGAAATTACACATGAATCTTCAGATGGATCATTTATTTTGACACTTGCGGTGGTTATTGTAGATAAAGTTGCACTCGCACTTTTTTTTTGGGTAGAAGACAGTTCACGATTATAGCTACGTATGGAAGCTTCGTTGCGATGCCCGGAGAAGTACATGATGTGTCTTGCTTCAAATCCAGCGTCGTTCATGGCCTGAATTGCTGTCGCTCTTAGACAGTGAGCTGTGTAACGTTTGCACCCGGCGGCCTTGCAAATATCCGGAAGGAAATTAACATATGATCGCTTTTTCATGGGATCGGCTGTGTACCATATGTTGCAATCTTTCGGGTAAGAAATGGCATCTTTACGCATTTATTGAAAAGATGAGACGCATTTGGGTCCGTTTTAGACAAGAAGAACTTCAACATCTTCACAGGACAAGTTTCGTTTCCAGTTTCATACATTCTTTTGTCGTTCAGTGCTTCAAGTTTGTGAATGCCACCTTGATAGTTTTTTTGTTTTGTTTCATGCTTCAAACAAGCATATATGGAGCCTTCTTTGTCAACTTTGAAATCGAAGGAATCTACCCGAAGCTGATGATGGAATTCAAGACCACGAGACACAAAATGTATCGTGATGATGTACCACATTGCAAGTCGCAGATTGACTGGAGAAGAATATGCACTCTCCAGGTAAGCAGAAATTTTCTGTAAATCTGATTTGTGAATGATCTCCTTATGAGTTGTAGGGCGAGAAGTTCCAGTGACCATTCTATGCTTCATGAGACCGGTCAAACTTTTATTTGCAGTTTTGAATGCTTTATCGTTTACAATGTCTATATTTCGACCGATGTCGGATAAATGCCTGTTTATGGCGGCTCTGATTGCTTTCATGGTATTTTTATGATATTCAGAGGTATGCTCCTTTTTCGGGTTTTGGGGTTTTGCTTCACAGTAAAAGCGACTGAGTTTTTTCGCCAGATTCTCCTCGCAAATCTCAGCCAGATCTAGAGGGACTCCAAACGTTTCAATATGCCAATCTGTAATAGAAAACGCACAATGATATCCATGTTTTGACAGTTATTTGAGAAAAAACTGTAACTGCATAATATGGGCTGTTTTTGTTTGCGTTTAATTGCTGCTTACTAATATTCACTTTTTTTTAAAAAAAGAAGCGTACCTGTAAGAATCTTTAAACCCCATTTGGTGCTTTGTTTTGTAGCCTTTGATTGTGTGAGTTCCTGAAATCCTTTAATTTCGTCGTCGGAAAGCTTGGCAAAACGAGTACTTGTTGGCGTTTATGGGGCTGGCAACCCGGGATCATCGGATTTTTTCAAATCGGCAAATGCCTGTTGGGTTAATGTTATATCGAAGTCCGAAACGACCATTTCGGATAGAAAATTGTCAAAATCAGAATCAAAACCTTCTAATTTTAATTCTGGCAGGAGGGCTTCATAATTATCCCCACTAAATACTTCAAAATCGCCATATTTTACCGCATCTGATATATCGTCGTTCATGGTGGCTGCATTCGATCGAAATAAAAAATGAAGTGATCAGCAGACGATCATTATAAGAAATCTATTCATCAGCAGACGAGCCGTTTATATAAAATATTTAAATTGCATATTAAGATCTTTTTCTATAAATTTTATTTTAAATGGTAACCTTTACATGCTCATTTTAATTTTCATTCATTTTGTGTGCGAAAAGAAAACATTTCAAAACCACTACTTTTTTTATTTAGCACATGCAATGTATTACTACGCGCGCAGTGCAGCCAATACCGTTTTTCGGTTTTGGTATAAGACACGCCCATTTTGTGTCACTCATATTTTTTGATGTTATTCGGTTTTAGGGTTCAAAATTGATTTGTAATGTTATCACAGACAAAGACAGTTGAAAATGTAAATATTAAGGAATAATGCAGAAAGTTCATGTGGTTTTAACATTTGTTAAACTAAAAATCATAACTTTAGGAATAAGAATGAAAATGTAAATGATGCACCAAAGTATAAGTTGAGTGATAAAATCAGTGTGAAGGTTGAAATCAGTTGATGGAAAGGATGAAAAACATAATGCAAAATTCAGGATATTTATAATCTCAATCTCACAAAAAATAATTTTATGTAAAAGTTTTACCAATAATTTTTTTCAGCCAGACAATCAGAAAATACTGTGTCATACTTCCAGAGAAGGACTCATATGTTAATATAATTCAAATTATTTCAAAATTCAAAAGAGAATCATGCATACAAGATGTTTAGCTGCATATAAGATATATAGCTGCATATTAAAATCACATGCATCAGTTTCGGACCACTTGTGTCAGCATTGGATCACTTGCGACAGCATCGGATCACTTACAGAAGTTGCATATAGTACTCATTAAACTCTCTGTACAGCTGTTTCAAGTATATTCTATTCAAATATATCACACAAAAAACTCAGTGTTCCCATGTGTATTTGACATTTTAAATAGAGAGATTACTCGGTATACAAAAAGAAGAAAATTTTTTTTTAGAAGCTGAAAATTTGGTGCAATAAATTTTAATCATCATGAAAAGACTTTTTAAAAATTGATTTAAAAATTACCCAGTACTGTCTTCTTGCAAGTGTGAATTTTTTATCATTGCTTTACACCGTTCAACATAAATCTTTCTCTTTAAAATAATATTTATCATTTTCTGTGCAGTTACATAATTATGAAAACATTTAGTTGATGGTTAACCTGCACTATCAAATACTGGTCCATATCTATCTTCATCAATTATTAATCAGAAACAAATATTCCTTTCATCAAAATGTTTTGGATACTTTCAACAATTATTTTTACTCAGAGGCATATCAGACTGAGTGCAAATTAAAGTTCAAAAAGTAAAATATTTTATCTGCATAAAAAGGAGGACACAGTTTTTTTCATATTCCTTGCAGAAAACTTTAAACAAACTTACAGACAGACCACTCCTTTACTAGAAAATGGTTTCTGATCCGCTACTCTCCTCACGAACCCAAGAGAGTGGATCAGAAACTTTTGGCTAGTGAAGATGGACAGACCCTTATTCAAAAGTTTGTTGATTTCCGAGATTGACATACTCTAGATGTTGTCCCCTGTCCATGTTTCTAGATGAAAAATGTCTCCTGTCTGTGATAATCACATAACAGTAATTATCAATATCTGATGAACAGGTAATATTTGTCAACAACTTCCCGGTTACAACGATTTTTCAACTGGAAATATAATTCAAATGTGATCTGGATTTGTGATTGGCTGACACTGTTATAAAACATTTCATATTTTGAATGGGGAAAAAATTGGGAATGGGAGGGGGGTGATAAAGACATGTCACAGTTAAATTTATCAAACAAAACCCACTTACCACATTACTTGCATGTTTAATCTAAATAGATAAGTGGAAATTACCAACACTGTTCTAATTAACTACCGGTCTCCTTGTTTATTTAACATTTTCTGATCTTTTTACATGTGTATTGAATGATCCTAAAGTATATGGAAAAAAAATCATTTACTGGTTGACACAGCTTAAACTGCCACCATGAAGATTTAAATGGCAACAGGACGAGGACTAAACGAGTGCTGGCTCTTTACTTGCCCGACTCTTTCTCTCTCAGTAAGAGTTATTCCCCTTAACACACTTACCACATCTTCATACTCCACATCCTCAGGGTCTGAAAGCAGAAAAAAGATGTATGATAATGACCGTATTCTTGCTTGCTACAATATCTTCTCTCAATCAGATTGAATAATTGAATATCTACAATATCTCTCAACCCCCCAGCTTTCACCCGCCAATAATATTACTGTAGGCATTAGCGATCAATCAATTTCTAAATTGATTACAGCTACAATTAAAATGTAAACTCCATCTCTTATGCATGTGTATATGACCAGCAAGCACAAGTAAACTTTTGATCTTCAAAAATAAGTACATGTAATACTTAATGACACAGCATCTTATTAATTAATCCTTGATCAAACAGTTAAATTCATAGTTTACTTGTTTTTCTTCTATCATTGGTAATACATGTACTATGAACAGTTATGGCTGCTGTCCTCATTAGATTTAGTTTTCACATTAAAGAGTGGTTGAAGGTCTGATATCAGATTTAATATAAAAAACTCAATTCAATATTAAAGCATTTTTTTTCATGCATGACATGAAAGACTTACCGTAGTCTTATTTCAAATGAAACATGCAATTCTGTAGATCTAAAAATCAATCTTTCATTATTTTGAGAGAAAACGTTCTGTTAATTGATTTAAAGTCTCCCTCATATCTAGTGATATTGTGAGGGAAAAACACAAAAGATCTTGTCTGTAAGAAGCAACCTGAGCAGATGTGTCTGTGTATACATAACTAGAAGAATATTCATGCTAGAATTCACTGAGTATATACCCATCTAGAAATACACTGGAAAACATCTCCTAAGTAAAATCAAACCCTCAGATCAAATATTTACTTCTCTCATCTCTTTCAAAGTCATTTTTGTCTGGACAAAATATTGCACACAATATACATGTATCCATAACTGGCTTCATTTGTTTGTTGTGATGACTATATTTTGAAATTGCATAGACTTGAAAGATTCACCAACTTTCCTCAAGTCTGAGTATTGACCTCAAATTTATGCACTCTTTTTTAAAAGCTAGATTTGAGTTGAGGAATGAGTTGAGTGATTTGACAATTTTGGTGATGGCTGAACCTGAAAAGCCATGTCATAGTTAAAACAAGATGACATCTTTTCTCTCTAAACCAAAAAAAAATTTTGTGTCTGAACTGTTAATGAAATATCTGTATGGAATGACAATTCAGGCTACTGGTAATAACCAAATGCCAGTACTCAATATTACAGGACACATCCTCATCCTCTTGTATTGCCTTTGTCAAATCAAAAGAAATTAACGCAAGTTTCTAGAAAAATTGAACTACAATAATGAGAGTATTTATCCTCTATAGTCAATGATTTAAGAGTATTCAAGGAACATATCAAACATGCTAACAAATACATTAATTGTTTTTCATTGACACATTTAGCTAAAAGCCGAATCCTCCCCTGGTGACAGGGGATGCAAGAATAAAGATGAGTCTTGCAAACTCTCAAGTCAACCCATTCAGATACATCTCCACTGAAAACGCGTCATAATAAGTTTAATATTTCCACTTTTCTAAAGATTTGTGGGGATGTCGAAAACAACTTCATCTCATAGGAAACAGAAATAAAGCAATTCCCTGTTTATGCGTACATCTCTTTTTTGAATTTCTTTCAAATTCATCATATCAAGTGAGTAACCAAAAAATCAGCTCATTATTTGGAGGTTGTGCATCAAACAAAAAATCCAGATAGTGGGTAGCTATGATAAAAGTAAGGAATAACCAAATGATTGACAAAAGGAAAATCACTATTGTGCCCATGTCATACTAGTATTAAGGTCAGACGACACGTTCCTCGAGCATCTTTTTTGTATCTCCTTGTAATAAAAAGTTCCAATAAAAATTATTACTTTCATTATGATTTTTAAAATGATTAAAATTTACTTGTATATGGATATATGCCTCGATGGCCGTGTGGTTAGAGCCGTGGCCGCTCTCTGCCAGCAGCGTAGATTCTAGAGGCTGTGAGTTCAAAGCCCGTCCCAACATAGTGTATTATTTGTTTATTTTTATATCAGCAATTCAAATGTATTTTTCAAAAAGATTATATAGGAAATTGCATTCTCTAGTATTTTGCAGAAATGCCTGGTGAGGTATCCTAATTTTTTGCAAGAAAGCTTGTCAGAGTAGTAGTAAACCATCAACAAATTCCTGGAAAATGTTATATAAAATTGAGGAACGTGTCATCTGACCTTAATGAAACTGAAATTTATTTATTTATTTTACAACAATTGATAAACAATTTCTAACAACATATCAATATCTCCCGTTGGCACAAATGTTAGCACAAGAGGATCATTGATGTGGGAGGAAGCTGGAGTGCCCAGTGAAAACCCATGTGTCCGTGCGGGACCACCATACCCATTCAAATACAACCACTATCACCCATGGGGATCAGTCGCAGTGGTGAAAAGCGAGTGAATTGTTCATTGTGCCACATGGACACTACTAGTATTCCTTGATGAGGCATAAATTATTTCAATTGCAATTTTAATTAAGTTCATTAAAAAGAGTAGTTGATGGTATGCATATGGCAAATTGCTTTCAAATACTAAATCTCATTCCTTAAATTTGTTTAAGCATTACAGTGAATATTGATCAGTTCTCTTAAATACTCAGTGGATGTATATATATTGTTTAATTAACTTTCAAAGGATGTTATTTTCCTGGGTAAGGGGAGCCCATAAATTCCAAGAAAATTGAGCCAACATGAATTCTAATGATTTAGACAAGGCAATACTTTGTGGCAAAGAGAACAGTTAGTCGGGGGTCTTATAAATAGTGAATATTCAGTTGCACTCAAATGATTGCTGTAGATACCTAATTAAACCCAAAGAATTAATATTTGTATAATATTGGAGAAGCACCATGCACTAATTTCAAAATCTCGCTATTATTTTCTGAGGGTTGAGAACTAAAAGAAATTAGGTTAAAAATTCTGCATTTGCGAGTCTATATATTCTCCCAACTTGATACACTGATTGTTTGAATGTTTTTTCAGTCATACTCTAAGTCGTTTTAATTCCACAGTGTTAAAATTTCACGATTTCTAATTAAGTACCAATCGTGATAATCAATTGATCTGACTATAAGCATTAAAACGTTTTTCGAAACTAATGGTAGTATTCACGATGGTTTTAATTTTGCGGGAAAATAATGAACGTGAACATAGTGAAATTTATTTGCCAATCTACAGTATACAGACATAATACCAGATGCTAGAGGAGGGCACCTATCATGACATTGATAATTAATTAACAAAAGATGACGGTAATTAATTTGATTAATGATTTGGACAAAATGTCCAAAATAATGGTCAAGGACAACTACAATTGGTCAGTATACTAATACTAGTTTTGTATACTGAGCCTATTTCACTACCGTACACAAGTGACACACATTGGCTTAACTTCATTTAGTAACACATGCTTGTAAAATATTTTAAATAGGAAATACATGTTATGGGCTTTACCTGTACAAAGCCATTTAATACTGTATTAGGCACCTTCTTAAAATCAATATTGAATCAACTGCTTATGTTCTCTATCTATCAAAATCTTAATAACAAGTTATCTATATTGACTATCTCGTCTGTTAGATACCAGTATCTCCTTCCACACACTTCATTGATTGCAAGCCGATTGTTTTAAACCGCCGCAATCTATTCATATACTATTCATTAACATAAAAGATTTATGAACACTCTGCAATATTTATCCTCGTAGTTGATTCTTAATCTGTTGATCCTGATAATCTCTAAGTGATCAGACTGCCAAAAAATAAAACCTCACCGATTTAAAATATGATGAGTAGAGCGAAGTTGAACATTAACGACAAATTAAAATCGATTTCATATCCAAATATACCAGGTTATCACAATATTCTATGATGTCATTCGTCTGAACATAAATTTCTGAGCAATAGATTTCATTTTTAATTCTATTTTTCATCGAAAAAATAATAGAAAAGAATTTCCTCTGAATAAGTAAAAGACAATGAACCCTCAATACAGGATATTATTTAGAAGATTTTAACAATAGACAGGTTCAAATAAAGAAAAAAGAGGATCTCCGCTCTCAGCCATTATAATCTGATCAAAGCTGAATAAGGTTATATATAATGCAGGCTCTATTCATTATGGTCTATGTCTACATACTCCATTCAATTCCACAGGGGAAATCAATGAAAAACAAGTTGTAAAGATTGTGTTGATGGTAAACATTTTTAAATCAACTTGACATCCGTTTTAGAATACCTTCTTTTATTCCTTACCTGAAAGAATGAATTAAGCTTAATCTCAGGATAAGACATGAAAAATCAATTTCTAGATGTGTAATGAAATTTTTAAAACTCTTTAAACTCTCACCTAATGAATACATGAAGTGTTCAATAAGGGTATTCCAAGTCAACATAAATTTCCTTCTCAAAATTGCAAAAAAATCAAAGTATTGTCCCTTTTCAGAGATGCATTTCAAATCAGAGTGATCTAGAATCATACTTTATATTATGCTCTTTAAATAGAAATTTATTTTTTCAAACCCCCAAGATCGTTATATACAATTGTACAGTTTTGTTATAAATTTTCAACTAAAATAGTGACCATCATTAATGATTTTACTGGTACTTAATTCATTAATATAATAAATAGAGGAGTTACATATCCATCTTAACGGTAAAGTGTATACTCCTGCCTAAAATAACCTTTTTGACATCAGGTTTATATGTATCATTTTATGCAATGTGATTATTTTGAATTGATTATTTTAATTCAAGTAACAAATTTTATTTTCAACAAGTGTACAGTTTGCAATACATGTTCACTAAACTGCATTTCGAGATTCAGGGAGCTATTGTGCAGTAGAACAAATCTAACAATTTCAGGTGACACTCAAAAAATCTTTTTACTTTAATAGACTGTTTCCAATAGACTGACTAATTATGACAGACTGAACAGCCCGCAGTGCAGTCTCAGTCCGAGATACTGAGTTTCCATAGAGCCAGACCACTAAATGGTTACTCAAACAATCAGGGTGAAAGACAAACACTGGAATTGATTGATTGCAACTCTATCAGCTGACACAACAGGTCAAAAAATCGAAGAAAACTCGTGAGCTATTATCTTCAAAAACCCCTCCCCCTTACAAATACTCAAACAAGAAAAAAGAATCAAATTTTTTAAAAACTTTTTCACAAATTCACTGCATGAAAGATGTTCATATTACAGTATCTATTTCGAGCTAAAATAATGAGTGAAGTCAAGAATATTTACAAATGCGAGTATTCTTAAAGGAGATAGAGAATCTAATTTGTTCACCTTTCCTTTTGCCTCTCCTTTTAGCCTTAGACATGGTGCACACAGTTACTAATCCGCTGAATTTTGCACCTCAGATCAACACCGCCATACATATCCGATCACCAGAAAGTGTTTGGCACCCTTCTCCACTCGCGATAACCTTTTTGTGATGTTAATCCAGAAGATTAGTTTCCTTTTACCTAATCCAGTCTGCTTATAGCCGTGCACGCACTGTCCTGATCGGTGTCGGATCTGACAACCACTCAGACTGTCCTCTATCCACGAACAACGGATTACTTCAAACAGTTGCTCTTTATATCCCTCTACAACATCCTTTGCTCCAAAGAAGCAAGTATTCTAATCAAGAATATATATATGCTTGGTAGAGTTATTTAAATTCTCTATAGCTAACACGGTTGGGGCATTCATTATACACATGCTGCCCTGTGATTAAAAAATTTAAATTTAAATTCTCTTGCTGCATTTTAAATTGATTATAGGACTTAAAAGTACTGGTTATTAATGTGCTGTAGTAAAAAGCTTAAATTTACCATTAAGGAAAACAAGTTCCGGCAGATATTTGAATAACTCTAGGCAGGACACCATATGTGTACATTTGTTATCTTTCATAGCCACTCATGGTGATAATTACATCGAAACAAATTTCATTCTTAACAAGTTGATTGATTTAACATTTTTCACAACTTTATAGAAAATTGATGCCTCTTAATCTCTCTCCTCTTTGCAATTTCCTACCCAAGTAGTTCAATACCCTTAAAACTTATTTCTATAAAGTTTCTGTGCCTTTCTTGGTCCATTACTGCACTTGTTACATTAACAAACTTTCAGATAGACTTTTCAATTATTTTGCATGGAGGAAAAAAGGTACAAGAGAAATACCAATTGTGCACTTAAAACTTTCCTTCAAAGACTGTCCTTATCTCCAAGTACATCAATTAAAATCTTTTCAAATTCAAATTCAATTAGTGCATAACAAAATTGAAGGTGTTTCGATCACCATGAAAAAGCTAAAATCACATTTACAAAGAAATGTTGTCTTGTTACAAAGAAATTTTGTCTTGGAATTTTAAAAAGCTAGCTATTAAAGACTTTTGCATGATCTTCAAACGTTTCATTTATTTCTGCTATCAATATAGGCATCTATCTTTCAACAGCTCAAATCGAATTCTTCAATTGAAACACATTATATAACAAGGTTAACACATATCTGAAATGTCAATGACTGTATCACTACAAATGTCTTGGATCAATATTGCTGTCTTTAACTTCACAAAGATATTTCTAAATGCTTTTAGCTGCTGTGAAACAATATGTCAGTCGAGTTCAACAATTGACAGAAATGACAATATTTACAATTTCTTATCGCTGGTTTTCAGGCACAACCCAGAGTAACAGTGATATGCCTGGCCCCCCTTCTGCCAATCTCAAGTCTACCCTGAGCAACGAACATCAAATTTAACTAATTAATTACCCATAGTCTAAATGTCATCAAAAGCACACAACTTGAATTGTTCTCCTTCAACACCTTCAATGTTATACCTTGAAAATGTATATGCAGTTGGCTAATACATATCGGTATGCACAACTCTCAGACTCAATGGTTGACCAATAAACCTCTTCATTGTTTATCAAGTCATGTGCGGATCCAGAAATTATTTTTTTTGGGGGGGGGGGGGGGGGAGGGGGGGGGGGGTATCTGAGTTTGCGAGGGGGAGTCCAAGGCATATTTTTGGTAATTTTTTAATGCAATCTTAAGGTGGTATGGGACACTTCCATGTTGTGATGTATTGTTTATCGAAATAAACAACAAAGACCAATTGTAATTATATACTGGTAAGTAGTTTCTTTCCCAATATTGTCACCTTACAGTGTAGCGCAGTGGGTTGGAGGGTTTACTCACGGGCCCTGGAAGTTATTGTAAATATATTGCATGTGCATGTATAAAGAAGTACTTTTTTATACATGCACATGCAATATATTTACAATAACTTCCAGGGCCCGTGGGTTTACTACGGATCTGTAAGTCATGAGTTTGAATCCTGCTGGGGGTTGAAAAATGTTTACCTCTCCAAATATTTTTTAAAGTTATTTTTTGGTTAAATATTGTAAAATTTAAATTTGAAAATTCTAAAATGGTGAAAGTAATTCAATTATAATGTACTTTAATCCAGATTAATATTGATAGATGTCCCATACCACCTTAAGAAATTTGAATTTTGCTCCCCTCTAGATCTGCATATGCAAGTACATTAATATGTCGGCTTTGCTGTTCCTGTTCATATCTATTGGAATAATTAGAAACATACATACTACATCTGTGACACAAGTCTAGCTAGTACACGAAACCAGTTAATTAGCCAGTAACCTGCAATTTGAGTGGAACCACTCATCAAGTCCGTGTTTTCATGTCCGCTGTTAACCTCATACGCAGTTATTCCCCCTTACGTTTACGTCACGAAGTGAAACATGGCGGGAAAAATTTCACTGGTACCAGACTGCTTTATCAGTTTATGTGTTGGTTCTGAAATCTCCCAAAACTAATAACTTTTTGTTTATATAACAAGACACAGTTGTATATCGACGTAAATTAGTTGCATAAATGGTATTTGTCACATCTAAAGTGGCGATTATTTGATATCAAGTATGTGTGGGGTTTTTTCTTGTCTATTCGGATTTTCCGTTACCCATAAAAAGATTGGATCAAAAACCGTTGGCTAAAGAACATGCTTCTATTTTTAAGTCGATCAAATATCTCCTGCATGTCAATACACTCATTTTTGTTGTTGTTGAAATAGTCATCTTGCATATCGACAAAATAAGTTGCATATATTATGTATAAACTTATAAGGGACAGAATAAATGCCCTCATATATTTAATATTACGACGCTCGGTCATAGCAAAAAGTCTGCAGAACCAATAAAAAAATCATATGACTGCTGCAAAACATTACCGATTTCAGTTTAAAATACCAATTACTAGTATATCCACCCACCCAAAAAATCTAAATCAGCTATTAAAAAAGTATGTACCCAACATAATCAACATAATCAAATATAAAAAGTTATTACCAAAGTATCAGGAAACTTTATTTATCATTAGAAATTAGAAAAAGGTTCAAAACTTCAGGTGCCTGTGATTCTCAACAGATGGAAATTTTCAAAGTCCATGGGCCATAACTCTGCTGAAAATTAGCAAACATGAATTCATAAAAAAATTTCATATTCACCTCATGCGTTCCAATTGTTGAAAATGTTTGGGTCTATCCTTTTTCTTTAAATAAGACGATGTAGAGAAATTGTAATTTAAGTCGAAGTAGTAAAATTGTAATCACTTCATATAGGTATCCATATTCCATTAATTGGTCTAATTTTTACTAAAAGATTTTAGTATAAACAAAAAATTCTCTTGGGTACCCCCCCCCCCCTTCGAAAAACTAGAAGAGGTCCAATAAACTAACCTTAATGAAAAAATATTTGCATTAATTCCCCATCATAAATAAACGTTATAAACTTTTAAATTCAATTTATTCATTAAACCATAAACTAAAAATTAACATACAATTTGATTAAACTAAATCGTTTCATGTAACATAAATTAACATAAAATCGGTAACGCTTAATCAGCTACATAATTAATCTAACGGTTTACATCACTCCTAACAAGAACAACTATGCATGTAGATTACATATTGAACATGATTATTATATATATAAAAATTCTTACCTAAATGTATGTAAACTATATCCATGAAAACTTTTTCTGATTCTGTACTGCAAACGAAAGGCGCCGCAATATCAGAAATGATAATTTACTCTCACACAGGCCATGCACTTTTAGAATTCATCACTATAACTTTTGAATAATGCCAATATTTTAGCGGGTACACAACTGGAGCTAATTCCTTTTAAAACCATTAGCATACAAAATAATGAAATGGTTTGTTTAACGTGTAAATTTTTTGATGTGGTGCTTTAATGGAATTGTGTTGATAGAGTATAGGCAAGATAATTTATCAGAAATCCATGGCGACATCCATTCAAAAGAACGTGTGGATAATCTGATCTGTGTGTAATCTTTATCAATACACTAGAACTTATTCAGAGGAAATGTTTACCAACAATGGTCACTGTACACTTATTTTAAGTGTTCTGACTGATAAATTCTTTAGAATGCGTGTCCTTATCAAGTTGCAACATTGCTTCGCTATCTCGTAGATATCGCGATTGGTCGAATTGAATTGCTGTTAACAACGATATATTCGAAAAACCACGTCGACAATAGTTTACAAATAAATTCATTTTTTTTATTGTCACTTGAGTATTGTAACACGGATCTGAAAGTCGTTACGGCATTTCATAATATAACATGCGGTAATTCATATTCTCAAGGGCACTTGCTTTACAGACGAAACTGTTTCAGAAATCTGCACAATGATAATTAGATTAAAGTACATTTTATTAAAAAATCAAATATGTTTTATATTACACAAGAATTTGTGCTAACAGCGGTATCAGAAAATTAGACGACACAACACGCATTACTAGTATCCAACAGTCTCAAACAGATAACATAGATTATTTTGAAATCGTCAAAATTCTGCTTTTTTCAAAACATTTATAAAAAGTTTGATAATTCTTTTGATGATACTTTTCACATCTTTCCTAACATTTGTTTCAATATTTTTAAAAATTACCACAGGTGCTTGAGGGCAGCGTATCGCAATGGGTTATTGTGTTAACTTCGAATCTGTAAGTCACGAGTTCGATTCCCGATGGGGCTTTTATAATTTTTACCTGTCCAAAAACCCTTAAAACATATCTTTTGGTCAAATATTGTTAAATTTGAAAATTTTAAAACAATGAGAGTATTTTGATTATAATGTAATTTAAATCCACATTAATATCAACAGGTGTACAATTCCACCTTATAATTTACATCATTTTACATGTATTATTGAGAAATTAAAAGGTATAGATAAAATGCAAATTTAAAGTTTCTTACATTTCTATAATTCTATCCAGTCAATAAAATATTCCCAAATTCATTTAATCATTATTATTTAAAATAACGACAAAAAATGATCAAAATGTCTACTTAGAAGATTTCAAGACACACAGGTCTTGCATAATCAGACCCCCCCCCCCCCCCCCCTCCCCCCTTTAAGAAATCTTTGGGCTCACCTCGCTCCTGGTAGTGAGAACAATTTTAGCCAATTTTAATTTGCAAAATTCTGCATATACCATTTTAAGGATTGATAGTTTTGAATTTAGTAAGTCCGATCAAAAAACTAATGCTACTTAATAAAACGGAAGGAATGTTTTATCGTACGACTTACTGCATCACACGACGATCACTGTCAATTACATGTTTGAAAATGGCCGGCATGTTTGAATAAATTTCTTTTATTTCATAGGGAAAACGTTTAGATAAAACAAGATGGTAAAATTGACAGCTGAATTAATAGAACAGTCGGCCCAGTATACAAACCCAGTTCGTGATAGGGAGCTGGATTTAAGAGGTAAAGTTGTCAAATTTATTCACTAAATGAAAACTAAAATTTTCAGTTCGCGCGTCCTCTGTCTTCATTAACTCCAATCACAGGTCTCTGATATGTCTATCAGTCATCCGTTAAATGTAATGGAAGAGATATATGTATACCCTATCTATACATAATTATTTATATATAGATAGGGTATATCTATTTCCCTTCACATAAATTTAACGGCTTATTCGGATAGAAATTCAGAGGCTTGTGCCAAAATATCATATCTTCAAAGTTTGTGGCTAATGGATGAGTTCAGGTAAAGATGTATTTTAAAACTGATTGATTTACGGACATTCTCAAAGAGAAGGGTGACATTTGCATGTAGAGGGATGTTACTTGGCCAGGTCTACAATATTTAATTTTGTCTACAGGACTCGGCAATTTTATCATTGTTCAAGATAAATAAGAAACAGACAAAATCCTACCAGAGAATCCACAGGATGGCAGAGTTTTATCGCGTTTCTCTAATTTGTTATCCTACCAACACTGAACACCACAAATTAACTCCTCATGATCAGTTAACCGTGTTATTTAATAAATTACTGATATTTATTTTCCTACATTGTAAAAAATTCCCGTTTAAAGTCATTTTAATTGTATTTCTGCTTATCTCAATCTTAAACAGTTTCAATAAAAAAATATGTACAAAAATAAATTAATCCAAAAAATTTTATCAGTAAGTTTTGTTAATTTTTTATTATAGAAAAAACAAAACCCAATATCTTAAAGTTAGTCATTTTTAAACTCTAGGGGATTCAAAATCAGTTCGCTATATCCATGTATTTGTTCTTACAACTTTATTTAACTGCAAAATTTGACAACTATTTTCTACGAAAAAATTTGCTATATTCGAGAACTTATTATTTCAATGTTTGCACTAAATGAGGATTACTGGAATTTTGAAAAAATTGTGTGAGTTTTTGTGAGAACCTTTAAATGGGAAAAATGTTAGATTTCAGCACTGATATGAATCTCCATTAAAAAAAACAACTGTTTTTGTTCATTATATCAATTTCTCCAGGAAATTGTCCAAAAATAATGGAAATGGTTGTTTTGATCAGAATAATCACTATAGAATGTATTTATATTATGGAATGCATGTATCATATTCTATGATCAATTAACCATGCTATCTCATTTATTTTGATGCCATTCAATTTTGCTATATTTTTCACAAATTATTTAAATTTAATTTGCAGGTTACAAAATTCCAGTGATTGAGAATATGGGTGCAACTCTGGTATTTATGTTTACTATATTGATACAAAATAATTATAATTTTTTAACTGAAATCTTATTGGAAATAAAGTATGGAATCTTATTGGAAATAGTTTCAAATGGAAATCATTTGGGTATTAACAAAGTTAACTATGTTTTAATCCTTAGATCTAATTTTAATTACAGGACCAGTTTGACACTATTGATCTATCAGACAACGACATAAGGAAATTCGATGGATTCCCTATTCTTCTCCGACTAAAAACTGTTTTACTCAATAACAACAGAGTTGTGTAAGTATTGAATTATGAGTTTATTGAGTTCACCATTCGGGGTGGTTTTGGTCTGTTCAAGAGTTGGTTGTATAAAACTGCTTGAAGTGTCAATGGTTAAATTCCAATGTTGGATATAAAAATTGGACCTACAAGCTTTAGACCTTCTTGTCAGCTAGAGGGTGTGCACACTCGCAACAAGGATCTCTCACTGTTCCATGGCTGTGGGCTGAACAATATTCTCATGTTATCTTTTTGAGGTCCTTCATCAGGAATTATTTATATCTTGTTATGTCTCAGTACAGTTACGCATGCCTTATTGAAAGATCAAATTTACAAAAACAAAGAAAATACAATGCAGTTACAATTCAGTAATGGCAGTAGAGAGACTTGTGGTAATGGACCAACTTTTAACAACACATTTTATGTCCAAATGTTATACCGTACTCTTTCATCTTTGAACTCTCTCTGGCTTGCAGAAGAATTGGTGAGGACTTGCATGAATGTCTTCCCAACTTAGAATCATTGGTTCTATCCAACAACAGCATGACAGAGTTAGGGGACTTGGATCCACTCTCCAATTTGAAATCATTACAACACCTCAGGTACGAGTTTTTATTCTCTGACTGATTAAGATTTCGAAAAATTTGAATTATACAATTTTGTTAGATACTTCTCAAAATTGATCAAGCAACATGTCTATATATATGTGATTTGAATGAAAAAAAAAATTGTTTCTTTTGATTGCAGTTTACTCCGAAATCCTGTCCAGTCAAAGAAACATTACAGATTATACATTGTTCATAAGATTCCTCAACTGAGAGTGTTGGACTTTCAAAGAATCAGGCAGAAGGTGAAGTGACGTTAACCTTTCCCTAAATGGATAATTATTTAAAAGATGAAAGAACTGTGTGCGGTATCATCCATTTTTTGACCCTAAAATTAAAGTTTTATAAAGAGCCTTAATAATAAAGTCGAAGATAGTTAAAATCATTTTGAAAATAAGGGTGTAAAAGGTTACCACCACATTGACGTCATAATGTAGAAATGATGTCATGAAGATTGCCTTTTTTTAGTAAATCAATGTCTTGTAGCAAAATATGGGTGTTTTCTGATGTTTTTTTGACTGGGAAACATCGAGCGCAGGCTTGCTCAAGTACCATTTTTAACCAGGTTTTCCAACGGAAAAATCCAGTTATTAAAATGGTGAAAATGGCAGGCGGGCGGCTGCCAAAAGGGTACCCTCATTGTACGGATAACTCCCCCTACAGTTCTCAAGATAGGAAGTTATTCTTTTGCAGATCAATTGTACATATATCAGAGGTGTGCATATTGCTAGGATTTTGATTTCTGATAATTTATGAAAAAAATACCAGCTTTTGAACTTAGTCATTTTCTGGCAAAATATTGCATATAGGGTACCCTCATTGTACGGATAATTCCCTCGACAGTTCTCAAGATAGGAAGTTATTCTTGTGCAGATCAATTATACATATATCAGAGGTGCGCATATTACTAGGATTTTGATTTCCGATAATTTATGAAAAAAACACCAGCTTTTGAACTTAGTCATTTTTTGGCAAAATATTGCATATAGGGTAACCTCATTATACGGATAACTCCTCCTACAGTTTTCAAGATAAGAAGTTGTTCTTTTGCAGATCAATTGTACTTATTTTAGAGGTATTGCTAGGATTTTGATTTCCGATAATTTATGAAAAAAACCCAGCTTTTGAACTTAGTCTTTTTGGGGGCAAAATATTGCATATAGGGTACTCCATTTCACTGGATACAGGTTGACATGGATTATGGATACAGTTTACATAAATGAAAACCCGGTTTGCTGTCACATTGACAGCTTTTCACTTGTGTAGTATAATGTGTATAATTATCTGAAGAAAAACATATATTAAAATCGTACTTGAGCAAACCTGCGCTCTATACTTCCGAATGAAAAATATAAAACAAAAATGAGAACATTTTTACTTGTTTGGAAATTTGTGGGAATTAGGTCATTTAGGTGACGTCATAGATAAACAGCGTATGAGTAATGATGACTAAAATCAAGATTAAAGTGATAGGTGTCGTCTGAACTATGATATATGAAGATTTGATTTTTATATGATACTTTTTAAAAATTGGTTAAAATTGGAGGCAGATATTTGACCATACCACACATAGTCCTTTGCATGTACTGGTAAAATACAAAGACATATTTAAAAAGACATAATATATAAATCTTATTCTATAGGAAAGAGAGGCAGCTGCTAAAATGTTTAAAGGCAAAAAAGGACAAGCTCTTGCCTCAGATATTGGTAAACGCAGTAAAACATTTGTACCTGGAGAGAAGATTCCTGAGAAGAAAACCGGGCCATCTAAGGAAGACATAGAACTCATCAAGGTCAGTCAAATATCAATGCATGTCTTATTTGTATCCATGTCTAAAAAAATAGTTACCGGTGATAGTATTGGATAGACCATTTGCAGTCATATAACAAAAACTTGATTTGATAGAGGAAGAATAAGAGGTGGAGCAGTAAAATTACATCTAGAAACAGTTGTCTAGACTTCCAAATCTTTTACTCAGTTTTGATTTTTTTTTTGGCATATGTTGATAGACATTTTTGCACAAATTCAAATTTATTACACATTCTGTGGTTTTGCTGTTGGAGTAATATATCCCACTGTTATTCTATAATTTTGTCCATTTTAAATTGAGTATCTGTTGATTTTTCTTTACTAATTCAATTTTAATTCTCTAGTTCATATATAACTCTGGTAGATTTGGCAGCATTGTCAAAATAGGATAGTTTGTGTTTTTATCTGAGTACCAGCACATGCTCTGTGTGAAACACATTTAAGACAAAAAGCTATTTATCAAATGAATTCCAAATATTTATATAACAACTTGTTTTGTTTCATTTATACTAGCCATTAACCATTTATTGATGTTTGGTTGTAGATGGCAATTGCCAAAGCTAAAACTCTGAATGAAGTGGAGAGATTAAACCAAATGCTTAAAACAGGAGTCATCCCAGGCAAGGAGTTGAAAAAACTCAGGGGTAAGTGCAATGAGTCAAAAGTGATCACAAAAGATTTGGGATTTGAAAAGGAGTAAACTTACTGTGTGGCTTTTAAATATAACTACAGAATCCAGGAAATATTAATTGTACATGTATTATCATGCATGTTTCTTTGCAGTTGGTATTCAAATTTTAGTAATGATTAAAGTATTTCGGATTATTTTCCACTAATGTCAGAGATGATTGTACAGTGTCTTGTATTGATTATAGGGGAGAGGGTAGAGGAAGAGGAGGATGAGGATATGGAGGTGGTCAATGGAACCTGAGAGAGAGGACACCGGCTGGTCTCAGCTACCCACACTAACCCACATATTTGTACGTATATGGCTTTAATTTTATGCAAAATGGGACAGGGAGGGATCACAATGTTGCAACATGTCAGTGCTCGTTTTACAGATATTGTAGAAACTTTAAAATCAAACATTTATAAGAGAACATGTAAGTGCAAAGTTTCATACTATCATAGAATTTTTAGTATTTTTATTACATTTACTAATACATGCAACAAACAATTGACAACAATTTTACTGAAATTTAATTCAGAATTCCACTGTAAGTTTCAACTTTGGATACTGTATACCAAAATACTAACTGATCCTACTTTACTCTCAATTTCAGAAGAACATGGTGTTGGAAAGCAGAGGTGTTTTGCATCTCTTGACAACATTCATTGTTTTTGTCCATCAGTCCCTTATCTTGCCATGTAATATGTGGCATTGTGTTCTTAAATTGTTAGGTCATCCCCAGATCAAACTTTTCAACCACAGGGGCTGGGAAAAGGGGCATACAATACAGCATGAATTTTCAAAAATATCAACAACAGAATTGGAGCCTTGTTTTGTTTTCGAAAATTTTAAAAAATTTGGAAATAAAACCAATTTAGATTATGTGACACATAGACCCTACCAATCAGTCACGTAGCTTTGAAGTGAAAAAAGTGCACCCTACTATGACCATTTATTATTTGTAAATAATTGAAAGTGTTGAAAAATATAGTGAAATACCATTGCAGTTAATTTAAGCAACTATTTTGGTACCAGTTTGTCCATCTGTGTAGCCTTCAATTAGAAGAAAGGAAGATTTACACCATCACTTCTTCTAGGACTTGAAGGGTTCTTTGACTTTTAAGGTCAACAGTTGAGACTTTGCGGCATCACAAATACAAAGGTCTTCAAATGATTTCCCTTTTGGGTTACAGCTGAGATATTGATGAGATTAGAATGGAATTTGTGATAAATATGACTTGTAGCAACTCGAAGCTTTGAGAATATTTCATGCCAGAAGCTTCTAACTTCTAAGGTTGCAGTAATAATACCAATGATATGTTTAGTGGAAACTGCATCATCTAGAGGAACTCCTTCTCAGACTGTATTTGATACACTCCCCTCCCCAACACCAAGCTCCTTCAAAAATTCACTTTTCTTGTGTTTGAATATACAGCTTCTTTATTTAATCAATTTTTGTCTCTTCTACTTCCAGGTAAATAGAGAATATCGCCAGGTCGACCCATCACTTGATCATAAATCATCTTCTTGTGTATATATCTATGTCTCTTTGCCTTTGTTGGTCAGATTATGAACACTGATAAGAACAGACTACTACTACTATGTCAATAGTCCAATAAAGGCAGAGAGAAAGCAGTGCCACGTGTTCTGTTGTTTTTAGTTCAGAGTTGACTACATAATACATGTACTAGTATGCAGAGATGCTACATGTATGTTACATGGTTGAATAATTTTAAAGGTTTGGTTTAAAACAATTGAAAATAAGATGCAATCACAATAATTTGTAATAGACATCGAACTGTTTGCAACTTTTACTCTATTGAAATTACTGACATAGATTTGACAGATTCATCTGCCTGTTATACTGGCATCTTAATCATAAACCCAATGAAAGCTGATGGATATTTAAGACGGATGTCATGGAAAGTCAATATCTGTACTTGACATTCATTCAGGAGAAACGTTTAAGACTTGACAATGAATATTTGATAATTTGAAGAAAAAAATTCACCTCTGTTAGATGGATACGTGTCAGAATGTGTGGGAAAGTTGCGCACTTCAAGTGGATTTTGGTATGAGCACAAAATAGTACGCAGCTATAACATTTACATTGACCTAATAAAGAACAGAAATGATTTTCATAGCTTTATAAATACATAAAATAAAATACATTCGAGGAAAACGCGTAATTGTCGCAATATTACGCAAAGGTTATCTCTATATTGGAGAAAAAAATATGATTTATTTACTAGCTTAATTAATTTTTTTGGAATAAACGTGTAATTATCGCATATGACGCAAAGGTTACGCGCATATTTGCGAAAAAAAAATGCGCTGAAGTTGGGCAACGAATTCACGGCAGATATAGATGTAGGTAAGGTAAATCTTCCACTTTTTTTAATGTAGCGATGAACTAATGAAAATAAATGATAGTATGTGTTTTAAGAGTATGTGAAAAACAAAAACTTATCCAAAACTTGGAATGTAAGGCTAAAGAATGAAAATCAGATCGATGTTTAAGCATACTAGTACTAAAACAGGTCTAAAATACGCATTTTTTTAAAATTAAAATTAACAATGTCCATCCTGATAAACTCGAACCGAACCTGTTTAGTACAGACAACCACCAAAATTGCATTTAAAGCAAAGTGGGGGGGGGGGGGGGGGGGGGTAACGGTCATGAATCGAAGATAGTGACGGCTGCAAAGGCTAATTTTGTATTTACTGCCACCCGATTAATGCAACATTTACAAAATGACACTGCCATTATTATAGAAGAGTGACAATGTCTGTTCTACTAAAAATAATGCCCGGTATGTGGCTTTATGTGGGACACAATCAGGGATCTATAGACCATGATTTTTTTACAAAAAGAAACATTCATGAAAATTGAAAACTCAAGGGAAAATGGTGAGAAAATGGTTACAAGAAAACTTTTAACATGAAAATATTTTTCCATGTATGGAAGTTCTACCATATTGGATGTCTGACGTTATTTTTTGTTTTCCACATTTATACTTGCCAAGTGTATCGATTATTCACGAAAATCGCCAAATACGCATGTTAAGAAGTTGTGTGAGTGTGTATAATCCTCAACTATAAATGATCAAAATTTAGCTACATAGACCCTGACTAGTCTTAGGCCAGTGATCCTTATCCCGAAGATATCAGGCACGTAGCATTGCCTTCCCCCTCCATCGTTTCTTGCAGCAACCCCCCCCCCCCCCCCAACACCACACACACACACACACACCCAACACCACACACACACATTTTCGGGAGTATATAATTAAACAATAAAATGCTTTCTTTTGTGATTCATTCGGGATATGAAGGTAGCGACATTGCAGGAAAAATACATAACCCGCGTCAGCTACCTTCATAACCCGCATGAATCATAAAATAAAGCATTTTATTGTTTATATTTACATATTTCTTAAACTATTAATAAATTGATTATGAAAAGTTAGTAAAATTCACTAAATTACTGTTAATGTATATAAGTGCGTTAGTTAAAAGAAACAGCCAATTGTCTCCTCTGAGACTTTGAGTCTGGCATCATTATGATTATATTTCGTGCAGTCCGTGATTTTACTTAGGTCGCTGTAGCTTCAGACCAGGCTTGGGGTAATGCTAAATGTAATGGTAATGCATTGCAATGCATTACATGTTTTCAAAGTAATGCTAGTAATGTGTAATGCCTCAAAATTAGCATTACAAGTAATGCTAATGTAATGCATTACTTTCCAAAATCTAGTGTAATGCTGGCATTACATGGCATTACTTTGCATTACTATGCATATTTATGCATGTTCACTTAAAAATGTGATGAATAAATGAAAAGTTGAAATTGAATTTGATTAAATTTATTTTTAAAGAAGAAAGAAATAATTCTAATTAAGAAAAAAATGTTTTAATTGTATATGTTTTATTAAAAAAGGTTTTTTAAAATTCATTTTTGTATTGTTTATATTACTAAAGATAACAGCACAATTTCATAACATTTTTAAGAGTGTTGTTATTAAGAGTTTTTAATCATTTAAACAATTTACTCCAATTAGTTTGCACTTCAATAACAGGCACGTAGCATCGTTTTTGAAAGTGGGGGGGCCAGACCCATCCAAAAAATCTTGACAGGCAAAAAAAAAAAAAAAAAAAAAAAAAAATAAGGGAAATTTAAAGTTTCCAAAAATCTTCAAAATCCTAATCCGTGGGGGGGGGGGGGGGGGGGGGGGGCTAGACACAACTATACTTCAAAAAAACACATTACTAACCAACATTTTTTCCTCTCCAAATCATGAAATTCCTAATCCGTGGGGGGGGGGGGGGGGGAGGGGGGGAGTACCTTCAATTCGACTACTCATTTCCTAATTTTCATATCAATTTTTTACTAACTTCCAAAAAAGTGGGGGGGCCAACTCCATTATAATTCATTTTTTTATATGTAAAATTTAAAAAATTTGTTGCTGCGAGAAAAAGTGGGGGGGCCAGGCCCCCCCTGGCCCCCCCTGATGCTACGTGCCTGAATAAGAAATGTGTCAACATCACACTATGCCCCCCAGGATAATCTAAGTATCAAAACAATCTATTGTTATAAGAAGTGCTAAACACCCCAATCCCCTTCCCTTCGCTATGTCACAATAGAATAGGAGACAGACATGCACCTTTAAAAGCAAAATGAATGCACTGTCCATCCATGATGAAAATCAATATCACTTCCAATATTATAACCCATTTGAAAATAATCTTACTTATTTTCTCTCTCTTTCACTCTGTCTCTTTGTCTCTCTCTCTCTTGTATATTAATTACACTGTACATTAGTTTGGACTGATAGAAAATACAAGATTTATGTATTTAATCTATTATTGCACTTAATATATCCTAAGATAAAGATTGTCAAACAGTATTTTCCAGCCCAAGCTTTGACTGCTCCTGCAAAACATTTATATAGTATAGCCCGGAAGATGGATGCATTTAAAAGATGAACCCTTTGAAACTTCGATCATAAGTGCAAAAGCAATCTTTTGTCTTAAAGTGTCCTCCGTAAAAAGAAATATGATTAAAATATATTAAGAAATATAACTGGGAAAAATCATCTGTTTATAAATTAATAAAATTAAGTGTCCAAAATTATAAGATTTGTGTAATCTGGGGATATATCTATATTTAGCTTTTAAAAACCGCAACATTATTTCATAAATTGTTTTTTGTTACGCATGTTATCCTGTGTCTCTATTTCATATCTGATATTGTATCATGCCAAATGTCTATAAATATCATTTTACTTATGTAATATGTTGTTCATATTGCCACAATATGATTATATATTGAGCAAATAAAGAATGACTCTTGTTTATTCATTGAATTTGAACCTGATACTGAGCATGAAGCTGTAGATATGTTAAAGGGTGTTGTATATTTGAGACATTTGCAAAAACTCTTTATTAGCTTTACTTTAAAAAAAAAAAAGTAATGGTAATGGTAATGCATTACTTTACTCATGTAATGGTAATGTAATGCATTACTTCAAGAAAATCAAGTAATGGTAATGGTAATTTAATGCCCAAATTCATGAAGTAATGGTAATGTAATGCATTACTTTACAATGTAATTCGCCCCAAGCCTGCTTCAGACCAATCGATAAACAGGGCGTGTCAATTTCAGCCCTGTCAATTTCAGCCGCTGTCAATTTCGACCAATCGATAAATTGGGCTTGTAGATTTCAGTCTGGCTGTTTCTATACATCTATGAATAACTATAACTTTCCGTAAGAAATAGAGGAAATTATACATGGTATATAAAACTTTATATTAAATTTGAAGTGAATTTTTTGAGAATATTGAAATTGAAGTTTTATGAACTACCAACCCTCTCTCTTGTCATGCTTGTTAAGATTTTCGGATGTAAGTCTGAAACACACACCCCCCCTCCCTTTCAAAAACGATGCCATGTGCTTAGATTTATATGGGGTTTTTTTTTCTAGATGCAACGTTCTGGACGTACAATATTAATTTGCACACTTATACCCATCATCGTCCCAAATGAATCGCATGTGGGTTAAATAAGGTGGCTTTATTTTCAATGGGTTATTAAACAGATCTAGAGTTTCTGTGCACATGCATGCTTTCTATTGTGCTTCATAAAGGATATGAGGGCATAACGATACCAATACAGTTTTGCCAGTAAGTTCATAGCTAAATGATCTATGGTATAGTACAAAAGTACATGTACTTTTAGCGGTCTAACTTTATCGTGACACGTATTGCACTCCTTTTAAAAATAAATAAATACTTTTTTCCGAGATTTGATCACATGTTTTTATTACATACACAATAAATTAAATAAATAAGTTACATTGAGTTCTATCACAACAATATCGATATTAAAAATTGTTCGCTAATGAAATGAAACAAACATCGGGCGGAAATGTGTTCAGGTAAACCGGAAACCGGATATCCTTTGGGATAATCCGGGAAAACTCACACATTGACGGGATCTAAGTCTACACGATCTATTTATTGAGATCAGGCTGAAAACTTGATTCTGTCCAAACTCAATCTAGAGAAAATATTGCACTGGGGCCCGGCCCTAAGAAATTTCTCATTTCTTTCATTCACACTTCCTCACACATGCACAATGGATTTCAAACGACCCGTAAAAATAAAACAAAATCGATAACATTGATATACAAAAGCTAAATCATCATTACATTATGACATATACATTTATACAAGTAAATAGCCAAATTCTTAGTCTTACACATATGTACACATTTATACACATACATTCTTAGTTATACACACACACACACACACACCATGCAACTGATCATGAACGCACACTTGTTTCATGTCTAACATGGATATACACATTTATATCGATCCTTTGCTAACATACACAATTATACACATGGGTCTTTCAAACGTGGACAAATAATGACTAGATATCCTCATCCAATATTTTGTAGAAAATGCACATATCAAAATTCAAAACACACTCGTTCGGTCTAGATATATCTAATTGCACTATACAATTATTATATGACAAATATGATAATAAAAAATGAATGTCTCAAATACTATATAGCACCATCATTCAGGGAGATTAATTATGCGTGAAACATAAATATGATAAGCTCTACGGTCGCAGCATTTGGTGACCGTGAAAGCGAGACAGCTGATCGAATCTTATCGATTTCTGCCCCATTCAAATAGTGTCAATTGCATGACAACAAAGAAAACAGATTCAGATAAATTATGCAAAGAGCACCACGTGATCCCCACTCATTTTCATAATTAATTTTGTTAAAGCTTCTTTCAAAGCAAAAGGGAGAAAAAAAATCAATAAATAAATAGAAGAGGAATCCAACGCTTTGTTTGAACAAAGAAAATACCCCCTCCCCTCCCGAATAAAATATTAATACAAAGAGACCCAAAAATAATAAAATATTTTTTTGTTTGCTAAAATAAATACTTCAAGCAATGAATAATTCAAAATCAAAGATTTCGCACACAATCGATGATCTGTACGTTAAACACATGCGGCGTCCTTGATGAACGATCGCATACTGCTGGGCAGGGGCAGGTGGTCAATCTCCTGCTGCTTACGGATGCTAGACAGAATCTTGACGCGACAGCGGTCCTGTAGACTCTGGTACCCCCTCCGGCGAATCCCTAAGGTCATCTCTGTTTTGGCCGCAGTGGATGCTGCTATGGGGTAGAGGTTTTCTGTCACGCTATTAAGTCCCGTGAATGCCACACCCAACGAAAAGCCGTCTTTAAAAAACGTTAGAGTCCCCGCAATTCCGTCAAATAGCACTCCTACTACCGTGGCCTCGTTTTCTTTGAAGGGCTTGGTGTACTGTCTGCTCTTACCGTTGTGCCACAGGAGTCCCTTGTGTGATAGTCCCCAGCTGTACTGATCCTCACCTATGATATTCACAAAAGCATCTACGTGAAGTCTAGCTCGTTTAGTCCCTATTCCGAACATCATACTTGTTCCGAAAATCCTTTGCGACACTTTAATTTCCCAATAATGGATCCCATAGTTCAGCACACAGTTTCCACGTATCCCTGCCGTTCCGTTGGACCAGTGAGGGTGGAAGTGGGCCGTTTCCATCCCCTCCCCACATGTCTTGACCTCGTGCGACTTGTCCCTCTTGTTCCACGTCCATCGCTCGTCGCAGCCATCCCGAATGAGGTCCTGATGCTGCGAGTATAGACCAACCATTGTCTCAGCAGCTTGTATCGATTAAATCCCGGCTGATGCCACAGCAAATGCAATCTGGCCTATCGACTTTTTCTCTCTCGTTCTGCCGAGGACTGCTGATGCAGTGCTACCTTTAGGCTGCGCACGTCATGCGCCTACTGGAGCTAGCTTAAGACATAACGGTGCGTGTGTGTCCCTCGGTCACCTCCCGTAGCCCCAGCTGACACGCACCGTTATTTGCACAGTCAATATATTCGTGTGACAGGCGTGTGCCACGGTTAACTGCCAATCGGAGGGGGATGAGTTCGCCAGCGATCAATATTATTTAAAGTAGCTGTTCACAGCACGCTGTCATGACCAGCTGTTGTGGTCGCCCCTTGGTGTGTCAGAGAAAGGAAACTGGGATTGTTGTAATCCCAAATAAAGCACCCTATATATGCATCGCAACAGCAGTTAACGAACAAAAGGGTTGCTCAAGAATTATTTTTATACATTTTTATTAATAATTTTGAACGGAAAACTGATAGGAAATGAATAATTTAGAATGTGTATCCCGTGACAGGAGGAAAGCGGATTACATTTACTAATATGACAGAGTATATGAAACAGAATATTGTTCTAAAAAAAGTCACGAATTGTAGACATAATACAGTGTACTTAGCCCCTTCCTTTTTTGTCTTTTCTTTCTTTTTTCTTTTTTTTTTTTGTTCGGCGGAACGATCTAAGGGCTTTTTTTCCTTTTATTTAAAAAATGACAAAGATTTTTTATGATAAAGCTGTATATATATAGGCGTTTGTACAAAACATACAAACTTTTAACGCAAGTAAGAAAATAAAGTAAGCCTTATTTGATTAATTTTGTATAATGATAAAATTTAAGAGACGGCATCCGGGATTACAAAGTGTTCTTGTTAAAAAACTACTGAGATTATATTGTGATAGAGAGATAGAGGAGAAAGTGAGAGAGAGAAAGAGGAGGTTACATACGGAGATTGTATAGCACCACCATACCGCTGATTTACCTGTGTGTGTTACCTGAGACAGGTACCTATTTTCGGGCAGGTGGTGCATTCGCGTGCCGTCGACAGCACGGACAAAGGATCACTAAATTCAATTTATATCAGAAACAGATGTGAACAACTCATAACACATAACGACAATCGGTAGTGGTGGACACGATTGGACAATGGATAATTAGAACATCAGTGACAATCTTACCGGGGTGAATTGACTCAAATAAAAACACCTGCCGCCGATCGCCAAACATTACGTCACTCTAACGGGTCTCTCTGTGCCGTTAAATCTAATGCAAAAATAAACATAAAGTTTTGAGGGCTTTTTTCGGCGTCAACAAAAGACTGTGAGAGCGAGACGTATTTTAAACATGTGTCGATTTTATGAAATAAAATGTTTTGAATGAAAAAGGAAATAATTTGTGAAAACTCTAACTTGTGGAAGTAAAATATAAAGAAATTTCACAGCTGATAACCCATTCAAAATTGTTCACAATTTATAATTAAGGGCCCAACACTGTAGTATGATTTATTTTGGTTATATCCAAATTTCCTGTCTACAAATATTGGTACCGGGTACGTTGACTCTCTCTCTCTCTCTCTCTCTCTCTCTCTCTCTCTCTCTCTCTCTCTCTCTCTCTCTCTCTCTCATCCACGTAATCATGGTAACACCATTGATAAACGACTGAAATTGTCTCGTTACTATAAGAAATTATGTTGATTCTATGGTTTTGTCATTGGAAGAGATTCTTTTGCCCCTCAACATGATAATAGTTGACTTTAGAAAGTGACAGATATATTTTAAAAAGAGATACTTCAATTCATCGTCCGAGGATTCTCCCGCTGTACTTTATAAAAATTGTTAAACATTGATGGAAAAGATTGAACTTCACAATACACAGATATTCATTGCTATGATATTTGATTCTATAGATAACACATTGGCTAAAATCTCAAATGTAGCTGTTGTAATGCTGAAATGAAAGAAGATGGGTGAACAAGGCGTGTAAACTGCCCATATGAGGATAGATAAGATACTATAAACTTAAAATATGAACAAATCTCATAGTTTCTTTCTCAATTATTGAAAGCAATGTATATTTACCATAACATCGATTTATAACCTTTAAATATGTTAAATATTTAGAATAGGTTGATTTAAACTGGCGTATGCGTGTCAAGACCTCCAAATAGTGTCATTTTTAGGACTTCAATGCCTTTTCTTTTATAGAGTGGGTCTGGGCTCCATATTTTTGTTATAGTCTATATGAGGTTTAAAGGAAATCAAACCGATTTCAATCAACAAAAACGTGGAGAGATGACCCACTATGCTTAAAAAATGTCATTTTGTATCCCAACAATTGAACTTTTTAGAGAAATACTACAAGTCCGTCAATTCGTGGTTGAAGTTGCATTTAGCATTTAACAAAGATGTTTGTTGTGAATGAAATGGCTTAGTGGTTAGAGCACCAGATATGAGGTAACATTAAAAAGATAGGGTTTTTAGGTTGTGGGTTCGATACCACCAAAACTTTAGAATTTATTTTTTTTGTTATGGTTTTTTAAAATATTCAAAACTAAATTAAATATAGTTAGAAATCGTGCTTTTGTAAACTTGTAATATAACATCATCTAGTATATTTGGTTGGAAAAAAGTTAATTTGAAATTGTTTTTCACGACAAAACCAAATGGGCATTTGCGCTATCTTGTTCCCCCAATTTTTTTCCTGTAAATCTTTTTATTTAAATACTAAGATTTAGAAAATAAATTTTAATTCAATCGAACACCCTTATCTAAAGTATATCACCGAAGACATCTCTATATTTTCTATATACGGAAAAGAGGTACACGTATTCTGATCATGTTTTTACAATTTAACACTACTAATAGATGTAAAAAAAAAAAAAAAAAAAAAAAAATTGAGATTGTAGGGGACATTTCCATACTGTTACGTGCTTTCGCCCCCCCCCCCCCCCCCCAAATCAATAAGAATAACTAGAACTTTTGACCTTTTTTTTTTTTACAGATTCGGTGTAAAACAGCGTACTACCACAATGTGTTTAATCGTCGGCTACTATACTGAAAAAAAATGAAACCTGTTTAGACTTTTACATTTTAAACAAAATGCATTTTATTGTAAAATATAGGTATTTTGTACAACTTTGAAAGATTACAGGTGTTATAGTTTGAATGTGAATGTTATTTCACTCTTATTTATATTAGGACGGACAGCCACCTTAATCGAATGCGTTGAAGCGTTGTTTTGCAAGATGAAATTGCTGTAGCAATGGAAATATTTATGTGAATTGAAGAAAATCACAGAGGAATATCAATCTTTAAAGACTAACAATAACAACGACAATTTTTTGGCCGAAATTCTGCAACAAACTAAATAATAAAAATCAGTTAAAAGAAAGTATGCAATTTCAAATAACGTCGACTGGATGGCTTGCTAAAATATTTGGACTTTTTCATTTCTAAGTAATGATTGGTGGCTAAAAAGTTATATATAAAAATTGTCCATATATCTGATTGGTAATTCGTTGACAATCCAGCCTAGCTCTTAACATACAAAACCACTTTAAAAAAGACCCCAGGGTGGTCAGACAAAATACTAATTATTTAAAACGATCAATTAAAAAGTCAACTTGTCCAACTAACGCACGTAGCATCGTTTTTGTAAAATCTTGTCAACCTTAAAAAAAGAGGCCAATTCGCCAATTATCAAAATCCCAGTCCCCAAAAAAACATCAATTTCATTTCACTTCAACTTTTTATATGCTCCCTAAAAAGTGTGTGTGTGTGGGGGGGGGGGGGGGGGAGGGGGAGGGGGAGGGGAGCTCCATTTCTTTTATTCTATTTATTAGAAGTGGACAGGCATAGCCTACATCGATGTAGGCTATGCCTGTCTTCGATGTAGGCTATGCCTGTCCACATCTCAAAAGAGAATACCTTTCTGTATGTAAAGAACTATATATGATAAGAGTTAAATTTGGCCCCCATAATTCGCCATTTTTTAAGTGTTTTGGGTACAATAAAATGTTAACGAATTTTTTAGAAGAGTTGATATAAAATATATTTTTCATCTATTTATTTGATTTATTTGCACTCACTGGTAGTATATGACGTCAGAAGTGACGCCATTTCTATAATTCAATCAAAATCAGCCAAAATTGACATTTTTCTTATCTATTTACGAATGGGAAATATAGAGCGCATGCTTGAACAAGGAAAATTTTTTTGTCACTTATTAGTCTTGGCTAGATACATCTCTGATTAAAATATTTTATTTGTTCAAGAATGCGCTCTATGCTTTCGGAAGGAAAAACTGCTTGAAAACAAGCTGTTTTACGCTAAAAATGCAAAAATGGCGGGAAAAGGTTGTCTTTACAATGTCATATTTCTAAATTGTGGGCACTTGAACCAGAATGAATATTATGTAAATACATCACATATATATCTGTACTAAGAAAACAAAGAATGATAGTAAAATGATGATGTTCATTTTTGGGGGCCATTTTAGGCCCTTATCATATATAGTCCTTTAAGATAAATATTTGATTTTTGCGATAAAAAACGGGCTTCCCCCGTCCTCCGATGTTATGTGCCTGCAACTTAAAATTAGAGCACAGATCAATTAAGATGTTCCTCGTCATATGTTGCATATTAGGGCGGAAATAAATGACTTGTTTTGTTGGGTTTCTTTTCTTATTTTCAAGCGTCTTGTCAACATTGAACAAAAACAGGAAGTTGATTTCTCAGGTGTTCTATTTTTTTTTTATTAATTAGTGTACTGTTGTCTTCAATGGAAAATGGTGAATGGTTTAACATGGATCCCATGGGCGGACGAAGAGGACAGGTAATTGAGCAACTTGTGGGTCGATATCTCATGAATGACATCAATTTGACAGCTGCTAAAGATGTCAAAGTGTAATCAAAATTTACCATATGAAATAAAAGATTGGCCAAATAATCAATGCCACACATTCTTGTAGATGTAAAACAGAAATTCGCGTATATATCTCATTTGCTAAATACAAAGTCTGTTTAACAATTGCCCACATATTTTGACAGAATGGCATATCAGTTACAGTAGTATAACACTGTCCGTTTCTCGTTAAACTAAAAATAAGTGAAAAATATTTTTCAGTTGGGGCATGGTACTATTAATTATCCTAACCATCCATCATTTCACATTTAAACCTGCCCCAGGTTCTTGTTCCTGTTACTTTTCACTAACATCTTAAATACATGTACACACACATAAAAGCATAACCCAAGATTCCTCCGACATGCACCCGCTTTTATATTTATGAAACTAGACTAGACTAATCTGTGCATGCATTTATACATTAAAGTGATTTTAAGATTTAATTTTTTTTAAGCAATCTCTTTACAACGAGTCCAGAAATTCGACGGGATATAGCCTCCATTCTGAGTACCATAAAGACGCTGACCACAGTGAATATCAAGTCCAGGTCAGAGAATATTGTAGCAGATATCATAACAAGGTTTTGATAAGATGTACTTGTTCAATTTCTTTGTACTGGTAAATCTTACAGATTCTCACAAACTGGTAGATTTTTATTTACACAAAATACAGAAAATCATCCCACCAAATGTGATCATTATATTACAGATTCATTTTATAAAACTATGTATTTAATTGTTATCTTTAGTACATCTCTAAGTACACTTTGGAACTAAGATGCTGATGATTATGAAATGTTTTGTTATATGCTAATTAAAGAGACTTGGACACGATTTAGTTCAAAATTCTCGAAGTTTATTTTTTCATTTTTAATGTCTAAAATGGTCAGTTTGGATGTTTTGAATGCTTTGTCAAAATTTGAAAGTCAAATATCGAGTTACAAGCGAGTTACAGAGGTGGGAATTCTTTGTTTTGTAAACAAACCCCAGGTCCTGTCATTGTTTACATATGTGTTGTATTACTGCAGTATAAGTTTCAATCTATTGTTGCTTTTTGTTGTTGATAAAATTATTTATGAACACATTGAATGAGTTTATCTTGTTTCCACAAGTTATTTTATCATAGAAATGGTAATTTCTTTACTTTACATTAAATATAAGACTCGAGCTTTGTTTACATAACAACAATTTCTTTCCTCTGTATCTCGCTTGTAACATGACTTCTAACATTCAAATTTTGGTAAATCATTCAAAATACACAAATAAACTATTTCATACATAAAAATCAAAAATAGAATTTTCATCTGAAATTGTGTCTAGGTCCCTTTAATGCTTGACAATGGTTCCTTGGATAATTATTTAATCTAATTAAAAAAGATACTGATAAACATTGACAAAAATAAAGAGGTTCTTAATACATGTTTAAAGAAAGAAACAAATTCTTGCCACTTTTAAAAAAATTGTACAACATTACATGTACTATATGTTTAAATGAGATACCAGGTATTTGAACAACATCCATTTTTGAAAATATCAACATTTTTCTAGAGAATGTTATATTATTATTTCTCTTGGTCACTAAAACATAAAGTTAAAAATCTTTATCTTTTATTGTGTTTATTTGATAGTTTGCTGGCATAATTAAGGAAATTCAAGTCCATGTAGATATAACAAACAGGACAGAGGTCTTGAGAATGATAGATCAAGGGAAGGTAAGATCTTGTGTTCTCCCTGAAAAACTGATGAGCTTTCTGAATCTGTTTTGATGTTTAATATATATACCGATAAAGAATGAATATATAAGATTCCATAAAGGATGTCAGGAGTATATGATTATGTTATCCATTTTCACTAGTATAAAATGTCTGAAACTGGTTTGTACTATTGTAAAATAGGAAGTTAGGAAATCCATCGCTTTATGACTATGATTTAATTTCCCTCTATGGGCATAGCAAGTAGCCGTATAATTTACCCCACATTACATGTAAAATTGAATTTCAGCTATATAAATTTAGTTGTGCATTTCAATCAATACAAATTATTTTCAAACCTTAATGCAAAATGTTTAAATCTGCTATTGTGACTGCCACGCTAGAGAATTTTTGTAGATGAAGAAGATGATTCCTGCAAAGATAGGCACAGACAGTAATTCTATTCTTAGTTTGAGTCGCTATAACATCAAACTGATGCAGGTAGACCATTCCACAGAGGTATGTGTATACCACAGTTTAAGATCAAATGCTAGCTGTCAAAGTATTTTATCAGCAAGTCTTTACTGAAAAAAAGAAATCTTTGGCTTATTTTGCAAATCATTTTAATTAATAAGTAGTCAATAAAATGAAAAACAGAATTTAATATATCAGTACAATAGAAAATTCAGCCTTTTTATAATGAGTCTCTTTTGTTTGTATCTTATGAATAAGGTTTTTCTTATACATGTATATCATTCATTTCAGAATCTGATCATTCGAGTTCCTATTCATGAAATAGCAGCAGTTTGTTATGTGAATGACGATGGGATACACATTCTGGCAGTCAAATATGGTAAAGCCAATTGTTTAGACCATAATATTTAATAAGTATTTGTTAAGTTTCTCAGGTATTGAAAGGGAAGTATAATACATGTATCTCAAGTTATAAATTTCTGGTTTTTTGTTGTTGAAAAATTGAGCTTCAGTATTCCCCATTCCTCACTTGCTTTCAAAAAACCTGTCTGCACATTTTCAATTTTTTACTTGAGAAACGAAATATGTCTTTAATTTTTTTTTTGTCTAGTAAGAAAAAAGTTTTCTAGTTATTTAGTGCATATAAAGGTCCATTTCATAAGCAATCTGTTTCCATTGAGATTTTTCTTGCAGGTAATCCTGAGCAGTGCTCACTGCTTGTGCTGTATTGCGATAGCCCAGCTCGAGCAGAGCGGATCTGCTCAGATGTGGCTCAGTGCTTCCAGCTCGTCTATACAGATGCAGTTGTTCAGCTTCTGGAGGACACGATCGGAAGAGTGGAAACTTCATCTACAGGATCACCCACAATCAATGAAAACAGCCGGAAAATATCCTTGTAAGCTTTTTATCAAATTTTTATTCCTACTTTATTAATTCAATGTTTTTTGATCAGTTAGTTAAATCAGAGGGAAAAATATTTGTTGCTAATTTTCTGTTCAATTTGTCTCCTTGCTTTAGTCATTTAATGTGTCTTATTTAAAGTTATTTAAATCATTCTTTATAAAATAAAAAAATGAAGCTTATTCTGAATGTTTTCTTGTGACATTGATTATTTTTTGTGTTTTGAGATTTATTTTGCTTGCATCAGTATTATTGTATTAGCTGATTGTTTATGAAACAATTTGTGTGGAACATGTATTCGGTTCACACATGTTGTCTTCTGGAATGAAAATCACATCTACTTCTGGAGTGAAAGTTGTAAAAAAGGCAACAAAGGGGGAGGGGGGTGGAATGTCAAATAAAAGTTTAACAAAATTATTCAACTTACAAAAACAAAAATTTATTTTTATATTATGAAAAAGTGATGTGCCTTAATTGAATTGTATGAGTGCTCAAGCTTTTCCTTTATTTCTTCTTGAAGATTTTTTAACCTTTTAACAGTTCAAAGTATTGATTTCAGTTAGAATATGCACACTTTGATATCCACATAATAAACCAATAGACTGTTTGAATGCTTAAGATTTGGCTGTTTGTTACAAACCTTTTCTTCTGTAACATTTTGTATGATATGTAGATAACTTGCATGCTTTACAGGGAAGGACTGGACAATCATGGGTAAGATTTTGTGTTGGTTACGACTATCACTTTAATTCCTCAATCTTATTCTATCTTATTCCACATAGAAACAGTTGTAACTTCCCATAATAATTACCATTTACCGGTATATCCCCCTTTCAATATTATATCATGGACAACCAGTGGTTGGAATCATTCAGAACAATGTATTTATACCTGTTATGAACGGACTTCATATTACAGATATTTTTATATTCTCCAAATTTTTATATAGTTCAATTCTTTCACAAGTACTGGTATCTCATTTTCTCCTGTTTGTTAGATGAGAGATAGAAACAATTTATTCTACTGGCATTTCATTGCATTGAAATACCGGTATTCATTTCAATTATATCTATGAATTTCTATCAAAATCTTCATGCCTGCCTTAAGTTATCTTTAAATTTTGGAAAAAAATTGATGAATTTATTTTTAGCATTTTGATAACATCTAATGCTTGCAACATGAAAGTTATTTTTCTCTGTTGAGATGAAACTGTTAAACTGGTCATTGGTGTGATGTATGTTTGAAAATGTCACAGAGCTTGTCTTTTCTTGGTGTTTGGTGGTTTTTTATTATCACAATTTAGAAATATAACAAAGGTAAATGCTAACAGGTAAACACATTTAATTTCAAAATAGATTAAAACAGGGTATGGATTTTTATGGATTTTAACAGATGTTTTGGAAAAAAAACAACAAACATTATTATGAAGTGTAACATGAACAAGAATAGCGTACCGGTTCTTATTTGTTATTTCTCAGCTGACTCTCCATACATACTAGCACTTATACATATATATTCAATTAATTAACACTGGCATAATTAAGATAAAGTTTGCGGAAAACAAAACTGATGTTATGTATAATATACTGGTCTTAATTTTAAAATCTTAATTTGAAAAAAATTCTGAAAAATTAGAGCAAACTGTTTTAATTATTCTTTTAGTGGATTTCCCTCAGTAATACCATGTATTCATTGTATATATCTATTTAAATTGCCAAAATGACTAGGTTTCCATATGCAACATAATCATTGCACGGACGTATTTCCCTGTTGTATAGTGGAATAGATTTAGATGATTTAGAATATGACTGTAAACGTATAATTTACACTTAAAAGTAAACCTTTTTTGGTTCCTAAAATTTCTTTACATTTTATAACCAAAGGACTAGGTACAGTTTTAGTCATATTTTGCCCTGTTTTAGAGTGATTTTTAAAACTACCACCAAAAATGGAAATGCAACATTTATTTACACAAAAATACCCATAAACTAAGAATCTATAAATAGTTACCTGCTTAGACTTTCACTAGTAGGGTAATTGTGACTTCAAAAACAGTGCATTTTCCCGTAATTTTCATAAAACTCAGCAGAAGACACCAATTCCTTGGAAGTTTTTTGAATAGAAAACTATGTCCGCAGCCATCGCCCACGATGAAACTCACATTATAACTTTATCATGTTAAAACACATAAAATATATTAATTTTGTTGTGGGCAACGGCTGCGGACACATTTTCCTCTTTAAAAAACTATGAGAAAATGTGCTATTTTTCACCATTTTTGACTAAGTCATAGAAATGTGCCAAAATGTTGAGGTCAATTTTATTTTTTGAAACAAGATAAATGTGTATAATTTGGCATTTCATATACACATATGTTCAATATAGTATATGTGTATTTTCATGAGATTTAAACAACTTTGGAATTTTAGGGCAAATATTAAAAGAAACTGTACCTTGTTCTTTGACTGCATGTATAAATTCATTAACTTCAAGGAGTTTTTTGCTTTTCTTTTCTTCAAACAACTGAATTTGTTCTTTTCTTAATTTTTGGAGAGGTTCACTTGCATGTCAGGCATGCAGTAAATGATTTCCTATTACCTATTTCCAATTTTTAAGATGGTTACAAGCATACTACATGTATCAGTTAAAGACTTCTTTAATGCGTCTCTTTGACAGCTTTTCTCAGTCACAACCAAACCTATCAGATCGACACAACCGAGACAAAAGATCCCGTAGCCTAGCAACCAGTGACGCCAGCAACCAAAGCATTCAAGCTGAACTCTTGAGGTCTTACCTGGAGCAGGTAATCTTAATCAATGCATGCTTATATTTACTTGTACCATCAATTTCTGTAGAGTCTTATCTTGGGATGGTACAGGTACATGTGTACTATAAAGGTATGATTTTTATCCGAGTTGTGTGTATTCCATCCCTAGGCATGGCAAGGGAATAGAAAATACAACAAATAAGACAACAATCTATTGCAAGTTCAAACCCAGTTTTTATGTATTTCTAAGAGATTGAATTTTTTTGAAATGATAAAGATATGTACTACCGGATGTAATATCATTGCATGAAAATCATTGTGTTGTCATGATATGGCAGTGTAATGAAAATCTATTGAATAAGTCATATATAGAAGAAACAATAAATCATAATGTATAATAAACTACATATTCATGAATTGCTGATGTATTAAGACACATATTAAGATAAATTAACATATTGTACATTAAATTAATGGATTAAGAAACAAATACCAATAGCAATATTGAGAGACTACATATTTAGAAGAATGAAATTACCTTTATATAAATGTAAAGTATTGGTACATATGCATGTAAATGTGCATTGCGAAAGGATTGGGTCTCCTCACTATCCCTTGAATATTTCTGTTTACTTTAGCTGCGGAGCAAGTTTACAGTGGATGAGCTGGCCAAATTCTCCACACTGCTAAAGCAGATCAACGACCCATCCCCCAGGAGCCACAAAGATCTTCTGGCAGTGTTCCAAGAGGTGTTCCAGTTGTATGGAAACGAGAGGAAGAATCTTCTAGCTGGTAACTCACTATTTAAGAAGCTCTTTCAAACAAATTAAAAAAATTCCATGGAAAAATTTGTTGTACTTCTTTGATAAGCTAGTTAAAAACCTTTTTCTTAATGTTGTAAAGTCAAATGAAATTTTTAGGCGGGCTTTGCTGAGAGCAAAGTGTTGGCTGTAGGCAGGCATCTTGTCAATGTTACTATAGCACAACTTCATAAGTAAAAAAAAAACAACTAAAGAGCATCAAAAAGAGAGAGATAGATTGCCAGTCTTATTACACAATACGCATTATGACATATCACAAAAGCCTGGCTCTCAGTACTTCAATACTTTGATTCTTCATTAAAAGTCATAGTTTTATTTTCATGGTTGGTGGGGTTTACCGGTATGTTTTAAGTTTATGAAATAAGCTATTATTCTTAAAAATAAACAAACAATAGATCAGCATTTCCTTATGTTTTCAAATTTTTATCTGCAGAAAGGCATGTTCTTGACAGCATTGAAATAATTGAATTTTTCTTCTTCAACCTGAGGCAAATAAATTTAATAAATGATAAATCATGATATAATTTACTCTGTATGTCTTCCCTGTTACAGGTTTGTGTCCCTTTATCTATGAGAAACATTATGCAAATTTCTTGGATTTCCTGAAGAAGCAAGGCATTGCGATAGACAATGGAACTCTATCGAGTCGTCACAGTTTTCCTCGTAATTACACGTAAGTTCAGGCAGTGGGGGAATATTGTTACAGGTGTAAAGGTACATGAGGCCTCAGTATTATTATAGACTTAATGTATACTAGTGTACAGCCCCTGTTTTATGTACTGCGGTATTTGTCACTACTCCAGTGTTTGAGAGAAATGGAGCAGGTCAGAAACACTTGACTTCTGAATACTTTGGAATCATTGATAATCTTGGTGGCTCAATTTTTGTGGATTTCATAGGTACATCTTACCCACGAGTTAAATCTCTCATTGACCGAATTAAGAAACATAGTCTTTATTATTGTACACAGAAGCAAATCCACAATGTTTCATCCCATCGAACCTATCGAAAAATAGACAATCAACGAAAATTGGCCCCCAAGATTAAATAATTACACAGTATCTAATTACTGACTTTTCGTCTTCTTCCACATAGCTAGCAGTAAAATTATATGCTACTTCATTGTCAGTACACTACATGTACATATATTTTGCAGTTTGGAAATAATGGTAATAAAAAAACAAAAATATATCTATTAAATATCAGTTAAGCATTGTTGCAATTTGGGATGAATTAAAACTCCGAAATCGATATACATGTATCTCCAAACAAGTGGTGTGACTTATATTGGATTGATTCCTGGAGATTTGTTTACAGTCCCTCCCTCAGTGACTGCTCCACAATTATTGATGATGACCTGGATAGTGAATTGGAGTTTTTGGCCTCTGCCTCCTCTGTAATGGTAAACCCTGTACCGCCTTACACCAGAGATGTGCTTACACAGTTAGCTCCCCTGCAGATGCACTTTTTGTCACTGTTTGATGCGCAATGTTTGATACAATGTACACTTTTCAGAGTCAGTCTACACATGCATCCTCTGAAAATCTGAGGAAAAATTTGATGAATTTGATTTGATTTTAGGCAGTGGGTCTGAAACAAAACTCTATGGAAACTAAATTTTGGTTGATAATTCAGATAAGCTTTCTGAATGTGTACGTTGCAATCCAAAATGCAGAGGGCAGTTGGTCAATGCTTTTAGGCTCAACCAAGTGACCCTATTATACATTTATATGCTAGGTTTCGGGCTGATTATAAATCTGGATATATATAATGGTTGCATTGTTGGAATCCACAGGATGTGTGATCTTTTTTGGATTCTGACAATGAAGACGTTGGTCCAATTTGTGGTTGCATATTGAAGGTTTACTAATCATCGTGTTACAGTCATTTGTTCTTATGCCTTAACTCTTGTAAGCTTTATAGAATGCCCTGCTGTGAAAATGTAAGAAATATGAAAAAGTGGTGTAAAATGCACTTTTAATACTGCTCCATAGAAATTTGCTTTGATTATGCTGAGAGGCAGCACTGGTGATTGGTAACATGAAGTAGGAAGATAAATTCTTAAGATCTAGCAATGGAGTAAAATAATAATCTGTGGTCTGTCTGACTCTGTCAAAATATACACACTTGCACCCTAGTCATTTTGAAATACAATGAACTAAACAGAAAAGAAAATGTACTGGTAAATTATCAATTTATATGTAGGAAAGATATCAATTAAAAAATTTAGCAGTAGACTTAGTGACAGTGATGTTTTTCAGGATTTTAATTCTTAAATGATATTCAGTATTCTTATTCTGGGAATCATTTACTGTAGTGAATTTCAATGTGTTAGTCATTCATACCTTGATTATTGTTATTTTTTCTTGCAGACGTTCCGTGAGCGACATGAACACTAACGACCAGAGCGATATCGATAGTGTACTGGAGGGGATATCTACACAACTGGCACAAATCGACAGCAATATTGGCGATGTAAACACGTACCTCAACTATCCTTCATGATGTTTTATAAATCTTCTCTCTTTGTCTCTTGGAAAGCAAATATTACTGTGTTGCCAGTCACAAGTATATCTATCAAGCTTGGATTGACCTAAAGTGATGATGGCTTGCATTATCTGATAAAATCATTCTTGTCTCAATGGTAATGTGTAAATGATACCAAATCCCTAGTGTCTACAGCACATCTAAACCAAACAATAAAAAACCGAAGTAAAAGAGGAATTTTCCCAGAACCAAGTCATTGTACCTTAAGAGCCATCTGATGCAGGCATCAGACAAACTGAAAGGAACATAAACCGTTTAATTATTAAAGATTGTAGAAACATGAATTTTACATTACGTCGTCATCGCTTTTATCATTTTATGAACAAAATTACATGTAGTATGCACCAGATGGAAATGCTGGATCGTTTCTGTATACCCCAGAATCAAAGCGAAACAGCTGCTTCTTGCAGAGAATTTACATTGATGCATCTAGCTAGTAGGCCAGGTTTGCTCATTCCATTCCAGTCACTGCTTCCTGGTAGGTTGGTTGCCCTTTGGGGAACATATTCCCTGGATTAACACAAGATTTATGCAAGAAGCTGATAAATGGATTGAATATTTGCCTTTTTAAAAGTGCCTTAGTGTGATTTTTTGTTGTGTTTGTTTTGTTACATTTTTATACGTGATGACAATATATACATGAACATGCAAGGTTGTTATTTATTCTGTCTAGTACAGTTTGTAGATTATTTTGCAAATATATTAGCGTTAGCATGCAAGTTATTCTTAGCAAGTTTTGTACATACATTCATCAAAAAAATATCTGTGATTTATATGCAATGTTTGTAAAATATGTGATTACTTGTCTCTACATCTTCTGGCATTTTTGTACTGAGTAATATTGGTGTATAGAGATTCTTACTTAATATTGACCATCTTGTTCAAATACTGGTGTCTGCATGTTAATTGTAGGATCATCAACGGAGGCCAATTTTTGTAAATTGCCAGTTTATTAAAACTTCGTTGGGACATAATTTTGTGGATAAACTTTTATGAATAATTTATAAAGAAAAGTTCCATTATTTTCTGTCAATGTTAAATTCATGGGTGAAGGTTATCCAAGAAATCTATGGAAATGGAGCCAACGTGAACGTTAATAATTTTACAGCAATCTGAAACATTGATACAAGCATTTTCTATTCAAATGTATACTTTGCTTCCAAATGACCCATTCTCCAGTGAATACTATAAATTGCCACCAATAAAATACAACTGCTTCAAATGATTTATTACAATGTGCACTTTTATGTACATGTATTTATAAAATAAATTCAAAGAAAAACAAAACAAAAAATGTGTTTCTATGTTAACATTTATTTATATAAAAAACATGGACATTAAAACTGAGTGAACAGTGTATTTAAATCTAATTGAAACCAACCCCCCCCCCCCCCCCAAATTATCAAGTTCTAATAAGAAAAGTAGAGAAAATTCTGTTTAATTTTAATTTAAAAGAGTTAAATAATAGTGTCTTTGCTACATATGGGTAAACTTAACTTTCACTTTACAAAGATCTGTATTAATATCGAAGAACATGTTTTATGGAAGTTCAGGTACATGTCAACTGTGCCTTTCCTCAGAATTGGTCCAAATCATTCCTTGCTTGCCCATTTTGACATAGGGCATCCTCCCTGGCTGGCAGTTATAACTCCAGGTGCTGTGCTTGAGTTTGACGCCACTTCATCCTCAGTATTATGGACATGGGAATCTTTGGCACGAGAGCCGATGTCATAATTCATTGAGTATTGTGGCTTGAACTGTCACCATTGTGTTCAATTCAAGATTTATCAGTTATAGCATCGAATAGTCTTCGCACTAATTGGCAAACATCATTTGCAAGTTCCTATTTTTTTTATATAAAAAAAAGAAAGAATTATTTTATTTTTTGTATGAATTTCTTGTACAACTACTGCCTTTTTAAAGTATAATAACAAATTTTAAAAAGATTTTTATTCCATAAACGCACATGCCCTGGCAGTTGGATATACAGTATATAGTCTAGGAGTTACAATGATGTTAGGTTATATTTAACAAACCTCTGTATTGCACTGGAAGACATAGCACTGAAACACCTCCTTGTTGACCTGCAGTTGACCTATTTTCAGAGCAATGTTTGGTCCCCCAAACCCATCCTCGTACTGCACTACCTCAGCTATGGTGTGGAGAGGGTGTCGCTGCAGTATCTCCTACAAAACAAAATGACTTCTGTGTATTTCAGAGTTCAGAGTCGGGTTCCAGGGATAATAATGATAGTGACAAGTTTGTGTGTGCAGATCCCAGTTCAGTTGTGTGAGGATTAGGATCTGATGCTTAGTATACAAATATGAAACCATTGACCAGAGTGTTTTACTGTTGCTAAATTTCAAATTCAGCTTCACTGTATGTAATTTTCCATTTTGAAATTGAACTCTGTTGCAGTGTTAAATTTTACATTCTGATTTACCTTGGTTCTTTTATTTTGGACTTGTATTCCATGCCGCGAAACAGTGAAGAAGACTTGGTCTTTCTCCCCAACAGTAATGGGAATGTCTCCAGCAATCTAAGTCACAAAATACAATTATTCAAATATGCTTACTTTGTAATACAGTAATACACTGTAATTTGTTTAAAATATTGGTTAAAATTAACTTTTTGAGAATTGCAAAAACGGTACATTGGTATAACAAACAAAAAATACTAAAAATGTATTGTATTAAAAATTAATGTTGAACATAGACTACAAAAGTTAAAATCATGCATGCCTTTTGTAAGTTGTAACCATGCAATGTATCTTTACAAATATTACCCTATTACTAAGTGACAAACTAAATTTGATATATGATTTAGTCAGATTTGAATATATACCTGAGCTTCCTCTATTCGATCTATCAGCTGGGCCTCTGTATCTCTCTTCTGTGAATTACCCATTGCTATCTTTTCAATGTTACCCAAATAGAAAACATCAAATGTCTTCTTATGCATTAAAATATTCTCCTTTTCTTTAAGTTTCATTGTGTTTTCATTAATCCCAGTCTAAAATCGAAATAGATAATAAATACATGTATTAAAATGTCACCTAAATTGCCTCCTTTCAAAGGAAAGAGAAATGAGTGTTCAAATGATTAGAATTAAATAAAGTACAGTAAACCATGGTTACAGCAAACATAATGAATATACTTTTACAGCAAAGTCAGCTTTGTTTCCGATACAAGATTTTTGCGAAGTGTAGATTGATTGATTAGAGAAATCTTCATGATTTCCAAGGATAAAAGCTATTATAAGGGAGTGGTCTGAATTTCTAGCTTACATTGACATATCAACATGATCAATTTATTAGATTTGAAGTTTTATCATTAACAAGGAAAAATAAAAAAAAACATAGTGAGTAAATTTACATAACTTAGCCCTATTGTTGACAAAACTTCAGACTTAGATCAATGCCTGAATTGTATTCCAGATGTCAAGTTCAACCGTGTTTAACTGGGAAGTTTGCGGGTAGATAAAAAAAATTCCCGTGTGCTTATCAAGAATTATTTAAGTTAACACTGTTACGAGATAGGGCATTTTAATAATTAAACAGGTGATTAATAATTAACAAAGATACTGTTGACAGCTTTTATAGTATGTCTTCATGTCAAATAGGCATCACAGGTGGTGATCATCAGTGACTTGCTATATCAGGCTTTTGACCATACTAGAAACCAATAATCAATTAAAAATAATTTATACTTACATTTAATTTTAAATTCTTTCTTGGAAACATATCAACGCAAACTTTCTCTTTAGCATGTTAGTAAAACCTGCCACACTAAACTGATGAATTCCGGACTACTATTTCATAAAAAAAAATCTTTCAACTATTTACACGCCTTTTTAGTGAATGTAATAGTTTGCAAAAATAAAGGGTATTTTTCCTTATTCAAAAACATAAAAGTATAAACAAGAAAACACAAAGTAAAATAAAAATACTTCCGTTTTATCTTCATTATTTTGAATCGGGTTCGGTGTTCTCTTTGCGCCATTTATGCTCGCTGAAACAAACAAGTTTTTTACAGGAACCAAAACCACAATTATTTATTAGAATTAGACATACTACAAGATACAAACATATTCAATAAAGTACATTGACATTAAAGAACACAATGAGCTGCGAAGACGAAGTTATGAAGATCGGAAAGAAGTTGGAAAAGATGATTTTAAACAACAGTGCCGTGAGTATTCATGCGTGTTCAAGTTGTCTCCCGCTGGTGAGGGGGTGGGGGGTGGTCGAACGAAATTAATGTATTATGCTAGATAAATTAAGCTTATGATATTAAGTGTTGAAACTGCTCATATATATTACGAGTTTGAAATGTGATGATTAAAGCCTAAAATCTGTAAAAAATAGTTATGTAGGTTAACGTAAAAACAAGCTTATTTTTATTTTGTAAATATTTCACATAGTTTCAGCAGTGATTTGACAGTAACAAAATACAGTTATGTCATATGAAAAGAAGAGGTAAGCCATTAAAACAGTTTGTATTGCAATATGGTAGATTATTTTTTAATGGTGACATTCATTTTTTAGGACCATGGTGGAGCCGATGATTTACTGAATAAATTGAAGGATATGCCAATGACTCTTACAGTTCTGCAGGTATTGATGATGAAGCTTGCATTGTAACTGTTAGATAAAAAGATGAAACATGTATAGATAATAGAAAATCATTTTGATGTGTCTACCTTGATAATAGATCATCAACAATTTGTTTGATTTTCCAAATCAATAGAAAACTAGAATAGGAATGACAGTCAACAACTTCAGAAAGGCTGCATCTAAAGATGAGTTGGTAGTGCTCTCAAAGACACTGATCAAGAGTTGGAAAAAACTTCTCTCCAGTGGTAAGCCCAAAACTATATGTTGTAGTATGTAGTGCATTGATTGTATAGTGGTTTGTTTAGAACATGTTATTAGCTATAGAAACGTAATGTCAAGCATTATGGAGTCACAATAATGTTATACAAAAGAGCGAATAATTCATGATTGTATAGTAATTTATTTAGAACTTATTATTAGTCATATAGATTTAACGTCCAACATTATGATGTCACAATAGTATTATACAAAAGCACAAAAGAGTGAATAATCCATGATTATATAGTAATTTATTTAGAACTTATTATTAGTCATATAAATTTAACGTCCAACATTATGATGTCACAATAGTATTATACAAAATCACAGATAATCCATGACGCTCTATATCTATCAGTTATGTTCAAAACAGTAGAATACCCTTTATGAATAAATCTTTTGATGAAAGCAAATTTAATATACCTATAATTATATGCATATCTAAAATGGTCTACATAGTTTTCAAATGTCTAAAATTAACTGAGAATATATTTAGTGATCACCTAAGAAGAACACTCCTTTTTACCAAAAATTTTGAAAACAATGTATCTTAGAGATTTTATTAATAAAAGATATCATTTGTTAGACTCAACGCCATCAAAATCAGACAAGAAGGAGAAAGAAAAGTCCTCTAACTCTCCAGAACAGATGGACAGTCCTTCAGAAATGATGGACGTCAAAGATAGCCAGGGTAGTGAGCCAGGGAAAACCTTAATGAGACAAGACTCTGAGGCATCCATTACCAATGACCCTGTCAGAATCAAGTGTCGAGAGCTTCTTGCTACCTCACTTGTACTTGATGAGGAAGTTAAAGGTTTCATTGTTTTCTTCAAACATATAGAATGTGTATTCTATGGTTATTTAAGGAGACCGATTTGAGGTTTTTTTTGCGGAAAACTACATTAACAAAACCCATGATTTTTTAATCGTATGTATTTCACACAAACTCTAGTTTATTTGAGAAGTTTCAAGAAAATTGACCATTTGGTTCTTTTTAGGGGCCATCTCAAAATACAGGTACATTTACTCAAGGAGTATATATAGGAAATTGTCATTTTTCGCAATGCGAAGCAGATTAAAAAAATACTTCAGTAGATTTTTTTTCTCATATTATAATATGTGATTACTAAAATCATTTACTACCTTATATGTAAAAAATACTAAATGCTACCGTTTGGTTTTTAATGAGGGCCATCTCAAAAATATCAAAATGCACCAAATGTTGCTATATATTTGGAGTATAACAAATGTAAATTGGTAAAATGGATTTATTCAAAAATTAAGAAAAATACCCCCAAGGGTAGCATTTTTCTGTGTATAGATTTTCAACGGCTTATGATTTATAATTTTTCTTGTATGTTATTTCTTATAACACACTCCTACAAAGCATCATTTTATCATAATGTTATAAAAGCGCAATGGCATCGCTCACCTACTGTAGAACAGAAAATTGTTTAAAAAATAAAATGTTCCTTAAAAATCTAAATAGTTTTATATGTATTTAGTTTATTATGTTAAATTTTATAAATGATATAAAAAAAAGAATCATTAAACGTATGAATACACTGTATCTTATTAGAATGCGCAAAAACGTGTGCAATGAAAACTAAAGTCAGCCTCCTTAAATTTGATAAAATTTTGAACTTAAGTCTTTACTGTGATACATGCAAGTTGAGGTATATTGAAGAATTGATGTACTGGTAATATATGTAATTAATTTTCTCTATAATTATTCAACTTTCTTTTTTGATGAACAGTCCGCATTCCCAATGCTCAGTGTCCTAAAGAACTTGCAGCGAAGATTGAAGATTGTATCCTTAAAAAACAAAATAGAAAAGTTGGATAATTGAAGTTTGCTTTGTGCACTATTAACTCTAATTTATTTTGAAATTTTGACAAAAAGGTAGGTGATATGACTGAAACTTCCATAGTTATATTAATGTAATTTGATAGATAGAAGATGTTTTGAAGCAATATTAGATATTTCAAAAATTTACTTCTGAATTGAACACAAAGCATTGTGGCCCCCTTTGACCCAAGGCCTTTTGTTATTTCATCCTTAACTTTTACACTAGCCATACATTTGGAGTTTAAAAACACAGATCAGAAATACAAAGCTAGAATAAGAAGCAGAGTGGCCAATCTGAAAGACAAAAAAAATCCCAAATTGAAAGAAGGAGTCATAATGGGATTAATTCCTCCAGAGAGAATCGCCAATATGTCAGCAGAGGTATGATATATTTGAGGATCATTAATCATAGGCTGTCCAAACTTGTTTAATAAGTTACATTTCAAAAGTCAATTTTTAAAAGTGGACCGAAAATATACCTGAATATAAAGTTGGGTAAAAATTTGTAAATAAAGATCTTTCTCTTGAATGAATTACTTTGTAAATCTTAACAAAAACAGTTTTTAAGCGGGTTTTCCAAAGGAAAGGAAAAATCCAGTTATTGAAATGGTGAAAATGGCGGGTGGGCGGTCATGCGGCTGCTAAAAGGATACCCTTATTGTAGGGATAACTCCTCTTACAATTTTCAATATAGGAAGTTGTTTTGCAGATCAATTGAACATATATCAGAGGTTTGCATATTGCTTGGGTTTTGATTTCTGATAATTTATGAAAAAAACACCAGCTGTTGAACTTCATACATATGAGATATACTGGCGGTAAGCAAAATGTACTGTTTTCCACCCCATTCATGGTGTACTGAAGGACACCAAAGTTCACAGAATATGAACATTTGTACAGGAATTTCTTGCTAAATGCCATCATTTTTATCTAGTTCTCGCCATCTAAGCCGTGGGGAACGCGATAATTTGATATGCAATATTTCACCAAAAAATGACAAAGTTCAAATTATGTTAATCATTTTAGGTAAAAATATTGCATATAGAGTACCTATTTCTCTGGATAGGTACTAGGTAGTGTTCACCAATTCAGGGTTACAAATAGATTATGGATACTGTTCACACGAAAGAAAACCCAGTTTCTGTCACATTGACAGCCTTTCTCTTGTTCCTTGCAGTGTTGTTTGTTGTTCATTGATGTATAAACTTTCATTGTAGGAAATGGCTAGTGATGAGATGAGACAGCTGAGGGCTAAATTCACCAAAGAATCGATTGATGATCACCAGATGTCCAGACAAGAGGGCACAGTCACAGATCTGTTCAAGTGTGGCAAGTGTGGCAAGAAGAACTGTACATACAATCAGGTGAGTCCATCAAAACTCAAAAAATGAGATAGGACTAACAGGGGGATTCAGGGAAATGTGTTCTATTTACTTAGGTCAGACGACACGTTCCTCGAGAATCTTTTTTGTATCTCCTCGTAATAAAGAGTTCCAATAAAAAATATTGTGAGTTTCGCTGTGCTGTAGATGTATTTATTTTTATATCAGCAATTCAAGTGTATTTTCAAGAAGATTATATAGGAAATTGCATACTGTAGTATTTTGCAGAAATGCCTGGTAAGGTACCCTAATTTTTTGCAAGAAAGCTTGTCAAAGTAGTAGTAAACCATTAACAAATTCCTGAAAAAAGTTATCTAAAATTGAGGAACGTGTCGTCTGACCTTAATATATCATTTGCTGAGTGAAGTCCAACTGTAGTGGTCATTTTGCATGTATGCAATGTGGCATGACTCAATTTCATTTCCTATAATAGTTTTAGATTTGATATTTGTGTATTTTTAAGTCTGATATGTAAGGTAAAGTCCAATTGGGACTGAAATGCGCTGACAATTTTATGCTTTGTGAAATACTATTTGTTATCTCATGCTCTTTACTACTACCAGTCAATATTTTTTATAACTTGTTCATTAAAAGCTACAAACAAGAAGTTCTGATGAACCTATGACAACGTTTGTGTTCTGCATGGAGTGTGGTAACAGATGGAAGGTGAGTTTTTAATTAAAATTTTATTTCATTAATTTTAAAAGTTAAAGGTACATGAGAGTCCTTCTAGTAAAATTTGAAGTCTCCCTTTTAGACTGATAATGTCTTTTTGGGAGTTGATTTTAATCAACTGTCCTAGTGTTTGTCATCACCGCTGACAAGACTACGTTCTTGAAAATAATAGAAAAAAAATTGATGTAGTGTATGCTGAAGCATTGTTTTTCAAGGAAACTTATCTATAAACACTTTGAAAATAGTCAAATTTTATATACTACGAACAATTTAGATATTTTTGTAGTCTCATGTATTCCTACGCTAGAGTTAATATAGTCTTGTTCAACCAGACGCTCGGCTGTCTCCGTAAATCTGCGACAAGCAGAGAGGGGGCTCTCTTGCTTGTCGGATATTAACGGAGACAGCCGAGCGTTTAGTTAAACGAGACTAAAGTTCGATATCAATAGTGCTTGGATCCATACAATTTTTAGAACTGTACGATAACTAATACATACTAGTAGTTGAAATCTATCTTTAAATATTACACAACATGATCTATATGGGGTTTCTGGAAATTCTTGTTGGAAAGTCTAAAAATTCATATTATAAAAAAGTGTATAATTCAAATACAAATTGGAAACTAATTGCCATGCAAGATAAATTGATTTTAAAATAGACGATAATCGATAAAATCAACTCCTGTCAGTACTTTGATTTCAAAACTGTTTTCATTTATGAGAAATGATTTTATTTTTCAGTTTTGTTAAAACAAGAATACAGTTGTCATTTGTGGAAAAGAAAAGAGCCAGATTAAAATAGAAAGGGGGGAACAGACAATAAAAGATGTGGAGTGACAAGCTTTAACTGTTTATCATGGGTTTGTGATTCAGCAATCTCCGGCAAAGTGAAAGTTGATTATGTCAGAACTGACTTGTCATCAAGATCATCTGTAAATAAACATACTCACCATTTTGTACCAATTTCAATCTTCATGGAAATTCATTTCATATTACATGTACCATGTCTTAAGAATTTCATTTAAACATTGGACTTGGTGGAATTCACATTGTGTGTTATCCAGTTAAACTTTAAATGTGTTGTAAATTATCCATCCTGAGAAGTTTTGGGTTTTTATTGTAACTTTGTGTGGATTTTTTTTTCATTATGGCTACCAGATTGAAAGGAAATAATTTGGATTTAGTTTTTCTGTTAACTGGACTTCAGCTTCTAGCCAGCTGCAGATTGAAGAACCAGTATTTAAAATTGATATTGTTGATAAGGGCTTTTCAATTTTAAAGACTTTAATGTTCCGTTATACAGGTTTGTTTTAAAACTTGTTATCTATTAAAAAACACAAATCCTGATGGTTTGTATTTCCAACTTTAATATGACTTTGATATTTAACTTTGATATGTGAATTTTTACTTTATTATAGAAAATGTAAACCATAACATCCCAGTAGTTTCCGACATGTTTATAATTTTCGTAATGGAAAAAAGATGTGTATTACTGTTGAAATTTTTGTGCTTCTTTGGTTGGTCCTTGTACAGTATTTTTACTTTATTATCCCTAATTTAATATTTATTAGGAACTGTTAGGTGAAGCATTTTGGGGTTTTATTGATATATGTTCATGCACTTTTTCCTTTCTGATTTATGTACGTGTTTGTATTGTGATATCAAGCTACAGTAACCGAAATTTGAATTTCACAATCAGTTTCTTTTTTAAAAAGTGTTGGCAAATATCTCCCTTTTTTTGTTAAGATTTATCCTGTTGATGCAAATGAGAGAATATTTAAGAAAATAAAGTTACATTACAACTTGTTACCAATAAAGGCGTGTCCATTTGAGAATCAACAAAAGTGTGTGCTTTTTTAGCTCACCTGAACCGAAGGTTCAAGTGAGCTTTTCTGATCACCCGTTGTCCGTCGTCCGTCCGTCCGTCTGTCTGTCTGTCCGTCCGTCTGTAAACTTTTCACATTTTCAACTTCTTCTCAAAAACCACTAGGCCAAATTTAACCAAATTTGGTACAAAGCATCCTTATGGAAAGGGGATTATAAATTGTTAAAATAAAGGGCACAGCCCTTTTCAAAAGGGAGATAATTGCGAAACAGTGAGTATAGGGTGCATGTCTTTAAAAATCTTCTTCTCAAGAACCACTGCACCAGAAATGCCAATATTTACACAAAAGCTTGTATATATAGTGAAGATTCTAAATTGTAAAAATCGTGACCCTCGGACCAAAACTGGGGCCCCAGGCGGGGTTCAAAGTTTAACATAGAAATACATAGGAAAATGTTTAAAAAATCTTCTTCTCAAGAACCACTGCACCAGAAATGCCAATATTTACACAAAAGCTTGTATATATAGTGAAGATTCTAAATTGTAAAAATCGTGACCCTCGGACCAAAACTGGGGCCCCAGGCAGGGTTCAAAGTTTAACATATATAGAAATACATAGGAAAATGTTTAAAAAATCTTCTTCTCAAGAACCACTGCACCAGAAATGCCAATATTTACACAAAAGCTTGTATACATAGTGAAGATTCTAAATTGTAAAAATCGTGACCCTCGGACCAAAACTGGGGCCCCAGGCGGGGTTCAAAGTTTAACATAGAAATACATAGGAAAATGTTTAAAAAATCTTCTTCTCAAGAACCACTGCACCAGGAATGCCAATATTTACACAAAAGCTTGTATACAAAGTGAAGATTCTAAATTGTAAAAATCATGACCGTCGGACCAAAACTGGGGCCCCAGGCGGGGTTCAAAGTTTAACATAGAAATACATAGGAAAATGTTTTAAAAATCTTCTTCTCAAGAACCACTGCACCAGAAATGCCAATATTTACACAAAGGCTTGTATATATAGTGAAGATTCTAAATTGTAAAAATCGTGACCCTCGGACCAAAACTGGGGCCCCAGGCGGGGTTCAAAGTTTAACATAGAAATACATAGGAAAATGTTTAAAAAATCTTCTTCTCAAGAACCACTGCACCAGAAATGCCAATATTTACACAAAAGCTTGTATGTATAATGAAGATTCTAAATTGTAAAAATCGTGACCCTCGGACCAAAACTGGGGCCCCAGGCGGGGATCAAAATTTAACATAGAACTACATATGAAAAATGTTTAAAAATTTTCTTCTCAAGAACCACTTCACCAAAAATGCCAATACATACACAAAAGGTTGTATATATAGTGAAGATTGAAAAAATCGTGACCCCCGAACAAAAGTGGGGCCCCAGGAGGGGTTTAGATTTTAACATATATAGGAAAATGTTTTAAAATCTTCTCAAGAACCATCGTGCAACTGTTTGGGATATTACTATGCATACATGTACATCCTTAAATAATGTAGATTCAAAAAATTGTAACTCCCGGACAATTGATGGGCACCAAGAGGGGTTCAAAATTTAAACATTTTAAAAAACAAAGGAAAAGTTTAAAAATTTTCTTCTCAAGAACTACAATGTTTTAGTTAATGGAATATCTATGCATGCATCCTTCGCTTATGTAGATTCATAATTCGTAAAATCGTGACCCCCGGACCAATAATGGGGCCCCAAGATGGGGTCAAAGTTTATTATAGAAATATAAAGGTAACAGGTTAAAAAATCTTCTTCTCGAAAACTACAATGCTTCAATTTGTGAGATTACTATCATGCATACAACCTTGGATAATGAAGGTTCGACAGTTTTAAATTAGTGACCCCTGGACTAATACTAGGGACCCAAGATGGGTTTAAAGTTAAATGTAGAAGTACCGGTATATATGGAAAATGTTTAAAAATCTTCTTTTCGAGAACTACAATGCATCAATTTGTCAGATAACTACGTAAGCACCCTCAGATAGTGTAGATTCGAAATTATAAAAGCCGTGACCTCAATCTAATACTGAGGCCCCAAGAGGTGTTCAAAGTTTAGCGTAGAAATATAGAGGGAAAATGTTGAAAAATCTTTTTCTAGGGAACTATAATGCTTCAGCTTGTGAGATAACTATTCAAGCATCCTTAAATAATGTAAACTTTAGCACTGAACTAATACTGTGGCCCCAAAAGGGGTTCAAAGTTTAACATAGAAAGATATATTGAAAATGTTTTTAAAAAGTTCTTCTCGAGAACTATAATGCTACAGTTTGTGAGATTACTATGCAAGGATCCTCAAATTGTGTAAACTCTAATGTAGTGGAACCAAGAGTTATCTTTCTTAATGTTCTGTACAGTCTGAGAGTTATTCCTCTTGAAGTGGAACTCTTCTACGTTCAGTTTTTCAGGTTGTGTACGTGCGGTCCCACCGCAGTGCTACACATTTTCATTCCTATGTTACTATTTATGTTGTTCAAGCCAACCATAAACCTCGGACCATTACTGGGTCCCCAGAAAGGGGTTCAATGTTTAAAATAGAAAAAGCATATGCTACGAAATGTAATGTTACAAGGAACTGCTGTTCAGGTGAGCGATGTGGCCCATGGGCCTCTTGTTATTGAGATCATAACAGTCCTAGTATTCTCAGATTTGCTGTACTAATAGAGCTGGATTTGAAAAGCTTCAGATTTGATGTGAAATACAATTAATAAATCATTGATAAGATTAAACAAGATTTTTTAGCTTGAGATTTTACATTTTACTCTGAGATAAATTTCATTGTATTTTCACTGAAAACAATAATTCCAAACATAGACTTCATAGGCGTCGGAAGCAAATTGAAAGTGGGGGGGCTAGACTAATCCTCAGAAATATTGAGAAAAAAGTAATTCCCAAAATCATGGAAATCCTAATCCTTGGGGGGGGGGGGGGGGGGGGGGAGTATACCTATACTTCCAAAAAAAAAAAATTACTTATCCAATTTTTTTTTTCCAAAATCATGAAATTCCTAATCCGGGGGGGGGGGGGGGGGTGCTAGTATGCTTTTGAATCTAACTTTTCAATCTTTCAAGGTAAATTTAGGAACAATAATCTTTCTTGCGAGAAAAAGTGGGGGGGCTGAACCCTCTATCATGCTATGTTTCTAATGGTTAGGTATAACTTTGCAAAAAAAGTGGGGGGGCTAAGCCCCCCCTAGCCCCCCCGGTTCCGACGCCTATGGACTTAGATTATCAGGTTAATACATCAGTGTTCATTTATAACATCTTCAATAACCTTTGGTTGATTAGGTCTTTTCAACTTTCAGGTGAATGACCTATTGTATTCAAGATGTTTTTTCTTATTATTATTTCTCTCCTCTATTTCTCCCAGGACAGTTTTTTTGTTATTAGGTATACTGAAACAATTTTTTCTGTATGTTATTGGCATTTTAAAGTTATGGCACAAAACGACCCTTTTGCCTGATAGCTCCCAGAACTTGAAGAAAATACTTCTTATTGCTACTCCCTATGAAACCATAAGCAATAGAGACTTGGACTTTTACCAATGTCTTGGGATCATTTAGAGGTCTCCCAATCTAGAGCTAGAGGGACTCTTTTAGCAGTTATTGCCCCTGAAAGTTACTAAATTTTAATATGAACACTAACAACTTTTGAATGAACTATTTATCATAAAGACATTGGATCAATTGGGATTGAAGTGTCTAACTTGGCCAATCAAAATAACAAAAGTCTAAGGTTAAGGTCATTTTATGTTTTAAAATCCCTTTCGTTAAAGATAGTATTGAAAAACTTTTTCATGGATATAGTAGGACTTCCTACAACATTTCAAAATCTAGATCCTCAGCCCCAACCTTGAAATAGTTATAAGAGTTATTTCCCCTACTGTACAAAATGCTTGATATCGCTACTCCTCCTAACTGTTAGAGATATAGAGACTTGAAACTTTTCCCAGTGTCTTTAGTTGACTTTAGGGATCTTTCAATCTTTTGAACTATACATTGTAGAGACACCGCACCATTTTAAAATGAAGAGTTGACCATGGCCAATTAAAATAAGGTCAAATATAATGAAAATTATATTAAGTCTTTTGACTTTTTTTTCTTGAAGTAAAGCAGGAAAAGCAATTCATTGATTTTCTCGAAACAGAAATGTTGAAACATCTAAACATTAAGAATAATAATGTGGAAAGCCCTCATTCAAGAACAATTAGTCTAATGAAGCAGTGTGGAATAATGAACTACCATAATTTGGGTAAAAACAATTTAACATTATGGTATTACTATCTGCAAGGTTATATAACAATAGATAAATTTCAGCTGTTTTGGACATTGGTTACTTTCGGTTCTGGAGTTAAATGTTACATGTATTACAAGGTAGAAGAGATTTTTTTAAATAAGTAAAAAAGTAAGGATGGTAATCTATGCTTATTTTTTCAATACACTTTTTAAATTTTATTAATCACTTTGCATTCTGACCAAATACCGATATTATACACTTCAATTTTTTGCAAAACTAATCAATGAAGATTATTTTGCGTGAAAAAGTAGTTTATTATTTTAAGAGGTGTGCAATGTATCCATTTTTGAGATAGGGATGCTTGGTGTTTTTCCAAGCCCTGCCAAAAAAGCCGGAGATGTCGGTATTTGAGGGCATTAAGAGATTAAAGTTTATTTGTAATACATAAATCATATAAAAAAATCTTTTTTGTTGGATTTTTTGTCCTCACTATATACCAAAAATGAAATACATAAACAATGAAAACTAGTGAGAACTTAATTTTATTTTTTTATTAATACAATGTAAAGTTATGAACATAAAGTCACAGATCTGACACCAACCAGTGATTAACAAATCTATGTGCAGGTAATAGTATTGGAAAAAAATTCCATGAAAAATTGTCAAAATATGTATATACATGAGCATAAAATATTCTTCAAAAACACTTAAAAAATAATCAATGGTAAAGTCTGTCTCAAAACATCAACAAGAAAAGTCTCTGAAACTTGGGATAAACAGAAAAACAAATAATGTAAACAACAATTACGATTCATACAAAAAGTTCAAACATCAGGGATTGATGTTTTATTTGCGAGCCCAGGCAGTGATCTGGAGAGTTTCCTCCCCTTTTTTTGAAGTGTACTTCAGATCCTGTGCTTCTTTAAACAGAAGGCTACAATGAGATTAGAAATAAATTTTTTTATTGCTGATGAACAATTCTTTTTTTTAAAGTTTTTTTTTTTTATTTCTAGACTTGAATTGTACTTGTGTCATAAAATAGCAAAACATTATGTTCTTTAAAAGTGAACCAACTAATTTTACTACTTCTGCAGAATTGAATTATTTCTATAAGAAATTAAACAGCAAATAATTCTACCATAGTTGTATATGTATAAACATTTTCTATTCATATTTTACATTCCGATGTATGTTTCGGAAATACTCACTTGTTTCCAAAGTACTGAGCTAGATTGTCTTTATTCCACTCCTTTGTCCTGGACACTATCACAACCAGCCCTGATTTTACAGTCACTTCCCATAGTCGGGCAAGCCATGCTGAGAGAGAAGAAATATGTAATCATAATTTCAACACCAGTCTGATTTTCACTACACTGTAAACCAACTTTCATTACCAATACATGCTAGAAAATTTCCTGAGGTTCGTGAGATTTACTCTTTCATGTGTTTAATATTTTTGTCAATTTAGTGGGTATCAGATTATGTCCCAAACATAAGTAGTGGCAAACCAGTTTAGAATCGGTACATCAAAAAATAAACTTGTCGCATATGAAAATTGGTTTACATTCTCTAGTCAGCTTTATTAGGATAAAAAGAGAGAAAAAGCAGTTGATATTAACCTATATCTTGTGGAATTTTTGCTTTTGCACCAGAAATAATTTCATCAGCGCATATATATTTACAAAATTAGACAGCTACTAGTGTTAGCATGTACCTTTGGCATTCATTGTCCTGTCCATAAAGGTCACAATGGTCATATCGTGATCAGAGATTTCATTGGGTATCCATGTCAACTGAAAGAGAAACCATGCATCTGCTAATGAGAACTAATGACAATACAATTCATCATTTCAATAAATTGAATATTTCATTAATTTTTGCATTACATGTACTATCAGTTTATGGAAACATCATCCGTGCAATATGTCCTTCTGGACATTACAACTTAATCTCTGAGTAGCATTTTTACTCTTATTTATAAATAAATAAAAATGAAATCAATTTACTGCTTTCAGCTCATATCATTACAAATAAAAAAGAGATAAAAGTAATGAATTACCTGTTTGAATATTGCCCTATCAGGCTGATAGTCCCCAGACATGACTGCTGTCTTCTGCTCTCCATTGCCAGCTTTGTAAGAGAGAGCTTTGCCATTCTTAAGTTTTTGAGCTGCATCAATAAATCTGGCTGCATAATCTACGCCCAAAACCTGAAGGTAAAAAGAGCAGTGAGAACCACGAGAGAGAGAGAGAAAGAGAGAGAGAGAGAGAGAGAGAGAGAGAGGGGGATTAAACATTCTTTCCTTGTGCATGAATATACAAAATTACCGGTACGAAGAAGTTATTGTAGCATTACATATATAATGAGCATAATTAACAACTAATATTGTTTAGATTTTCTTTTACAAGACTTACATTCTGAAAGACATTGGTGAGCTCGAGTGGCCCCCTGCCAGCACCACTTCCAAGCCACAGAGCTGACTTGGAACCACACTGGTACTTCTTCTGCAGGGAGAGGCAATGTTGTGCCACATTATGTGGAAACGTGTCACGGAACCCAAACTCCAGCTCAATGATTCCATATAAGGAGTCCTCCGTATCGTAGCTGTAGTGATAGTTGGTGGTGGGAACCCATTTATACTCTACCTCATCAGCATCTGGAATTTCTTTCTCTGCAAGTTTATGAGTCTTGTTTAATCATTAAGTTGTAAAAAGACATAAAATATTAACATTGATTAAAGACTTGGTGGAACTGTTAGAGTTTTTCTAGGGTGTTGTGGAAGCCTTAATTTTTAATGGGGCCAAAATGTGAGTGTTGCTGGCAAAATAAAGGGCATAATGTCATAGACAGAAAACTGTAGAATTTCTTACCCTCTACACCAACTCCGAGAACAAAAACCTCATCCTTGACCATTCTGGCCGGGACATTAATTTTGTCGGCTAGTTGTAGAGATCGAGCGATTCGGAATCCAGCATGCTGAATGAAATGTCTTCTGAAGGCAAATCGGGCAAACTTAGATGCTTCATCCCCAGTAGAGACCCAAGAACCACCCTGAAATTTAGAAGGTTGAAAATACTGTAGGTTTTCCTTGTTAAACATAAGGAATTAAAATGACAAGAAGCAACTCTTTCGGATTTTAAAATCTTGTTTTTATTTTTCAGAAAGTTTTGAATTCAATGAAGTTTTATTTTAACAAATAAATTGATAGTTGCGATTTGATACAAAACAACAAAATCGCGTGATAAATACTAGTGGAAAATAAGGCATCGGCAGTAAAACCATGGCAACCTCACAGATTTCCTGAAAGCCTTTACTCATCTTAAATAAAACCAAGTACATGTATTTTCCAGTGCTCACCAGAATAAGGTTATGTCTACCATCAAAGCAGGGGGAGGAGAAGTCGTCATAATACCAGTGGCTGCTGTAACCGTTCAGTCCATTGAAGTGGTCCTCGGCCCACTCCCAAGCATTTCCAAACACGTCATGGTATCCAAGCTCGTTGGCAGGGTACATGTTGACTGGCTGTAAAACAACCAATCAACTTTCAACTTGTACATCACTCTTGTTTGACCAAAAAATGTTGATATTTAGTTTCAAGGGTCAAATTTTGGAAAAATAAGATAAAGAATGCAGACTTTCTCTCACTTCACCATACAAAGGGGAATTACTCAATTTTTAAAATAAAATTTTAATAGAAGACTGTGTTCACTCGATTTTGATGGTGTTTACCTAATGTACCTGGTAGTGGTGCTGAGAAAATACTATATTCATTTCATGGGGGCATGAAAAGGAAAACCAAACAAAGAAATTAAGATGAAAGCAAAGAAAATATCAGGTACAATTGATCTTACTGTAGATGAACCATAGTGCAGGTTAATATTGGCTTTTGGCTTCTTCTGGTAGATAATGTCTCCATCTATGCCATGTGTAGTTTCCAACTGAAATCAGTAAAATCACACATAAATATTCTCCAAAAATATTAAAACAATCACAATCACACTTAAGTACACGAGACCTATCTTCCATTTTTTCTATTTCTTCCCATCTCCACAATTTGAAGATTTCCACTAAGTAATTCCATGATTATGTTTTCATGTTATATGATACTTTTTTAATCAAGATATTGAAAATGTATAGTATGGCTTTATTTATAGGCATTAAAATGCATTTTGCATGCTATTTTATGGAAAATTCTAACTATTCTAGCTCCTAAAATAGCCTGGTAATGTACCTTGAAATTTTGGGAAGTAACAGGTTTGAATGTTAATAAATAAGGAATAATATATCAAGGAAAATTATATAAAATTGATGAACCTCTGGTGTGTCCTTAACAGTAAAAATACCTTCTTTCCTTTAATCACATTTCTCTCAGCTTCAGTCAGAAGTCTGAAACCAAATCCTTTCCACGCACAGAAAGCGCGCGCTTGATGATAGTTCACCTCAGCCGGCCAATCAACAGGCAGGGGGAGCACATCAAACATGGCTCTGTACCTACACAAACCATCCATCACAAGAAATGAGATTCAGTCCAAGTACATTTAACACATTCAATTCCAAAACAGTAAGTAGACATGACTCACATATAAGTCCTCTTTTCCCCGCCATTGATGACCTCTCTGGAGTGACCATTGGTCAGGGATCCGTTTATGACCCCATTGGTCCCATTGTTAGGAAAATGGCAGGGTGAGTACTTGGACAAATCAGCACCACAGCCTCCCTTACAACCTGGAAGAAAAGTAACAAGAGCTTTCAAATAATGCTGTATGAGTTAAACTATAACTTTGTGCTGATACAGGTACTTGAGAACAATTGAGATTTAATCATGACACTTGAAATTTATAGCTATAACTTGGTGTAATTAAAAATTATTGGATTATCAATAAGAAAGGTAAAAATATAGTGTCCCAGGTCCAAAAAGTGAATATAAGAAGGAAAACTGTTTTTTGATATACATGTATATCCTATGTGCAACACAAGATGGCCACTTCCTTCACCATGGTTGCAGACCCAGAAGACGGGGTGTCTGGACTTACCGTGGTTACAGACCCAGAAGACCGGGTGTCTGGACTTACCGTGGTTACAGAACCAGAAGACCGGGTGTCTGGACTTACCATGGTTACAGAACCAGAAGACGGGGTGTCTGGACTTACCGTGGTTACAGAACCAGAAGACCGGGTGTCTGGACTTACCGTGGTTACAGAACCAGAAGACGGGGTGTCTGGACTTACCGTGGTTGCAGACCCAGAAGACGGGGTGTCTGGACTTACCATGGTTACAGAACCAGAAGACGGGGTGTCTGGACTTACCGTGGTTGCAGACCCAGAAGACGGGGTGTCTGGACTTACCGTGGTTACAGAACCAGAAGACGGGGTGTCTGGACTTACCGTGGTTGCAGACCCAGAAGACGGGGTGTCTGGACTTACCATGGTTACAGAACCAGAAGACGGGGTGTCTGGACTTACCGTGGTTGCAGACCCAGAAGACGGGGTGTCTGGACTTACCATGGTTACAGAACCAGAAGACGGGGTGTCTGGACTTACCGTGGTTGCAGACCCAGAAGACGGGGTGTCTGGACTTACCGTGGTTACAGAACCAGAAGACGGGGTGTCTGGACTTACCGTGGTTGCAGACCCAGAAGACGGGGTGTCTGGACTTACCATGGTTACAGAACCAGAAGACGGGGTGTCTGGACTTACCGTGGTTGCAGACCCAGAAGACGGGGTGTCTGGACTTACCATGGTTACAGAACCAGAAGACGGGGTGTCTGGACTTACCGTGGTTACAGACCTAGAAGACGGGGTGTCTGGACTTACCGTGGTTACAGAACCAGAAGACGGGGTGTCTGGACTTACCATGGTTACAGAACCAGAAGACGGGGTGTCTGGACTTACCGTGGTTACAGACCTAGAAGACACGGGTGTCTGGACTTATCGTGGTTACAGACCCAGAAGACAGGGGTGTCTGAACTTACCATGGTTGCAGACCAAGAAGACGGAGTGTCTGGACTTACCATGGTTGCAGACCCAGAAGACGGGGTGTTTGGACTGTCGGTACACCTTCCACTTCCAGCCCTCCTCCGTCCAGAACTTCTCATCCTCATATCCACCGCTCTCCACAAACTCCAGATACTCCCCATTAGTGATCATAAATTTGGATGCTTCAAATGCAGGGACTCTACAAATGAAAACATCATTGTTATAAAACTTTTGTCTGCATTACTCTAAATGGCTTTAATGGATCAACTATTCAAAGTTAGTGGTTAACAGTCACAAGATCCAAACTAAGCTTAACCTGGTGGAGAACTCTCCATATTCATTGTCCCATCCGTACGATGGAAAGTCTTTCGGTTTCCCAAAGGTGACATCTTGTGTCTCCACAGATATCAAAGGATTCTCCTCCACTCTACCACCTGCATTCAGCATAAGTGAACAACATTTTCTATCACTGTAATCCCTCTATTCGAGATATCATTTAAAAACATCTCTTCACATCATAGCTTTGGCCATCAAATTCTGATCTTACCACATTTGAATGGAGCATACACCCATCCCTTTGGCTTGGTGACCATTTCAACAGGAAGCTGACGGATCAACACAGAGGAGGTCTCCAGATGAATTCTTTCATGCTCAATGCCCATCAAAATGGCCCACTACAAAATATATTACCAAATACTGTACGAAAATGAAGAGATGAAAACCTCTTAAAACATCCACAATAACTCACTTAAACTAAATCAACAAAAAATTATAACAGCTTTAAGCAAAAAATCCCAGGGAAAAAACACAATTCAGTTTTTAAAATATCCATATACGAATATATTATTTTTTCTTAAAGGACAATTATACCCATGGAGATTCCATTGTGACGGGGAGATCCAGTGGTGTGTCATGAATAACCTTCAAGACCAGGTTACGCACATTTCTCCTGTACTCAACAACGGAGCTCAGTGAGGGCCACTTGTAACTGCCACCCATTCGGTAGTTCTCCTGTAAAATCAACTTTAAATTACTGTCTTAAAAATTTCATTTCAATGTTTACTTTGGAAACACAATTATGAAAAGGATAAGAACAACTTGTTTTAGTTACAATAATTCAGCACCTGTTTTACAGCAAAATAAGGAAATAATATGAATTCGACTCTGTTGGGAGGGATAAAAAAGACCCCATAAAATTTTAACCCCTTAATAAATTAGATAAAGTTGTCCAAATTTGACAAAGATTATAAAAAGAACTTTTACCGTATCATCCCAGGACATTTCATCGACACCTGTTTCAAACATGGTCTCAAATTCCAAGTTGACTCGTTCCTAGAATCAGTGAAAGTTCATGATACACTTAGATCAAGTATTCAAATAACCGTCTTTCCAGGTCAAGACTTTCTGATCCGCTCCACTCAACATACATGTACATTGTGAGAAGCTGAGCGGATCAGAAACCCTCCACTTGGGAAAATGATAAATAACTTGATTTAACAGAGTGGTTTCCTTATGTAATCACAATAAAATTTGCATCGTTCATATACCCTGGTTATTCAAAATTATTTCTACAAATTTTTTTTTAGAAATGATCTTATGTTGATTCAAAACTTTCTGTATTCACGTAAAATATAAAATTATATTAATCCCTGATAAAAAGTTCCAGATTAATCCCCATAATTTTACACTTAAATTTTTGTAAGTGCTTTTAAGCTTTCTCCTAACAGATCGTTTTGAAATTAAAGTTATGTACAACAAATATGAAAATACATGTACAACATACCTTAATAAGGCCGGCCAACATTAGTTTGTTGACATACACCACTGCCGTATGGCAAAAGTAAAAAATCAGTGGCAGTCGTAATCGGTCTGGGCATTTGTAAAAAACAGAATCGTCTGGAAAGTAATGAAAAAGAAGTTTTAAAACAAAATGTCTATAAAAATGCAATATAAATCTGTTGGTCTTCGCAGTATGAATAAAATTAAATGAAATATCTTCAACATTTTATTATAAGTTTACTATTTACTTTTAATTTATTTGTATTGAGTTGACATGAATCTAAATCATAATATTTTTTGAGAGTTCAATCAAAAAATTTCATCAGATTGTATGAGAGTGTGTGAGGGAGTGAGAGAATACAAACAATGTTGCTCAATATATACTGGTAATATTACCTTCTATTAATTAAAGTTAATCATTGAGTTTTACAAAAAATGATACCGTACTTGTTTTAGAAGTACGAAGCAGCTAAGTTTCAGCCTAATATTTTTCATATTCATAATTTCTGTATTTTAAACTGGGTGGTGAAGTGAGGGGGTGGCAATACTGGTGTGTGTGTGAGAGAGAGAGAGAGAGAGAGAGAGAGAGAGAGTATAATGAAATATTATTTCAGAGTTTAATAATGAGATAAGTATTTAATGATTTATTCCTGTTTTAATAGAATACAAAACTGCACATTTCTTTCTGAATCTGTTTTGGTACAAGCCAGAAAGACTACTAAATACAATTAACTCAAGGATTCGCAATTCTTGAGTAAAATATACCATTAAGTGAAGTGAACAAGCTCTCGTTCAGGTCATAGCTGTTCTCAAAATATTCACACAGCTCTCTGGAAAATACAAAACATTAATAGCATATCTCTAGCAGCTAGGCAAATAGAATGGCTTTTATTCATAACATTATCAACAAACGCAATTAAAAATTGATTCTTCTTTTTTTTTTCTTTACATAATTTTAAATTCTTATATAAGTCCTCCCAACAGTGTCTGAGTCATTGCACAGATTTATGTAAGAAAAATTTACAGTGTCACTCAGGTGTAATGATCGAAGTGATTACCGGCAGGCAATCCATTGATCAAGGCCCTGCACTTACCTAACAGGTTTCAACCCTCACCTTCATTGTACGCCTTAGAGTAATTGTTCATTATCCACAGTTTTGAAGGTGCATGGGGGTGAAAAGATCTTGCCCATTTGTCTTCAGTATTTGAATTCAATGCAGTTGACAAAAAGCATGGATCATGCAAGAATTACACATGACATATTGCCAAGCAATATTGATTTGAATCCACTACAGTACTGAAACATGGTTGTCCCTTCATCATATCTTTATTATCTATTTTCTATTAGGAAAAAAAATCTTTCAACTTTTAAGTAACTGCTATTCAGCATCATATAACATTAAGCAATATACAGTCAAGCAAGGGATTCAACTCTTCCATCAAACAATGTATCATTCAATTTCCAAATTATCATTCAGTGATTCAACATTCAAGGTAACTTGGTAAGGCTAATTATCTAATTTAGAAAAATGTTTTGTGAACAAACCATTGCATGGATATGCAAAATACGAGGGTTGATCCAAAAGTAATGTTAAAGATGTGTTAAAATCTTGAAAAATCCACGTAAAGTGACAAAAACTTCTGCTTTGAGATATCTATTTAATTCAATTCAGTTCTGAAAATTTTATTGCATTATATGATAAATATTTCTAAAGATTATATATATTGTAGAGCGTGAAGCAAGGATAGTTGCTGCACGCTAGCAACATCATTTCCAGATCTTTGGCATTCTTGTAGAATTTCGTAATTTGGTACTCGATAAATATTGGTCACGATGCTCTATTTTACCTTTTTTCATAAAGTATTTAATTACTCTTTTTGTAATTGATGGGGTAGTATATCAGATATTATTTAATGTGCAATCAGTTTGTCAAAGTCTCTTCAAGAAGTCATGAACATAGCTTTATGATATAGCTCATGATGTAAGAACCTAGTTTTCACTTTCCTTCAGAGTGTATATCTTCTGTCTATTTAATTTATTCATTAACATGACATATCCTTTTATTGGATATTGGAACCACATTATGGGTATCCTGTTCACTTGCTCTCAATTTTAGGCTGATATGTCTATTACAGTACATTTTCTAGTGATTTCTATCCATCAAAGCAAAAAATACCTCAAATCACTATTTTCATGTCCAGTCTTCCTTGATCTTGAGACAAAAGGCATTGCGTAGATATCCGAAATGGACGATAACGTTCCGTAATTTTTTTAAACAGATAGGAAAAGCCTATAATATATCCGCTTCAAAATATTGTGTTGTTTGGGTCTTTTTCAAATTTTGAAGCATGTAGTTTATATATATAAATAGAAACCTTAAGAAAGACGTAATTTCATGACGCGGCAATGTCACGTATATACATGTACCATGCTATAAACATCAATATCTTGTTGAGTGTTCAACGAAATTTAAACAAAACTTTACTTCAAATTAGAGTTTTGATAAGGAAAATTTTGATGCATCATTTTATGCAATACAGCGCAAATGTGAAAAGCGGTACATATGTTGACATTAATTTTGGATCAACCCTTGTATCATGCTGGTATGGGTTTAATAAAAAATAATCAAAAAGCGAAAAATACGGAAATGCTTAAATTCAACTGTGTTTGTGTAGTCAACTCATCCGCAGTCAATTCTATCCTGACAAAATTTCCCCATCTTTTATAAAATATTGAACTGGTCAACCATCAAAACTCAATTAAAATATCTATCAGGCAAATCCTTTGTCATTCATGACAGTGCTAAACTAGTCAAAGCAGAGGAAGGTAAAACAGCTATTAATTTTGACTCATCCAAACTGGGACATACCATCAAACAATACACATGCATTCTCCAGAAAAAAAAATGTCAACATAAACCTGGCCGATCCAAAATTGCAAATATACATAAATGCCATCAGACTTCTATTTACCGTTAATTGATTATAAATTTTCTTGAAATAAAAGTGACTACTAGACATTTCATTTGGCTTTTGACACTTACCCTTTACTACAATTGGACAGGTCTGGTGGCCTTAAGGACTTGAAGGTCAAGTTGCCAGTGAGAATTTTGGACTGCATTTTCTGACCTTGTTTTTTCGCCAAAGCAGCCAAGCTAGTTTCTGGACAGAGGAGTGGGATTCTTTAAAATTCAATCAAAATAATTGGATATACATATGAATTTAAATGTCGATCTTTAGGTTGGAAATTTTCAAAAACATTGTGTGAATTCCCCTAATTAGTAGTGACTTATGATTTGTTACTTTACAAGATTTTTCATCTGAGTGACATCATTATGAAAAAATTATGAAATATATATTATCTGGAACTAAATGTCCAATATTTGTTATTCCATATTCGTTGAACTATCAATCTGTGGTTACTATGCACATGGCCCCCCTCTGAAAAACTCAAACTTGTCGAATTCAAATATTATAAGGTCAAAATAAATACATGCTCCAGACTACAAATACATGCTTACATTCTTAAAAGAGGCAAAAGTAAATAACTGAATTTGGGCAAGATACAGTAAAAACTCAATATTTCACTGATGTAAAATGTGCTATTCATTTGTCTTGAAACAATTGATAACACTGTTATAATGCATAAAATCTTTTTATACTATTAACCCCTCAATAAGACACACTTTACCAACTAAATACATGTAGCATTATCTGCATATAAAGCATAACATTTGGAGATGGCTCATTTTGAAGACAAATAAGGAACAGTGTATCAATTTTTTTAACATATTGTAAAACTACCAAAGTCAACTTCTCTGTTAATAAGAAGATTAAATTATATGCGTTATGTATACGGATACATGTACGCCGGTTTCAATTAAACCGGGTTGCGCAACCTGTACGTTATCCCCATGGCGTTTCTATTACCACTTATTTATAAAAAATACACAGTTTTAAGTCACTTCGCTGACCATTGAAATAAGCATCTAAACACATGAAAACTAATCACAAAACAGTGGACTGATAATTGACTTTAGCGAATATAAAGGCAATATACAAGAGTAGCAATTCACAGGCATGACTGCATTTCTGATGAAAAGTAATTACATGTATACCAAAATCAATAACTAATGGACATCGGTAGACTACTAAGATACACATCTTACCGTAAACTTCCAATCGGCAGTTTTGTTTGCCTCCTCTCGGCTCAGCACGATATATCTGATCACGTGTCGCCAACTTGCAGGCTATTGGTCACACCTCCTTTCGAAACCAATCTATTGGTCGGAAAGGTCGCACACCGCCACACCGACTCACGTGTAGCAGGTTAAAGTGACCCATGACCCAAAAACGTGTTTGGTTTCGATGAGGGTTGGTTACCGTCGACGTACAATTTCGTTCCGACGATGAACTATTATTGTTCATTTACATTATATAAGTTTATGTAAGATACAAACAAGGGTTTAAAATCGTTCAAACATTTGACACGTGCGTCGATATACGTTCGGCACTATTAAAGGTACAAACATGTACATGTGCTATGATAAATTAGATATACTTCGACTGAAATGAATATATAGTTCATTCTACACCTGAATTAATCTGTCATTATTCTAATTCCAAAACCATATAATCCTGCAGAAATAAAAATTTTCTTATAATTACTTTTTTTAGGGGATTAGATATATTAATTCATTTTTGTCTCAAATTAAGATTAAACCTTTTTAAATATTTTAGATTTCTAGCAATTAAACAATAAGACCTGCTTTTTAATCCTCATACAACAATTATATTATTAACATGAATTATTCCATCCCTTATAGCATCGTACAAAATACTATATGAGAGCATTACATTAAAGATGCTTATTTTCATTTATGACAACTTACATACATGTATCTTGTAACAGGCACGTAGTATCAGGAGGGGCCAGGAGGGGGGGGGGCTGCCCCCCCCCCCCCACTTTTTCTCGCAGCAGGAAATTTTATTAAAATTTACATATAAAAAAATAAATTAACATAGAGTTGCCCCCCCCCCCACTTTTTTGGGAGTATGTAAAAAATTGATATGAAAATAAGGAAAGGAGTGAAATTGAAGTTATATACTACGCCTCCTCCCCCCCCCCCCCCCCCCCCCACGGATTAGGATTTTGAAGATTTTGGGAAACTTTAAATTTTCCTTTTTTTTTTTTTTTGCTTGTCAAGATTTTTTGGATGAGTCTGGCCCCCCTCCCCCTTTCAAAAACGATGCTACGTGCCTGTGTAAACCTTTTAAGTCGAAAACTGGAATCAAACTATCTTATCTAGTACATGTGTCATGGTGTGACATTCAATCTTTCGGACTATTTTTAATTACTGTGTAAATTAACTTTTTCGGACTTTGTATTAATTGTTACAAAAACGTTCCCTCTATTTCAACAACGGTTAAAAAACGCTCGAAATTCCGCGCAGCCTTGAGTTAATCCCACCTGAGGCACAGTGATTGACTTCTGTTTATGTTTATTTTATTGACACTTCTTTCATCTTATTAATCCTTCTATGTACATGCTGCTAACATGTCACGAGGTACTCAATAGGTACTTTATAATTGATTTTCTTACTTCTGTACTTATTATGTTAATCATTCATTGTGTTATTCCATTGTTCATTATATATAATTCTAAATTGTAAATTATAGTCAGTTGGAATCAGACCTTCGGTGCTGATGCATACCAAACTCACGTAAAAGTATATTTCACGAAAAGTCTTTATTAAAGTGTGAAAACTAAAACGCGTGTTGGCTTGTTGGAGGTTTATAATGAGGCTGGGTCCAACAACAAGAGAGTAAGCTCACGGTTGGCCCAGTATTCTAGTTCCGTACGGGAACGATCGCCCCGTTATACATGTATACTTGTAGAAGTAATTTCAATTGTAAACCGCATTTGATAATCTTTCCGTTTTTACATTTGCATTAACCCCCCCCCCCCCCCCTTACACGCACGTCTTTTTAAAAGTTTTTAAAAGTAAGAATACCAGCTACATGCACCATTTGTAAATTATATAGTATTACTAAGTTCAATGCTTATACTATACATGTCATTACATTCGATACCCTTCCCCCGGATATTTAGAACTAGATAGAGTTATATATCAGGAATCGGTTTATGTTAACGAACTACATCTAATGTTAACGAGTTGTTGATCTACATGTATATGATCTATATCTATATGATATGATATCTATATGGTACGGTCGTAGATATAAGTAATAAGAATGACCATACACATCCAATCTAGCGTCGATTGAATAATAAAGAAATCAGCCCCCCCCCCCCCCCCCCAAAAAAAAAACACAAAAACACACACACACACAAAGACCTCCGGTTGTTTCCGCGACCCCTCTCATTTTTTTCATTTTGTCTGCAATGGAAGTAAAATAATATCACAAAATGTAATTGCTCGAACATTTCGGCATATCTTAGCCTATTACCGGTAGCTCGCCCCCACAAAATAAAAACAAAGAAAAAAAAAATATCGTACTAGAACATATTAAGTATGATGATGACGTAGTGTGATTCATAATTCGTCTTTTGGAACTTGGTGCTTTAATTAAAAATAGTAAAACAAAACAAGAGATATTTATGAAACACTTATGCCCCCTTTTGGAAACAAAACAAAAACTGCATATTTAAATGGAATTTTTTCCAAGTCCAAGGCGCATAACTCTGTCGAAAATTGTCCGATAGAACCCAAAATTAATTTTGACCAAAATAATTTTATTAAAAATCTGTATACTAAATTTCATTTCAATATGTGCAGTCTCTGCGAAGAAAATGAACGGAAACTGTGGACCGACAGACAGAGAGACAGAGACGAGCATGCAGCAGCAAAGCAATATGCCCTTCCTTCTTCGAAGGCGGGCATAATAAGTAATATCAACGTGACAGATTATATTTTTTTTAATTAATGAGCGGATAGGAATGTAAATGTAAGAAAAATCTTCCTGGGCACTGTAAAACTTTTCTTTTCACAAGTGTCAAAATAACAAAATTGGACATGATATTTTTCTATTTTTCAATCCATGAGATCCCAATTGTAACCTATATTTTTTTTAAAACAAAGGCATCCAGCACGGGAGATCTTTACTATATGACAAATGCAGCATTCCCTTATTTGTCCGAATATGACTTCTTCAACTAAACTGATTACAATCCACGTGAAATTAAGAAAAGAGAAAAAGGAGGGTAATATTTAAAATGCATTTAGTGGTTTCTTCTTTGAATAATAATATAGAAAAACACGTATATAAAAATTTGTGAACAAAATGTTCACACAGGTATAAGAATATCGAAGTATTTGCTTCAAACAAATATAATTCTAGGTGAAAATTACGATGACAATCTTAAAATACATATATATGAATTATTTCTATTGAATGAACAAAAGTCTTTTCAAGTTTAGCCGTAGACGCAGCCACTTCGGGTTTTCTTCCTAAGATCTTTCCTCTTCCAAACTCGGGGTCTGGGTGACCGTGTGAGGGACTTGTCCTTCTTTTCTGCCAACACGATGTTCATACATTGTTGTAAGACCGCATAGTTCAGAAAGAAGAAAAACACAAACAGAGCCAGGAAAGAGCTCCAAAACGACATTGGACTCAGAGTCGTCGCAACATCCTTGAACAGACGGCAGATCGTCGTCCTGACTTGGAGGTTTGTAAGCTGCCAAACAACTCCAAGCTTTATCCATTTTCCAAACACTTTTTTGAACTGCATCTATGGTAGTTTCTGCCGTTGTTGCACTATTTCGTTTATTGTTACGTCACAGGATTGTTGCGTCACGTGTGTCGTAATGTCATTATAACATCACGTGATATCAAGGGGATAAACGATTGGCAGTTAAAATGCATACATATATTCTTGCACGTGCACTTTATGAGATTCTGCTATATTGCGGCCTATACTATATAGGCAATCTGTCTTTCTAATGCAATGTAGTACATAGTCCTGACACTTTTCTGTTTTTTTTAAAACAACGATTTTAATATTTTACATGACCGAAATAGCTGATAGTTTTTTTTAACCACGTTGATATATTTCAAGTTTTTTCGCCTAACAATTTTGATATTTTCCTGGCAAGTAAAATATCAAAATTGTTTTTAAAGAATACCAAGAAAACGTCAGATATTTCTTTTTCAGAATGAATACGACTTGTTTGTACTTATCTTGTACAATTTATAGGTAGTGTCCGAATATGATAAATCGTGTTTTTTTTTTTTTTTTTGGTAAACACATTAACTAATTCTAATGCTGGGAAGTATATATTAAAAGAGATAACATACTCTTATCTTATCTTAATTCTTAACGAATTAAACTCGATTAACTCTCAAATTCATTTCATTTTCAACTATTTCACGAAGACGTATTTCTTTCAGCTAACGCTCCAAATGCTAAAAATGCTGAATTGTATTTTTGTATAGTATCAATTAAAATCCTTTTTAATAATGAATACTCTTTCCCATATAGAGAAAGAACATGATGGGTATCCATTTGTGGGTATAGAGATGAACTAATAAACTGCAGTTCACTGAAAAGAAGAGAGAATTGGATAGTCACGCGTAAGTATATCATATATGCCAAAATACAAAGTATAAAATAAATTATTCCAAATAAAGTTTCTCAAGACCTACTAGCAAACACACTCATAGTAATATATTCAGGTGCGTTGCAACACTGGGTCATGTTGAAGGAAATGAGGTTTTTTAATCAATTTACATCTTAATGAAAAAAATCTATTGGAGCCGATTGGACCATCTACTTTTAGCTCACATGAGCCAAAAGCTCAAGTGAGCGTTTCTGATGATTTTTTTTTTTGTCGTTGTCGTAAAAAGGTTTTTTTTTTTTTAATTAAAAATCTTGTCATCCATTAAAGGACAGTAAAGTTGAAACATAAGTGGGAGCCTCCTCAGTAGGGTAGTTTCGAGTTTGTTTAATCATGATCCCCCAGAGGAAGAGAGGGGCCACACAGGGCTTTTAAATGGAAAATCTTGTAAAAATTTCTTCTTGAGAACCATTTGACCAGAAAAGTAGAAACGTATGTGGAAGCATCTCCAGATGGCTTAGAATTAAGTTTGTTCACATCATGATCCCTGGGTGGGAACATTGGAATATCATAAGAAAATCTTTAAAAATCTTGTTAAATACCATTTGGCCAGCGAAGTTAAAATTGATGTGACATCTTTTTCAGGTAATGTAGATTTAATTTCGTTCAAACCATGATCTCCAGGAGGTAGGGTGGGGTCAAAATTAAGGAGGGGGGGGGGATTTTACACAGGAATATTTGAAGGATATAAAAATCTCCTCATAGAACGTTTTGCAAGAAAAGTTGAAACAGGTAGTTTAATCAAGTTTTTTCAAATCATTACTCCTGGAAATAAGATGGAGCCATAATGCCACATTTTTTTTATACATATAATGTAATTCAAAATCTTTATCTTTTGAGAGGACTCAGTGTTAAAAATGCGCCAAGAAAAAAAAATCTGCTGAATTGAACATATATTTTCATATTTGATTTAAGTTACTGTAAACTTTTAAATTGCTTCTTTGTTGGGATGTAATTTCACAAATGCATCAGTTTTCAGTTTCAGTAAGAAATCTAACTCTTTCAAAAATTTATTTTCATCAAGGATGATTCGAGAAGGGGGGGGGGGCTACCCATTAATACCACGAAAATTGAGCCACCGCGAATTCTAATAATTTCACAGTCAGTTTGCTATTGTTGATCAGGTGAGTAATGTGGCATCTGGGCCTCTAGTTTGGAGACGATTTATAAAATGCTTCTGACCCTTGGCATTCAGTTAAGTCAATTGCATCAAAGGACTGAGTTTTATAGTTTTGCGTACTGTAATGCATGTACCAAATAAAAATTCATGATTCAAAGTTTTTATTGGCTAACAATAAGGTAAAAAATTACAAGACTGCAAGTGTTTAATTACAATATCAAACAGAAAAGGCTCATATAATCGCTCATGAATTTATAAATTCTTATTAGTAAGTGCTACTGCAACAATACATGTATTTTGTTTAGTAACTTAATGATAAATGATGCACAACCGGGAAGTACATGCAACAGCAGAGAGCTATACTCTGCTTAAAATACACACCACACAAACTAGCTCAAAGCTGAAGTCCAAAAAAGAAATAACACTAAATCTGTACAGAGGAATATTGTTTATTTCGTGACTTTTATCATATTTTAATATCATATAATCAACGTAGAAGAGAATGTAAATATGATATACAACACATAAGTAATTCATAAAATATATAGTATAAAATGAATTCCACAAATAAACAAAAAATTATATACGTCGGTCCTTATATACCATAATATAAAAAGCATACATTTTGGTAGATTATAAAAAAAATCATACAATACAAATGACAACTTACAATGATAGTTGATTGAAAAAAAAATATAAAAACTGAATATATATGCCTAAATACAATTAAATTCATGAGAGGGCCATGTAAACATTACATGAAAGTTACACACTTGATATGTAAAAATCACAACCACATCTATATCACACCAACTTGTATGGAGAGAGAGAGAGAGAGAGAGAGAGAGAGAGAGAGAGAGAGAGAGAGAGAGATTTTGAGGTTGAGGGAGAAATCTTTTCCCATAGAGATTTACACAAGAACTATGGTGTAAAATACATTCCTAGAATGTAGTCCTTGTATAGATTACCGTATTCTTAGATTTTATCTTATACTGGTACCTATAATTATTAAACAGGGTATCAAAAGAATGGCACATAACATGACTAGTCAGGGGATTTGTCATACTCGAGTTATTCCCTGTTTGTAAACAAAATGTAATTGTTCGAACAACTGGTGCAGTAATCATGATAAATAAGTCTTATTCTTCTCTATAACTCCAAGTAACCATTGATCCAAGTTCAAGTTCTAAAACATGAAGAAATGGTAAAATGCACCTACGTGATGTTGAACATGATTATAACTTTGCCTCAAAGGCATTTCTAGGACTTGGGAAAAGACACATATATATAAAAGTAGAGTTTTCTACAGTACATGGCACAAAACTCTGTAAGTACATGTAGAATAATTCGGTTGAGGTACTAGAACATAAGTGGAATTTCTCAGGGAGACAATATCTAGAACACCTAGCCCAAATGAATCATATTTAGCAATCGAGACCAAGAATTAGAACAACAGATTTTGTGCAATCAAACAGAACATACTCCAATACACTTCAGGTTTAAATTGAAATTATGAATGAATAGCTACCTCATGAATAGGAAACACATTACAGAAAAACAGTGTTTTTTGTTTTTTTTTCTTTTAAGTAATTTTTATTCTTCACACTAAGGCTACCACAAATACCACATAATTTTGAAAGTTTTATTTAAGAAAGCTGCTCAGGTAAAAATTAATAAAAGGTGACAAAATATATACATGTAGGTCACACAAGAACATGTGTTTTGAAAACAGGAAATAATTCTATATAATGGTAGCAGTTCATATCCAGTTATTTTCTACTTATGGTCTTTATATATCTGAGCTTTAACGTTGACCAATCATCTAAGTCTTTTACCGAGGTATCGTAATCAACAGTAAATACTATCCTGCAGCAAAGTTATGAATGAAAAAAAAAAAAATGCCTCAACTTTTAACCTATGGATTATATGCGATACTAAAATGATTTGAAAATTGTAAAGTCAAAGAGAAATCAATGAAGGAATAACACATTATTACATGAGCCATTATACCACAAATATGTCCTAAATCAATGTTGCCACATGTTATGAATGATAAGACCTTTAAAAAACATTGTCACAGTTAATCTACAGTTTTTAAGCCCTGAATATCTTAGAATGGACACAAAGGCCATGGCTTGCAACAATGTTTAAAGATCAACCTAGGCTGAAAAAAAAGAACCAAGGAAAAAATAGATGCTCTGCAAAAGGCAGAGCAAATTCCTTTTTGGACCCTAAGCTTCAACTACCCAACTAAAAGTATAAAGTACCTTATAATACATGTTCTAAATTTAAATGTAACATAATCCTGCTGTTCTACATATTGAAATTTCACTTCTTATAAATTAGTCAGAATCTCATTAAAGAGAAGAGTAATTCACTTGAATACAATAAGAAATATGATTTGTGTAACTGGAAATGTTATAAAGTGTGTTCGTGGAAAGTTCCACAACTTTTTCCATTAAATGACCTGCAATGGTCAAAACAATTTTGAGATTGTAAACATGTATGGCTATACTGCCTTCTACTGGGAAATATTGATCTTCTGAATTCACACTTAAATCTTCTCTCTTTAAAGTAAACTTTAATAACAATACAAGACCTTGATGTCTACAGTTAAGAACAAGTATTTGACCAACCAATGAACTATATCTAACTTCAACTTTAAATAACATCAAAATCCATTGGACTGTCAATGCTAAACAAACAATAGACTTATTTTTCATTCCAAAATAGCAACAGAAAAAGAAAATTATCTATATCACATCTTCAATCACTTTTGTCTATTTTCTCCTACTTGGAAAAGAATTTTCCTTAAAATACATTTTTTAAATTTTGATATTTCTTTAAAATGATCAAATCTGTCTTATTTTTGTCTAAGACAGTTTTTAAGAGGTGCAAAATTCCCTAAATGTTTCACACTAGGTTTTATTTTCAGTTTTATCTAAATGACGTTAACGTTATTAAACCTCAATATGATTCATTCATTTAACGAGACATCTGAATGATCTAGAAAGTAATGTGACAGGGTGAACAAAACATTGTGTCTCTCCGGAAATAAATATCATATTCAACCTCTTAAGAAATCTCTGCTCTGGATTTTTCATTTCATAGGTATGAAAAAGACGATCTTGAGCATACAATGCAGACAAATATGATTCAATCAAAATGATCTAATTATGGTATTTTAATTCTCTTTATATCACAAAAACCAATTTTACTATTTATGATTCGAATTTATAAAAAAAGAAGAGGGACAGTAAAATAGAAAAGCAAACAATCACAATGGGTTTGCTTTCCAAAAGTAATAAAATTATTAGAAATTCAGATATTCAGAATAAAAAACATTTACTGCACAATGAAGCCCTCAGGAAATGTGATTTTTCTTGGAGAATTAATCTTCATATTTCACTTCCCAGCATGCAATAAATGTATAGTTCTACAAACTGTGGAATCATTTATATTTTTATAGGAGAATTTTCATGAATTGTCTATACTCTACCAATTTTGTTGAATGTAATTTCCTTGAATATCTCCTATGTGTATCAGACTGTTCATTAATTTTTTTTAAAGAATGTTACTTTGTGGGTAAAGGTTCTTAAGATATCCAGGAAAATTGAACCTCTACAAATTGATGATTCCACACACACAATATTGGAAAGTACTGTTTTTAACTGGGATTTTTAGAGTATATCTAGCAAAGTAATTGGGCAAACCTTTCTCACACTTCACTTAGGATGTGTAAAAAAACACCAATGTAATTCATTGTTTGTGTTTTTTTTCATGAATCCACACAATGTAAAACACACACACCCTTCCAACCTTACAAAACGCGACTCCATCAACCCATTCTAGAAAGATCCATTCTAGAAAGATACCCTGATATCAAATATGTTTCTTCTAGTCTGCAGGACACTGAGTGACTCCCTGTCCGCTAGTAGCCGATTCAGTGAGCTTTAGTGGGAAGTCATTTGCTAAAACCACATCTCTTATACACCCTTGGAACCCAGTCTTGTACATACTCTTGGTGTTGTGGGAAACGTCTGGAAGTCCTCCTGAAAAAAAATTCTTCTGATATTAGGCATCTTTTTGTGTAGGTTAAATGATATGGCCATAGTTAAAGCTGTGAGCAGACAAAAAGACTGAAAGATAAAGAATAAACAAACAAACTATAAAAAAGGCACTACCAGACCTAGCATCCTCTTGCAACAGGACAAGTTTTTGGAACGTGTTCGCTATAACCTCATAAAAATAAATTGTGTTCAACTTATAATGATATAATTTAATTCTGGTTGTAACACGCTTTCTGAGTGGTTGAAAAATTATTTTATATCGTATAAAGAATGTTGCCCACATCATAGTAAGACAAACGTCAAAAACGTATCAATTAGACTGATGTTACGTTTGAATTTTGTACAATTTAATGTCATTTTAGAGATCAAATGACTGTTTTTATCAACAATTGATAGCAAAAAAATTAAATTATAAGAATGAATTCAATATTTATTAGTTTTATACAATATCAAAATGGTTTGGAACAGTTTATGCTTTTTAATAAACCGCTTCGCGGTTTATAAAGCGTAAACTGCCCTAAACCATTTTATACCATATAAAACTAATAAATATTGAATTCATTCCTTAAGTAAAGTGGATCTCTTTCAATTTTGCCAAAAACTTTCATAAACTACCACATCCTCTGCAAGAGGAATTGAAAAAAAAGAAACAAACAATAATTTTCATAAAATTAGTAAATGTGCCAGAATTCAAATCTAAAATTCACTCTAAACTTTCAAATCAAATAAAATTATTCCAATAGTTCACATAAAAAAACAGAATTCAGAAAATTAAAGTGAATGCAATTCTTTCATCATTGAATTATTGTAACAATTTTACCTATGTAGACTGGACCCTTCACATTGAGAATACTAAACATTCCTACTGATGTTCCCTCCTCTGTTTGAGTACCATCAATTGTTAGGCTACTGTATCTTCCATTCCTGAAAAGGTTAGCTCTACTTTCAAACATGGTTTAATTAATCAATGAAAGAAAAGTATTGAAAACATTAACCATTAAAACTTGCATAACTTCACTCTTATACCTTTATCTGTATTTGAAAATTTTTTGATAAATTGTTTTTCATTCTTGTGCACCAAATTTAACATATACATGTATACAAGTTTGTGAAATTTCGAGTTAAAAAAGAATGTTACATTTGCTTGCAGTGCTGGAAGAGTAAAGGTTTTGTAAACCAAATAATAGTGATTAAACGTACAGGTAAATATCAAAGAGCAGTAACTCAATAAATTTGCTGTTAATAGTCATTTCTTTGTTGAATGAATCAATAACATGTGCAGAGTTCTATTCTATTTTGAAAATAGCTCTACATTTTTCTTTACATGAAAAATGTTCTCATCTTCTGTAATAAAATTATCTGATACCTTTGTGCATTGATTGTATGCCATTTCCCATCAGATAGTTGAGTTTTGTTGTACGAGATGACTCCTCTCCCTGAGCCAAGATTATACTGGAAAAGAAGTTCATTCCCTTTGAACCCCAGTGAGAGAAAATCCCCTGTACCCTCATGTAGAGGGAGGTTTTCACTGGTCCAAAACAGAAGGCCCCTCAGTGAGTATCCTCGAATCTCTATTTGGAGGTTAAACTGTTTTCCAGAAACTCTACAAGTACAGAATAAAAGATATTGGGGCTAAAGTGTTTTCTCAGTGAGATTTCTCACATCTTTATTTGGAGGTTAAATTAACTGTTTTCCAGAAACTCTACAAGTACAGAATAAAAGATATTGGGGCTAAAGTGTTTTCTCAGTGAGTTTCCTCAAATCTTTATTTGGAGGTTAAATTAACTGTTTTCCAGAATGATGAATCTGTAGTTTTAGCTCGTTCTTTTTCGCTCGCACACTAGTTAAAAAAAAAAGATAATTAAAACTCTACAAGTACAGAATAAAAAATATTAGGGCTAAAGTCCTTTCGGTAATACAAGCAGAACATCTTTAAATAAGGTAGAAGGTGCGTAAAAAAAGCTAAAAAGAACCCACTACAATGTATATTGAGTATCAGTAGGTAAATATATGTATGGTACCTGTTCTTGATATCCTTACTGTCATAAACCAGGAAGCTTGATCCACTAAACTTTGCAGTGGAGATACTCAGATCTGTAAGTAAACAGATATGTAATTGCACACCTTGTGAAAGGAAAAAGATTCAAATCTATCATTTTTTTTTAAATATTGTATCATACACATGTATAACACTGAGAACCTGTTCTCCATATCTCTAAAATTTCTTTTTGGATTCTACAGTGGACCTCACCTCCTTTTGCCCCTAAAAAATATCTCAAACCTCATGCTTTCTAAAAAATTGGACTGCATCACTTGATTCTTTGGCAATTATAATCTTCTCCCAAATAAATATAAAAATTCATTTTTCTCCAAACTTTGTTCTGCAGACATTCATGATTTATACTTAAAACACTGAAGTTGAATACTTACTCTTTTGACAATTCTCCTCTGTAAACCCCACAGAACACAAACATCTGTACTGTCCCATAGCAGGGACACACTTTCCAGAATTCTGGCATGGCTTGCTATTACAGGGATGAGGACACGGCTCTACATTATAACCATGTATAGCTTCCTCCATGAGACGCACCGGGCGGCCATTCAAAAGCAGCTACATAGTAAATACAATGCAACAATATGACCACATCTTACTGTGTAATCATCATTGTTTATGGGGGACCAATGTTGGTGGCTTTCATGGGTAACCCTTGCCCGAGAAGTTACATCCCTACTAATCTATACACAATCACTTGTTTAATATTTATTAAAATTATCTCGATTAAACTACCAGCGAAATTACATCCGCACGAACCAGGAAAACTTTGGCTACCCAAGAACATTGACCCCCTCGAATAAAAATGATTCAACAGTATTTAGTTAATTCAAGAAAGAAGTAAAAACACATTAGGCAATTCCTGTGAAACACATACCATGTACATTACTGTTCTACATGTTCGTGCCTGATTTGTAATGAAAATTTATAACAAGATATGAATTGTACATGCCTATAAAGATACAACTAACTACCTTCTGAACACATCCTTGATAGGATGAGGATTGATTAAGATGCCTGGAAGTGATGTCAAAATCAGGATGACCTCCAACAAAGAGAGGCTGTAGCAGCGTAAGCTGGGTGTAGGCACCTTTTGACAGACCCTGTACAGGAATCTGGTCATCGACTTCTAACACACCCTGTAAGCCTGTTCTGGATACCTTTATTCTATGCCAGCTGTTCAGACTTACAGGCAAAGAACTCCTAAAAAATTGTGAAATATAGGATAAATGTAATTTGTAATATCCTAGGAAGTTTGCTAGGGGTTAGGGAGTAGCATGAGGATGGTGTATTGAGCAGTCTGCTAAAGGGAGACAACTCAAAATTTTAAAGATTCAAATCCCTTAATTAAAGAAAATCTCTTTAAAATATTGTACATCACAAACAAAAATTAATTATCATAACACCATAATACAGTTATCAACCTGATAACAGCAGGTCCAGTTCCTAAATCAAACTGGAATTCAGCAAATCCTTCACGCATCAGGATAGCGATGTAGTCACCGAGTTTGTTGGTTGTGTATCCGTTATACAGGATCAGTCCTTCTGAGGATGTAGGTTTGAATGTTATTTCTATCTCTGTGTATGACAAGCTGGTTCTGCCAAGCCCTTGGTACTGCAGCACTGAATGACCTTTGAACTCAGGTACTTCAATTTTTCCATCTGTGAAGGAATTTAATAATGGTTATCATGAATTTAAAATACAAAAAAATATAGAAAGTTATTATTTCATATACCAGTACATGAATATGTTGCATGGTAACTGATGTTTGATTTACTTTGAACACAGTCTGGTCCATAAAATCCCAAAGGACACAGGCAGACAAACTGATCGGGTGAGATGATCTTACACGACCCTCCATTGTGACAAACTATATCATCACACACTCCATCACTGCAATCCTCTACAAGAAAAAACCCCATAAATGTCAATTAAACAGTTTAAAAATGATCTATCTACTAAAAAAAGGGTCTTTTAAGCCATGTTTACTTTTATTGTTGAAATTTAAAACAGGACTGTTGGTAATTCTACGACAGAGTTACATCTCTTTAAACAAAAATCCAAAAGGATGCCAAAACTTGTAAAAATGTCAGTAAACAAAAAATTGCTGACACATTATTTTCTCAACTGTATTTGAACATACTGTAAAAACACATATTTTTGTTGGGTTGAAATTTTGTTTTTTAAACCAAATACAAATTCGTTGGGATTCATTTTCATCATATCGTAATCCTTAAAATTTATCGCATATCAACTCTGTATTTATTAATACTTGGGTTAAAAATTCGTCATGGATTTAAGGTCGGTAGCGGGTTTAAATTTTTGCGCCCTCTGCGCAGGGTATTGCGCATTACTGTTGTAAAACACAAATTTAAAGTAAAATGTTCAATGATACAGGTTATCATGTAACGTTTCTATTTCAGAAAAAATACTTATCAAAAAATTATTTTAAGTGAAATGAATGGTTAGAATAATGTCAGAAGTATTTTAATTTTTCGCCGCTTCTTCATAATCGATGTTATTGTCGTCGGAGTCAACGTCTTAAGATGACGTCAGTTGAGACACTGACGCAACAATTGATAAAAATTAACGTCATGCATTTTTTATAACAGCGTCAATAATTAAAATCAAAACTATAATTTGCAAAATAAAAACATATACGCGACCCTTCTACGTTCTGTGTGAGTGGAAATGTATTTTTTCTTCTAATACAAATAAAATTAAATTTGATTCTTAAACATCCTTTTGTTTTATACAATTCTATAATGTAAAATGGCTGGCACGGCACGTTTATAGGATCAAACTATGAGGACGGATAGCCTAAAAACCATCCGGTCAATTTTATTTTAATTTGGCAAAAAGTTTACTTATACGTTAACCTTCCATCGCTGAAAATTTAAAGAAAATCGTTTGTTTGTAATTTCTTAAATATGAAATTGAAAATGAAAACCCTCATTTTCTTGTATAATCCTATATAAAATGTCGGTGATGAATCGGACATACGACCAATATTTGAGCGCGACAAACAGATAAACTATCCGGTCAATTTACTTTATATTTTGCACATAGTTTACTCATAAGTTGACATTTCACTGTAAAAAATTTAAAGGAAATCGTATGTTTGAAACATTCTCCCCCGAGACTCCTTAATGTTGATTTATACTGCCAATGAAAATAACAAAATTAAATCCTGAATGAATATTTTTGCTTCTACAGAATCATGCAAATCCAAATTATAAAGAATCTGAATTGTTATGGTACAATGAATAACACCCCTGAATTTCTACCTATATTTTGCCCATCTACTGCATCCCCCAGTTCAGCATCAATACTGACATTCTGTCCTAACTGACTGTGGGTCTTTCCATGTGTTGGTCCTAACCCCATATCCGTGTGCTGTGTTGCCTTTCTGAAGTCATATTGTTGCTGGTTGAAAATTAAACTCTGGACACAGCCTCTAAATCCACCCATTGTATTCACCCTGTTCTGAACCGAGGACATACTTCTGTGTCCTCCAAGGAAGAGTTCTGTCCTCAGTGTTATCCTGGTGTAAGCTCCCTGCAGTAAAAATCGATATTATTACTTTGAAAACTCTTATATAAACTTTTTTTTTCTCCAAATAACATCAATATTTTTATGGGTCTTTTTTTCAACCTTTATAGATATAACTTACTTGTGCAAGTCCAGAAATAGGTCCATGGCCATTCATCCATAGCCAGCCTTGATTCTCCATTCGTTTGGCCTTGACCTGATTCCACTGACCTATCGTGACCTTGTTTGGGCTCTGTATTATTGCAGATCCAGTTCCACAGTCAAATCTATGAATAAAAGTCTTCATCAACAGCTATAGGTATATATACTGGTAATATTTGCTGGTATTGGTTTTGTTTTAATCTTATATTCTCAGATTTTCTCCAGAATTCCTACATTTTCTATTTTTATCAAACCAGAACCATGAAATTCATAAGCATGTATCAAATTCATGTACATAAGAATCAAATAAATAGCTCATACTTACTGAATTATTTTTATCAAAATAGCATAATTGTACAACACTGTAAAATTTCCCTCAATTCCTCAATATTACAAAGATTGGGGCACATATGATACATGTACCTATAAATCGTAACATTATGCCAGTAGGAAAACACACCTGAACTCTACATGTCCATTGACAAGAGCAAGAGAGAAAAAGTCCCCTTTCCCTGTTGGGTGTTCTGAGGTGAAAAGAATGAGACCCGAATCTGATGATGGCTTAAACTCCATGGAAATTTCAAACTCTTTGTATCCATTGGTCAATCTGGGCAGGGTCAGGAAGCTGTCTACCCCTGAGAATTGTGGGTACTTTACTCTCCGAACTGGAAAGAATTGACACAAATGTCCATGTTTATATATATCAAGACCAAATCTCCAAAATAAGCATCTGAATTCAAAAAATTGTTCCTCAAAAATATAATAAAGTATGAAGGTAAAGGAACAATATCATACCGTAGTTTACACCTTTTATTTGCTACAATTTTTATTTCACAATTTACAGGAGGATAAACTGGTTTGCAGCCACTAATTTCAAGCGAAATCTATTACCTGTGTCATTTTTATTGGCATACGGGAATGAGAAGATTTTGGTGAGAATTATTTGCCAAGGTGAGGTTCTCACAAACCACATGAACATTTCTCGTACATGAATGAAAGTTGGTTTACAGTATTAGTACCGGAATGTTGGCTAATGCAAATGCCATTTTTGGTTCTTTAAGAACTTCTAGATTGAATTGTCTAGCTTAACAACAAACATAAAAATATTTTTAAATAAACATGTTTTACCTTTGTCACAAGATTTGCCAATGAAACCCAATGGACAATGACATTTGACCAATGAATTTTCAATGGAGCATTTGGCGTAGTTCTTACAAATTTTTCTCCGACATGTTGGATACATCATAAGGGACGCAGGTCCTAAAATACTATTTTCATGTAGACTAATGGAAGCTTCATTTCTTTGTGCTGAATTCTGTGCTATATTCTCATCCTGGATGCTACCTAGGGTTTTATTTTCACCGCCTTTGGAAAACAACTGATTATTAGCTGTGTCAACAGTATTTTCCAAAGGTGACCCTACAGGGAAAGAAAAAAATCTCTATATATAAATTGCATTGTCCTGTACAAATATTTTCACTCATGTACACTGCTGACCTCCTTGCACCAACATCTGTTCCGCAAAGTGATACTGATATACATGCTACTGTGAAAACTTGATCATGAAGAATTTCTCATTTCATACAATTTCCTTTTTTTATGGGGAATGGGGGGGGGGGGGGTGTTTAAAAAAATATTCTGATTTGGAAAGTTTTGTAAGCAAGTTAAACAACTAAATCCCGTAATGCAGTAAACATGCACAGTGAGCCCCCCTCCCTTCATTCAAAGCATGCCAGAACTGAATCTTTCTGTTGAAGCCAAATAGAATCCAATAAAAACAATAAAACCAACACATGCAGTTGGTGCATCAGTAATTTTAATGGTCTGTAGAGACAGCTAGTGCAACATAGTATGATCCGACTTTAATCACAATTCCATGATTTACTTTAAAGTGTCACACAATATTCTAATTCAAGTTAACAGTAACTTGAGTAATTAAATCATTAAAAACCAACACAGAACAATCTAATCTGATTTTCATTCAAAGCAAATTCAATTTCATATGTAGCCTTTTTAAAACTTATATATATCAATGTTTAAATCTTTGATCATTCTGTCCATTCCATGCATCAAATTGATTATAAGTCACTTTATTTGTTTGCATGTTGTTCTTCAGTAACACTACATTAACTAATGGAAGTGGGGAATTTCTGGCTTTGTTCCATTATCTCTGAAAGTGCACTACCAAATGATGAAATATTCATTCCATTGGCCATTTCACTGATTTTATTTGTGTTAATACTTCAATTGTCTGGCTTAGGATGTATTGCATCTAATGCAGCACATTTTATCGGCTATGTGAATTTCCAAGGGAAAATTGATATAAATTAACATCAACCATGTCCCATAGAATGTTTTTGAAGTGAGAGAACTGTAGTGATTTCTATCATGATTCCTTTTATCTTTGCTTAGCTTTCCTTTTATGACTGTTGTAAACATGAGGGAAAATGTACAATAGCATTTAGATTATGACAAAATTCAATTATGAAAACAATGCTATTGCATGCTTCAAAACATATGGGAATTGGTGGTGATTGCTTGAAGACAATCCACAGAAACAAAGGAGAATGCAGATAAAGAAAAAATTCCAATAATGGCTCAATCTCTCCTCTGAAGGCAGCTGGCAAGTGTGAGGATAATTAACAGCCATGAAGAGGTTTTCAAAGACAAGAGCAGACGAGGGCTCACCATTACATAGAATCAATACACCACAGAGTGTTCCTGAGCTTGTCACACTAACCTTGTCAGGGCATATTTCCTCTCTCTCTCTCTCTCTCTCTCTCCAACACTAACAATGTGTTGTTTAAATATTCCAGTAATACCTAGAGAAACATGTAAGTGATAATAATGTGCACTTCTGATATATACAGGTACATACCTGACAACAGTAAATTACTGAGTATTTTAATGTTCATTTACTGCAGTATAATGCATATGTATACATGTATAAGGGTATACATTCCAGGGAAAAATTACTGATTGTATCAAAATTTATCATTGAACAAAACTTGCCTGAACATGAGATTCCATCTTTATTAATGGAATACCCTGGGTGGCACCTACAGAAATATCCATTGTCTATGTCTACACAAACATGCTGGCAAACGGAATCTTTGCTACAACCCCCTGCAATAGAAATGAGAGGGCACCTTCTATTTTAAATATGCAATTAATTAATGCAACCTTACCATTTTTATTATTACTTCTAAAGAACCAAAGAAATCTGTATTTAGTTATTTTTTTATGGAAAATTAAAAATTTTAAGCAACCAAACAGTTGCATTTCAAGTCAAAATGTTTTTCTCTCAGACTGGTATTATCATCCTTAATTACATCTATTAATCATAGACCCCTTCATGGTAACTGCAGCACTCATGTTTTTTGCAAGGCAAAATGACATAGTTTTTGTGAATAATGATCTAACCTCAATTGTTTTTTTACGTCATTTAATAATCTATTTAAAAAAAAGTTCTGCAAAGCGTACCAATCTGCCCTACAATAAAGACAGAACGCAATTATCGTGAAGGGGTGTATTATATGGTGTTGCACTTTGTACGATAAATGATATGTAAAAGTTGGAGCAATGTTTTTTTTTTGTTGCATCCATAAATAAATAAAGCCATCTAAGTTTGTACCATTCATTTCAAGCGATAACAGTTTTAAAAGGTCTAAAAACTTGGTGAAAAATTCTTGAATTTTGTTAAAAACTTAATTTGGTAAAGCTTGATAGATATTTCATCAAAATGCCAGATCTATACCAAATCTTTTAATTGACGTTTTTTTAACATAAAAATATCAGAAAAAATTCCGTTTCGCACAAATATGAGTAAAATCCCAAGTTGACACCAAGAAATAAATAATTTTAACAACCCTTTCCTTCAGCTTCAGCAGCACGTTGAACTCTTGCGGGTTAGAGAACCTCTTACCTTGGAAAAAAGCCACTAGTACAACATTATTTGTGTTCTCTGCTATATTCCATGTCAAAAGGGTCGTAAAACAAGCTATCACTGTCAAATAACTAGCCATCTCTCCTAACCAGCATCTCTCCCCGGCTCACCACTGTGCTTGCTCCTCCCGGAAGTTAATGTAAACAAATATTGTAAAATCTGAAACCCAATCGCTCAAATTCCGGTTTGCTATAAAAACCTTCCCGTAACGAACGTCAATAACTTGAAACTTCATAGCTGCATCAACAGCTGAGCGAAGGCTAATTGGTAATCAATCTTTTTCTTCAAAGAAAATTAATCCAAAACAAACAACAAGATTATTCTTACAAATATAAAGCAGGTTTATTTGTGTATACCACTGGCATAACATAATGGGATCTAATATTAAAATGAAAGACTGTCATTAGTTCATTACTTAAATAAATCTTTCTTTTATTGATCATTCCTCATAATTCAAATCATGATGCAAAAATAAAAAGATACAAAGAGATAATTTAATATGCTCTTTCATGAAAATGAAGTATTTTATTTGTAAAGCAATTAAAATTTCAAACCTGCAGTTTATCTAAAGTACCGTTAATTTAAAAGATGTTCAACCAAAATATCAGTCTCAAATTAACATCTAAATTTCAAATACACGGTAAAAATTGTAAAAAGGGGTATCCATTGTAAAAAAACCACAGAAACGTGACAACAACTTTCAGCAAAATACATGTATTTAGTATAATTATATATAATAAAGATTAAAAACTCTTAATAATAATCAAAACAACCTTGTCATGCACAAATTACCATTATTAATACATGGACATGTAAAATAACATCACACTTAAACAACAGATATACATCAAGAACTAATAATCACTTTCAAACTGTATACATCAACAGACCATCCCTGCCTATAAATAAAATGAAAAATATTAATAATAAATCTACATCATCACGAGTCATCATAGTTATACAAACAAAACATCCCTACATTACTCAACAACCCCCGATACATTACAAAGCTACCAACAGCACTGTAAGAATTACAGATATATAACATCTAAGATTCAGATTTCTAGGTTTTGTTGTCTCAATATGACAACATGCTCCTATGAATCACACAAGAATCACATCTGAATCACTCATTAACCTGTTGACCGAGCACAAGTCAAAATTTCTCTCAACAAATCACATATACTACACTAAAAGGTACTTTCATCTAAAAACGATTGAAAACAAAAACTACACTGTGTACATGTACTAACTTGTGATAATACAGGATGTTGAAACTGATTTTTTTAAATTTTATTTAAACCCATACAAGTTCTTATTTTCATATACAAACATTTTATCGTATAGCCAATGAAAATTACATGTATGGCTATACAGTACTTGTACATACTTTTTAATAAATAATTATTTACATAAATGATGCACCATAAAATCAGTTAATTAACACTATTACAAGCTCTATATACAGATTACAGACTGGTAACAATGGAATTGTAATGCGTGTAGGGATATGTGTGTATGGTAATTGAAAGCTCAGTTGATCAAAACATAAGTACAAGTCTCATTCAGCCAGTTACTGGTATCGTTGAAATATGTAAAAACTCATATAAAAGTCTGCATAACTACATGTATAAAATGTATATACAGCATTGAATTCAGATATTTTAAACTTTTTCATTACAATAGAACTATTTTCTTTCTAGCACCTTTTGTATTTAATCTTGTGGACTATATAGTATTACAACCTTTTATGTCGGGGTCACTGATAAGATAAACTACACTAAAGCAGTGTACATGTATATATATTTGGAAGCTGGTTATAAGGGGATGACAAGAGCATGGCATTGATTACACAGAACAAATATCACAAACACTTTGATATCCAAGCACATTTTGATTGATCACAATCACTGCCCAAACACATTCTTCCTTAATATCTCAGTCACTCTCACTCACACATGCGTTCCCCGTGTACTCCAAAGGGACAAAATTTGTGGACATCATAAAAAAACAGAAACTTTTCCATTTCATTTTTTTTTAGATTCATCATGAGGCTACTTTTCAGTAGCGGCTTTCAGCATGAGTATCCTTAGATCTGAGATTCTTCGTGAAGATTGCACTTCCTTTCATGTCGATTTCTTGATGGAAGACTTGGATGGATGGTAAACTTAGCCTCTCTTTGATTTTATTTAGGCGGCTGCTATGGCGATGACCATTATAAAAGCAACAATACAGGTCACTATGAAATGTGCTATAAACATGTTCCTTTTAAAGATACGACCCTGAAATAAATAAAGTAGACATCAGTTTCATAGTTCTTTTTCATAATTTCAGCAGACATGAAAATTAAGCTTTATGCGTTAATTCTGATAGAATATATAAACACACAATTAATGTACACATTTTTAGAACTATGTGGTATGTTCAGATTTAGGTACTTACGGCTGGTTCAGGCTCTGGAATATTGGCCTTCGGATTTTCACGTTTTTGAAATTCATACTTTTTCCGTCTCTCTGTGATGTGAAAGGAAGAGAAATAAGTTGCAACATGTAAAGTAAGAGTTAAACCCCAAATATACCTAAATTAGTTTTTATTATTTACATAAATTGATAATGAATACAACAATGGTACCTTTGTTTTTCTTGTGTGTACAGCACTGGTGGATTTCCAGTGTAATCTCCACAATGATGTGGAACAGGATGTAAATAAACAAGATCCATGTGGCCCACCATGGTACATGAGCTTTCCCAAAACTCATTCCAATGAACATGTTAGGAACTGTAATTCAAAAGCAACCAGTGAGATGTCAATATAATAAACCTTTGATTTCCAATTTTTATATCAACAAGTAACAACATATTTTGTTAAAGACGATTCTTAAAAATGTTTATTTTGTCTTTAAGTTCCTTACTAGCTAAACACCAAGCAACAGTTCCAAATGCCCAGTGAACCCAATTGACACATGGCCGACAATCATTATCATCTGCAGGACGAAGTAAGGCTATGACTGGCTGAAAATGAAATGAAGAGATATGAATATACATTGGGTATCCTTAATTTTACATTTTAATCCACAAAATCAGCACAGAATAACTGTGAACACTTAAAAGATAATTCTAGAAATTTGGATCAAACTTACATTGATAATAACACAGCAGAAGATAATAATTCCCATAACAGGATGGGCATCTAATGGGAAGTAATCAACCTGTAAAAATGAAGAACTATAATGATTCCAAAAAACAACCCAAAAATCAAAGTATGCTGCTTATCTTAAGGGTAACAAAAAACTTGCAAGTAACACAGTCAATTCACCAACCTTGCTATATCCTCCAGCTTCCACAAAAATCAGGATGAAGGCGATCAGCACGAAGATAAACAGCCAAGCCATGCAGTTAAAGTGAGCCTGGAATTCCAAAGAGACACTAAAAGAGGCTGCTGAGATCATTAACATTGAGAATTCCTAGAACACTTAATGCTCATTACACAGACAGAGTTTTGTTGCAATCTACATATAATCACTAACATATTTTTCATGTACTCCAGTGCTTAGTATGTATGTTACACTTATTATTATCTAACTACCAAAGAATCACTTTTCAAAGGTTAAACTTATTTGACATGTATCAGTACTTTTAAATGGGATTTTTTTGTTTGTTGTTGTTGCATAAAAAATCACTCAAATTATTTAGCTCTGACACAAAAAAGACTTACAATGAACCAGTATCGGTGTCCATAGAACCTCTTGTTTGGCCACATAGGTTTGTAGTACTTAGTCATCAGAAGTCCAACAGTCCCAAAGAAACACCAAGCCAAGATCATCAGGATTCCTGAAAAGTATAAATATTTCTTTGTTAATCTCATTCTGTGTAAATATGTACAGTACACAAAGCACACATGCTGAAGTACCAAAACTCCATCAAGAACTCCGGAACACTGTTTCCTTACCGTGAGCTTTGACCAATGGATAGCGAGCATATCCCTGCATGTTGATCGAAATATCACCAAGAGACACCATATCAGGGGAGGCCACTGGGTATTCACCATAGCCATACTTATGTGGGGCAGTCAGAGCTGAAATATAAAAATATTCATGTTTTTGTCCTTTTCCCACATTCTTGCTTTAATCTCAAGTGCTGAGAATGTAAGAATATTAATGAGCATTATCTCTGTTAAAGATCATTACTATTTTCGGCTGGGCCACTGTACATCAACAGGTGATAAGATCCAGAGAGGGGCAGAGAATTGATGTTGCGACTGGATCGGACCACAAAGCGGCACCTCACCCTCCCCTCCATGAACTGACCGCCACATTTAAGACCAAACAGATTACAGGTATCATCTATGCCATTCTGAGACTGGAAAGGGAATAGAAACATTTTATAAATTGCATGTTATTCTAAATCATTGTTAAAAAGGACAAGTTTTGCTAAAAGGCTCCAAATCTGCATATGGTATCTTTTTGCCTTACATTTCTGAATCTCTCTGTGCTGTGGGCAATGCTCTTGGCTTGATAGACCTTGGTTAATCCTGTACCACCTTCATGTACACACTCAAATACATGGTCATCTCCCTATAACCACAAAGAAACAATCTGGTAAGACTTTCACAATAAATGTAATAAGAACATGAAGTATGTATAATAACTACCCGTATTCAGAAGCTTTACAACACTACCAAAAATCATGAATTTTAATAAGATTTTCTCTGCTCAAAAATCAGGACAGAAATAATGAAATAATGGAAAAGATTGGAGACCCACCCATCTGATATCATCAGAGAGGGCGAGAGAAACATGTCTGTCTGTGATGCCGTCCACGCGGGCACTCATCTCAATCATGTACTCCACCCCCACTCTGCTGAGCGGCCTCCAGGTGGCGATGTAATCACAGTACGGCTCCCAGCACCCCTCAGGCACCCGGTAACAACCCTTCTCTATCCCACACTTGTCTGTGTGAATCGGGTCAATCACTGGAAGAGCCTGTGTAGGGAGATAAAGGAACATTACAGTTAAAGACAACACAATACATGTACCATCAGTTTATTTAAATAGATAATTTTTAGGCAAAATATGCTGCAATTTTTGTGATAAAAATTTCCTTTTGTTGTTATTTGTAAAAGTTTCAGTGACATAATAACAAGGTTTGTATACATTTATGGGGGATAACTATTTACAGGTAGAGGCTATATGAAGCAAAATTACATCATTGTCATCCTGTACAAAAATTGATTACTTACATAATACAATTTATTCTATCCGATAAAATCTAAGGCTTAGTTGTTGGGTTTTTCCTTATAAAGGTTTAAATTACAAGTAGAATTTTCACAATACCAAATTAAAATAGCAAAATAAATTTCTCAAAGTACCACTCATATTGCTTGAAATATCAAGTGTTCCAACCAACAAATTACAAAACTTGCAAAGGAATGTCAGACTGAGGCATTCAGTGGTTGTTATGATGTAATGTGGTTTTATGCTTGAGTCATACATTTTAAGTACATTCTAAGAAGTATTAAAATTTTCAAAACTTATGTCTAGACTGCTTTAAAAGCACTGTGAAATGGAAAAATGGAACTCAATAGATTTTTTATTTATCTATTTCTCCTGAGAAACAAAGTTTTTGTTCATACATTTTGCCTGGCAATGGATGGGTCCAGTGAAGGTCCTCCTATCTGTACAATGGGCTCAGACTCCTCCCTCAGCCAGAAATTTCCCTGGTCATCCACAAATGTGGCTCTGATAGAAAAAGGCAGTCATATTTATAATACATGTAATCCCTAGTACAAGAGGCACCAAGATTATAGGACTGTTTGACTCTCAGTCTTTCTAGCCCTGTATGAAACTCAGCAATATCACATTAATCAGGTAACAAAAGTTTAGTAAAACATACATTGTATTTTTGAACTCTGTTACTTGTCAGTTATGAAATGGCATCTTCTTGGAAATTTGATTCAAGTATCTTACCTAAATTTGATAGGTCCCTGAATACGTCTTGGAGCAAAAGAAAACTGAATTTTGGTGGCTTTACTGTCAAATTTGAGATTTGTATCACTTCTCACAACTTTTCCCTGTAACAAAGATGTAGAGAAATAAAGAAAAATTCAAATAATAAAGCTTCATTAGATATTTATAAAAACAAGAGTATATTCATTCCCATTGATTACCAAAAACATATTTTTGTGATTGTTGCCATAATACCAGGTATAAGAATTTGCTTATTCTGAAACAAAATCCCAACAAATGCATATGTCTGAATTTTTCCCGAGTATGATTAGTTTTACATATTTTTGAATCAAAATGAAAGGTCTGTAATAACCCTTTACACCTGCAAGATTGCCAGCAAGTTAATTTGTCATGACCAACAAATAATATATTTCACTACCAGGTATATTGTCACAGTTATTCTGTGATGTGAGCTGGTATTTGTCTCACACCGAATAACTGACCACAAGTTGGTACAAGTATTTACATTATGAATCACAGAGAATTACTAATTCTTGATGGCCCAGAGGCTGAACATTAGGAATACCACTGCACCTGCTAACAAACCCTAGACAACCAATTTTATGGTTTATAGTTTCAACTTCTCTTCTCCCTTTATAATTTTTTTTATTTCCCTCCTTCTGAAGAATAATTTTTGCAACAAACTACAGAAATGAAGGTTATGCAAATGGTTCATTGAACAAGTTTACTTTGACCAATTACCGGGTAAAGTTTTGCTACAGAGGAAAGTCTAATCCTTGAACATTTCACTTATCAAATCAGAATCTCTACATACAGTCATTGACATTTCCCTGATAATTTGACCTCACTTATCTTACACTCTACACACTGTTACCATTAGTCTGAGGGAATACATGCATGATTACGTACAGCAGGTCCCCTCAACACCAGTACTGAAGATCACTATTTAACATGAGTAATTAATTCCACTATTCCACTGATTTGTATCAGATTGCAAGAATATAAAATTGCAGCACCAAGTTTTTGATTCAATTCTATTTAGTTTAGAACTGTACCGAAAAAGAGTTCATATGAAAATTAGTGATAGTTGCTTCTTGTGATTTTATGTGCATATCAATTAATTAGGAATCTACAGTTGTCTGAGTCATCAGTACACTCACTGGCTGACTGCTGATACTAACCTCACAGTCGGTGGCGGTGCTGACTGTGTACCCCTCCACAGGGACCTGGGTGAAGGCCTGGACACCATTGTCCCCGGGGTTGGCCACAGTGGTTTTCCCCATGCTATCGATACTGACCGCTTGTAACATGAACTGGTTGATATATCGCCCACCACCCCTTGACTCCAGTGTAACTACAAGACAGAAACAGTATTTGAATTTTGCAATATACAGTAAAACACAGTTAAAGCGAACACGCTTATAATGAATTGACGCTTACAGCGAAGTGAATTTCATTCCCCTAATCTCTATTTCATGTTGTAAACTTGACGGATATAACGAATTACGCTTATAACGAAGTTACATTGGCTGTCCCTGGGACTTCGTTATAAGCGTGTTTTACTGTATTCAAGAATTTTGTATTTTATTTCAACATGTACACGTACTTCTACTTTCATAATTTATGAACAGGATAAAAGGTACAAATATAAAATTCTTTACTGCATATAACCTGTGACAGATATTCGGCTATGTAAGCATTTCTACTTCTTGATTGCCAATTGCCAATTCTGAATTCTCTTGATAATCACATTAAACCTTGTGATATTTATAGCAAATCTTAATGCTGGTAAAGAAATATCACTGAGAGTGTGTTAAACATAAAAAATATGTACACAAAGACTGATCATAATTGCCAATAAAAGCGGGGAACGAGTTAACTGGCCGTATCCCTTGCCAAATCTGCTGAACAACCAGAAGCTGCCAGGAGGAATTTCTCATTTCCTAGCTGACAAATATCTACCACTGTGAAGTGTGATTAAGACTTAGGATTGACTATAAGGATGGATTATGATTTCAGCATCAATACATTGACAAAAGGAGGAATCACTGCCAAGCATAGACAACTTGAAGTAGAAACCAATTTTTTACAGTCTCTTTCGGTTTTTGATCTACCGGTATTATTATTTTGTTGTGAATCTAATTCAGGGTTCGAAATGCCCTGTCTCATTAATTTTTAGGAAACTGTAAAGTCATTTTTTAGTACTTTGGGATATTATCATGTGTTTTCTTCTAAACAAAAACGAAGTAAAAGAGTACTGTAAACAACTTTTATTCGCATGCGAGAAATTTTCGTGAGGTTCGCGAGAGCCTCATTGTCACGAATATTTCTCACCGCAAACTAGTCTTTATCGTATGGTTGTTATAACAAATTACTGATCTGGATAAGGCTTGGTCGCCAATATTAGTCGTAACGAACCAGTTTATTGGAAGTAAATCGCGAAATAAAGTCGCCGCGAATAAATGTTGGTTTACGGTATTACACCTACTTCCAAAATTAGAAAATTCTACAAACACACACTTTTTCGAAGATTTACCACTAACTGGTATCAGTTATACTTGTAAAAGGAGAATCAACACAAACTCTAATAATTCAAAAATAAATTTTCCTTATCTGTAAAAAGTTTAACCAAATGAGAATGGTAAGCAGCACAAACAAGAATTTCAGCACTATACCCATTAATACAAGCATCTCCCCCTGTCTTTGTTGTTTTTGAATTTTGATGACTTTTCATGGACCAGATAAAATATTATGTCAGCATGAACCCTGTACATTAACCAATTAAATTTTTGGACCTGTTTAGCATATAAGTATACCGTTTAAAGAGAATTTTAGGTCTGCTTCACTTACCAATCAAAAATTCCTCAGGATCATTGGTTTTGTAGGCAAATTTGTTGACCTTGATGATAAAAGGACAGGGGTAAATCTGGGGCTCTGCAGAGGTTCCAGTGACATCAAGGTCATCACAGGTACAACAAGACAAGGCCAAGGTCGTTGTGACCCCAAGACTGGCCAGGGTGAGCACTGTCAAAAGTGCCCTCATCTTTTGTTTATTCTACTTTCTGAAAAAGAAAACAACATTTATCAAATACTGTAAAAAAAATATGTAATGTAAGAGAAGCAAAACAACATTGCTTTTATTGCCAATAATACAGAGGCAAGCATAATATTGGCAGACAAGCCAAGAAATAAAAAGAGGATTGGATAAAGTTTATGTTGTAAGCTGTCTGCATCGGAGGACAATTCTTTGGAGAAAAATCTGATGACACACTGCTATACCTCTGCCAAAATGTAACTGCAGAATAAACAGCTGTGAAGATTTCTCAAGGCGGCTGATAGAGAAGATCTCCATCGTCTACAGACAGAGAGAAGCTTGTGTATATAATAGTGAGTCATATTGAGAAATATGCCACTGATAAAAAGCTTGCTCCTTCTCTATTTATATCTGTTCTCAATATTACCACATTTTGCATCATGTAATACTTGCTAGACCAATCAGTCAAAGATAACAAAAAATGTTTAAGAACTTTGTCTCTGAGAGAGAGAGAGAGAGAGAGAGAGAGAGAGAGAGAGAGAGAGAGAGAGAGAGAGAGAGAGAGAGAGAGAGAGAGAGAGAGAGAGATCTGCTGCCTCACTTCACTCAGTAATTGATATCCTGCTGTCAAATGATTTATTTTTTCCCTTCCCTAAACACTTTTCAAATAGAACAACTAAACAGTTGCTGCCATGGAAAGAAATGAAGACAATATGGTGTCTGAGGAATTTTTGATTAATTACCAAACATTGACCACTATGACCCACCAGAAACCCATGCAGAGAGTGTTTCTCTATAGAAGCTGATAGTTTCACAAATACATACCAAGATCTCTGAACCAACAGCTGAATGCACACTGCCAACTCTGCAATCAGATTTATATAAATATCTTAACAACAAGGAATGCACAGAGTAAATCAAGTGTTTTGAACTGCTGGTGAGAGAACTGGTTTGATTCCTTTGCATAAATTCAGACCACAGGTTTCCTGACGAAAGTGCTTTGTACAATCGGTGGCTTGCTTTACTTGTGTAGAGGCTAGTAAGTACATGCTACGTGCGTGGGCAGGATGACATCAGTCAGCAGATTTCAAATTTTTGAATAAATTCCATTCATGAAATGCATGTGAAATAATGTTCATTTATATACATTTACACTGTGAAATGATAAACGATTGCTAGATAAAATGAGCTGGCTAGCTAAGATCCATCTTTCATTTCATCAAAACCAAACTTTCTTATACTTTTGAACTGATTCAACAAAATTCAATAGCACCATATTCAATTTGAATTAAATATAATTAGCATACACAATATGAATGAATCTAATATACCAATGGTTTGACACACAAGAGAGAGAGAGAGAGAGAGAGAGAGAGAGAGAGAGAGAGAGAGAGAGAGAGAGAGAGAGAGAGAGAGAGAGAGATGGAGTGGGTGTGTGGGGCAACTTTTAAACAGTGTAGTACATGTACTGTTTTTAAGTGGTGTCATCCATGGCTGTTTGATTACAGTAGCCTGTATTCATTCAATCATAGATTACTTTCTATACACATGTGTATCTTAAAGGGGATTTAAATGACTAAATCTTAAAGACAAAAACAACTCTCAAACTTCACAGAAAACCTATCCTGTATTTCTACCTTAATAGCTATTAAAAGGCAATCTGCAGAGTGATTCTTAACAAAGAAATGTTGGCACTCCAAAACACAGCTTTATATTTGAAGTGTATTCCATTCATTTCTGGCCATAGTAAATAAAAGAAATAAATTATTCAAACAAATTCATTATATAACTGTAAACCTAAAACTTATATACGTGAAAACTGGCTCTTGAGTTTCTTTTGTAATAATCCAATCCTTTATCATGTAAAATATACTAGTCTCCTCTTTATCATCTCATAGATATGTATCTTTTTTTAAGTGATGGGCCTTCAAGACAGGAGATTATCATTTTGATTGCCAAAGCTAATCTAGGTCAAAAGTCTATCAATGATAAGCAATGCTAAAAAAAATTAAATACACAAAAATTCTTGACAGTAAAATACAGCAGATGACCTGATGTACAATTTTTTTTCTGGTTAGAGAAAAGAACACCTATCTCCCCCCTGGGCAACAGAATACTGTGATGCAAGGATGGCCCTGATAACAAATAGCTGGGCCCCCAGGCTGGCATACTGAGTAAACGCCCCTTGATTGATATCACAAGCACACACAGTCAGTATGTTATACACCTAAATCTCTAAGCTTCAATACACTTTATCTCATATTCAGAAAGAAAAAAATCTACTTGAAAATTGACTACTTACACAGTCAAAGCATCAAAGGGCTTCCTAAAGCACACAAGCCCAATCTTCACAGAATGAAAGAGTACAAATATTTCATTCATTGAAGACACATGCACACTTGTTCATAATAACAGGTATCCGCAGCATTAATCACAACCGATAAAGCTAAATGTCACAATAATAGGTAACCCACACACATAAAACCTGTTCTACTTGTTTTCCTTGTGTTTACAATCTATTTAAAAACTCACCTAAAAGGAAGATTTTGGTTTCTGAAAAAGAGAAAAAATCCTAACACTTAGAAGAGATGATCCTCCATCTTGAATGCTGAGATTCTGTTACACCTCCAAACAAGGCTGCTGTGACCCATCCTACCTCTGTGACCTCTAACCCCACTGACTGTCTGACCTCATGAATCACAGCTGTTGGGGAATGCCTTTTTGATATAAACAAGTATACTACCACCCACCTGCTGTGCAGATTGACTAACCTTTGAGAATTACTCCACTCCTAACAACCTTTATACTGCACTATGCCCTGTAGCAAAAACTTTTTTTTTCTTTCTTAATGCACCTTGTTTTCTTGTACACAAGCAGGGCTATATGCTGGTTAGGGAAGCATCGGAACCAGTTTTCTGCATGGATGCACACATGAACAATAAACAGATTCTCATAGCAATCACTGTGGGTTGTATGGAGAGGAAGGCAATTGGGTCTGGGATTATGTAATATCCCAAAAAGCTTCCAGACAGATTGAATTGAAAATTACCCTTTCCTTATCACAATAACCATCAGGAGAAGCAAGTTTCCTTTCATACAATAAAAAATGTGGATACAAAGGTATCTAATAAAGAGGTAGCTTTGTCAGTGGGCTGTCAGCCCTGTAACTATCTGTGTAATACATTGCCCTTATACATCACACACCCTGTGATTAAATTTTGACAGCCTTTATTTTAAAGAACTGTAACAAGCATCCATTTTTACGAGAAGAGATAAAGTTCCTTTGTACTTTTTTTTCAAAAATTTGTTCAACAAAGCACATAAAGAAACAATGTGGAGCGGGGGATGGGGGAGGGCCAAGGGGTGTGGGGACAAATTCATTAATATAATTTTTTTTTTCAATATAGTGGTTAATAAATTTCATTCTTTTTTATGATTTTAAATACTATATCATACATTTTCAAAATTCCATTTACATGTTCTAGTGCATGTGCATGAACGTTACAAAATAATTTGATGACAGAAAAATAAAATCCACATGCAAATGTAACTTGCACATAAAAAAAGTGATACCGGTAAGTACTGTCTGTACACATAAAAAAAATATAATAATAAATACTGTTTGTGTTGGACCTATCTAAATGAATACTAACTACCATCATTTCATATAATAGCTGCCATGTATTTGAGATAGCTTTTTGGTAATTATTTATCTAAAAAAAAAACCGCTTTGCAGTTCTGTTATACAACATGTACCGGTATGTCATATAACAATGGGACCAAACAAAACAAGTTTGTGACCTTCTTGGTCATGGGATTTGACATATAAAAATGTAAACAATACTTTTTACAGGTAAAAACAATACGAGCATTTTTTAAACTTGGAATTTTGTCAAAAACATTTATATCTGCATATACCGGTATATACCTGGTAAAACACATTGAGCAGGAAAATTAATGAAGTGCATAGTTTAATGCATGAAAATTTACATACCGGTATGCATACTATCTGTTGGAATTTCAGATGCTTTCTTTTACAATCTATTTTACACCAAAAAAAGTTGTAAAATGGAGAGGGCAAGAATTCAACATAGGAATGTTTAATTGTTCAACAATCTGAGACATAAATTTTGTCTAAATACATGCACATGTATTTATCGGTTTTACATTTTTTGCATTTTTCTAATTCAATGTAATACAAAGGAGAGAAAACTACAATGCCAGGCTACCTGTATGTCTTCTACCAGGTAGTCTAAATGTTTGAAAGAGATGTATAAATATTTAATTAACTTACATTGGTCCAAATATTCATTGTTTTCCTAATTTTGAAGAAATCCTTTTCTGCATCATCTGAATCTATGTTGTATTTGTGTAAAGTTAACTTTTTTTTCATTTAGAATCAAATACAATTCTGATTATTCAACTTAATATGGTGATAATTAAACATACATGCTACTAGATAGAAATGTTTATATATTAATTTAAAATATATTGAATACTGTTCAATATTTATAATAAAAGTTCTATGTGACATAAATACATGTACAGTACAATTTATGAAGAATTCAGAAAGTATATTTTTCTTAGAGCTGCAGAGGGCGATGTCAGCTCAGAAGAAAGATATATATCTTAGTGCTGCTTGTTAAGAGGAAAAAATCTACTGATCACAGGTTTGCGAATGCGAAGATTTTAAACCAAAAATTTTACACCCAGTCCCAAATTTCTGCTTCCACCTTTTTTTGCTAAAATTTTGATAATCATAAATACTGGTACTTTTGTGCCAAAACTGTGTTCATCCACTAGAATGAAAAAAAATCCACAATTTCTATTTTGAAACACCCCTTCTTCTGCTTCAGGTTCAATACACTACCAAGTTACCAACAATAGAAATTCTATGGGGATATGTAAGGTGTCCAAAGTATTTACGAATGGAGAAAAGATGTAAACATTTCCTATCATTAATCTCCGTACGAAATTTGATTTCTTTTGTGTTAATTTCTCATGTTTAAATATGAACGAAGTGTCAATGAAGAAATCTTGGATTTTTCCCCTTATACTGATTTTTATTGTACTTCTTTAGCAATGTGTTTTCTTGTGTAAAATCATCAAAAATTGATGGAAGCAGTTACCTGGGACAGACTATATCAATATTAACTATAGAATAATAGTAACATACATGGTATATAATAACATCAAAAGTACTTGCTATTCTTTTAATAGTGACATAATTTATGGGCAAATTTTAGTCAATGGTTTTCCCAATTAAGAGAAACCTACCTCTAGTACCAAAAAAGTTCTGTGATAGCCATGCAAGGCACATTCCTTGTATACGCATGTACTTTTTATTTTTTGCCTTTATTTAAGAATTGACTTTTCAAGAAAAATCTTGGTCTTAATTCAACCGAATGAACATAGTTTAGGCATATATTATTAATAGATAAAAAAAAATTCAAAACAAAATCATATGTCAACTGCACAACCCCCCCCCCAAAAAAAAACCCTGGGACCGAGTATATATAGAGTATTTAGCAGTGTTTAGTGTGGGTTGGTTGGACATGAACACATCCCTTATTCTGGATCCGCCACCTATTCCATTCTCTGAGCCCAATTACATCAAAATTGTCCGATTCAGATTAAACTATATAAGGAAGACTTATCCAACAGACCTTTCAGATTATGTCATGGACTTATATCAGTAACAGAGTAAAGTCGGTATAGTTATTTTCTATCAAAATGTCAACAGACAAAATATCAGCCTTCAGGTGAAATGCAAAATATAACGTTAGCGAGGTAACGTTATACACATTCCTGTAAATACGATTACGCTGTTAAATAATCACATGCTTATCACAAAACAATAAGAATAGAGGTTTACCTGAAATCTTCAACTGGAAGTTGGAATTTTTCTTCCAAAAGTTTTGGATCACAAGGATGGTCTAAATACCAGAAAGTCTCCGAACGGTGTCTTGACAATTCGCTCCCACTTGCAGTCGACCCGCCATTTAACCGGACCTTTCAATCTTTCTTACATTTCATGGAGAAAAATCTTTAACTCGGTAAAATAATACTGGTAAACTTCAAGATAAAATTTTCAAACGATACTTGACTTGTCAATTTTATTTTACCCATGTTCAACTCAATGTAGATCTACTGCAACATCGTGCCTCGTCGTGTTACTCGGTCGAGATGAAATTATCAAGTTTTACTCATGTTTTTCAAGCCAAAATTAACATCAACATATCTGAAAATTTTTACATTAAAAAAATCCAAGGGTAAATAGTGATTTCCATTAATTTTGTCAAATTGATAAGATAATTTTATTTCCTAATTCTGGGCCCTTTTGGGCATACAAAGGTACATGTAAAAAACAAAAACCAAAAAAAAAATAAAAATTAATAATAACCTACACACTAACAGAGAGAGAGAGAAGTTTTCTAAATGATAGTTTATATTTACATAGAAGATGAGTCTATTACAGTCTCAGCTGATATATGATACAGACCATACTCGGATTCTTACAAGAAGTCTTACAGGCTTTGCAAGTTGGTGGTTTTCTCACATTTATACGATTGCATATTTATAAAAAAAAAATTTTTTTAAATAAAGCAAATTTGTCCCTTCATTTTTTTGTAACTTATGAATTTTAAATATCTGTACCTTCCAGTGTTAAAATGTATATTGAAAGGAAAACTAAAAATCAAAATAAGATGATAATACCAGTACATGTATATAGGTGACTCCTTCTAAAAATGAATCAAAATGATGATTAATTTTTTATTACCGGTATTATTTAATCAATTATTGAACATTGGTATACACACTCTTGAATTCCTTTACATCTAAAATAAGGAAATGATGGGAGCATATAATTTTAGATAGAAGTATGTCATCTACTTCTCTACATTCAGTTCAAACTTTCTACTAGTAAACAAAATAGAAATATATATACATGTATGACTTAGTAATCACATATAGTCTGCACATTAATTTAAAAATAAAAAAAAAGAATGAACTTTTATATCATTAAATTGTTTGGCATTATTACCTTCTGTAGAAATTATATTATATCCATCAGTTCCAATTTATAAATGATCTAATTACTTTGTTGCATGATTGCTTGAAATTCTATAATTAGAGAAAAACTTTATAATATCTATTGTACACAGCAGTATAATAGCTTGTTAAACTTAGAGCTTCTATTAAAGAGAAGCAACTCCGACAGTACTCTACTAATTAAAAAAAAAGTCGATGAAAATTTTAAACATAGAAATTTATTTAGAACAGATAGAAAACAATAAACAAATAAAGTCTGGATTATAAAACATTTTGATCACTTTAAAGTCCAGCTGAAGAAATAAAAAAGAAAACAGTGTCTGTGTAAATAGTTGTTAAAATACCACACAATACAATCAACGATAATATATTAATAATTAATAAAAATATTTCTAAAACATAAACAGAGAAAACATTATGATTATTATACTCTTGACATTAACAAAATCACAGATCATGGGATATGTGATACAAAATAATATATACCACAAGTACATATAAATGTAAAGAACAGCTTCAATGATTGCTATATATATTAAAATAGGCGAAAATTGGTGATTTGATACACAAAACCAAAATAACCCAACAATCTGCTATACTTTCAGAAATTTCTTGCCCAATTTTGTTTTAACATGCAAAATTCAACTTCATTCTGTTAAAATACAAGACATTTTAGGCCCTTAGTGGGTGATAAATAGGGTACTTGTTAAGCTGAGAATTTATAAATGACAAGGCCAATCAGAAACAATTACAATGTCATGTAGTTTTAATATGAATTGCCCAAACATTTGCAGCGTTTTGATTCATGTACTGGTAGATAAATAAATATTATCGTAATTTCGATGAACATTTTTTATTTTGAATTTCATCTCTCTTTTAGGTAGGTTGTGAATTCAGAAGTAATGTTAAATCAGACAACCATTCCCTGTTCTCCAATTCACATTTAATACAAGTTACAATGTTATCTAAAAGTTTGAAAAATAGAATAACAAAGCTAGTAAATGTTACCAAAAAAGTTACAGTTAATTAACTTTTTTCCTTTTTACTGGTAGTAGGTATTTGATACATGTATCAATTTATTGAATGAATCTGTGAAAGAATATTCAGTAAAAAAATGATGAATTTCAATATAATATAAAATAGTCCTATAAAAAAGGAAATAAGTAGTCAACACATAAAAAACAATGTCCAGACACATGTTTAATTAATGTCTTGTAGATGTACTGTATAAGACATAAAAAGTAAACTAAACCAAAAAAAAAGAAATTAAATATTAACATACTAAAATTTCTGCAGTGAAAAATTTCAAATTCATTGAGGACATAATCTATTTCAGGGACACCTCCCCTTTTCCTAATAAATAACAACAATCATTTTGAGTGTAAGCTTTTGATATCTTAAAAGATTATTGGTAGATCATATTACATTTGTTTCCACAATTTCCTCTAAAACAAAATAAGATCACCATTCATCAACTGTTCAAGTTTGCGCAAGAGGAGTGTAATATTTATCCATGTACTACTGTGTTTAAAAATATTTCCATAAGAAAATATTAACTATACACATGGATATATATATAACACAAAAAAAAAACAACAAAACCTTTGGAACAATGATAACACTTAACAAAATAAGACCAATAACAAGGAAAAGAGACTATTTGGTTCAGAGAGTGAAATTAATGAGAAAATCTAAAATATTACTTAATTATGCCTTTCATCAAAAGTAAGGGGACTACATTACAATATCATGAGAACACGTCAAATTGAATTGATATTCATGTTCCTTAAAGGAACTTACAGTGATCATTCATTGATATACTGATACATGTACTACATACCAGATACTGTGTCAGGGAAATTTTTGCCCCAATTTTATTTTTGCCCCTTTCGCCCTCATTGTCAGCTGGAGACTTTAAGTCTAGGCCAATTCAAAACAATAATAACTGTTTCATTTAGAAAGAGTGTCTATTTCTAACTGTGTATGGGCATATTAAAGACGGGGCAAAACCGTTTGCAAATGTAGAGGGGCCAAAAAAAATCAGAACAAAGATAACCCTATATACAGTAATAACTTTAATGACTAGTAAAAAACCCAACAAAAATCAATAACCTATTTTACTCTTGCTTTACATTTTCTTTGCCTAATCTGTATTTAACTACGTTATGAAATATAAAGACATTTAAGAAACAGACAATGGTCAGACTGATGACTGCCCCAAACGTTTCCATGAATGAAGGCTCGTCGACAAAAGCTGGGGTTCTGTGATATTTCTCAATATCTAAATGAACACCATCCAGCTGTTTCTGGGTGACTAGAATGATGCAGATATGAAAAATCTGATGGCTATGCCCAACAAAATCAAATTTTCCTGGGAAAAACCTCTGAGGTATATCAGATCCAAAGAAGAACCCAGCCAAGGCAAACCAGATCATCTGAGATGTATGGTGGTAGAGACTCACATCCTCCCCATCTTTGTCTAGAAACAGGCGATGAAGAATCGGCAAGGAAAGCCAGGTATAAATGCCTCCCACTGACCCAATCTGCCATATCTTCCTTGTAAATGGATAAGGACGTTTGTAAAAGACCTTAGACACAGTGCAGCATATACAGACCAGTGCACCTAAAATTACCCCAACTGGAACTGATAGCATTTTAAGGGACGAGTTCAACATGGTGTCATGGATACAGTAGGCATAATGAATAATTGTGCTTCCTAAACCAAATATGCCAATGCCTGCATAATCTATCATAAATCCTGTGTAGTGGACAAGTTCAGACTTATGAGAGAAGCAGTGAGCACAAGTACTGCAAAGATACATTAAAACCATTGTTATCAGCCCAGCACTCAGGGGCCACATGTGCGGATTTCCGATTAGGTCATACTCATTTGAGAACTCAATGGTTCTGGAAACAGTCAAAAGTAAACCAATGAGGTGTGTCCATACATTCATGCACTCATTGTGTTTTTGAAAAATGCTGCAGATGTAGTAGAACCAGGGCTGATGAGGATGTCTGAATCCAGTTTCAACATGGGGCTCTTGAAATAAAACAGGGACATCATGTTTTGTTGTTGTTGGTCTAAGGAGAGAATTGTGTCGCTTATGTTTCATGATGGATAGTTTGAAAGCTGAAAAGTAAAATAAACAGATATCCATGTACAATCTCTAACAGCCATACACTCAAAATATGATGCATATCAGCAAGTCATAATTCATATTGATTTTTCAAAGAATTCATTCATATATTCACTTTCTATAATCTGTATTCCACAGATCTGCATTAAAGCAAAGTCACTTAATTACTTTATAACATACATCATACAGAGTATCTTTACGATGCAAGATACTCACAACTACATTAGCCATGTAAAATGACGACGCTTTCCCATCTCTACCCAAGCTAGCCCCCACCCCATTCCATGATTTGCAGAAATCGCTGTTTTCATAGAAATTATACGAAGCAAATATTAACTTATGAACTATAAAAATAAACTTACAAAATATTACAGATGAACACTCACAATTTTTCAAGAGCTTGTTAGTTTGGTCCATGGTCCGAGTGGTCTTGTCGGTTATCTGCCCAAATTAAACCTTGTTTCCGGTTTGCATATGTTAGACAACTCGTCCGTGAAACAGGTAGGCTAAGCTAAATAATAAAAATTCATTATTCATATATTGCTCGGTATGTTAGTTCAATATTATGAGATAATAATAAATGATATGACAATACAATCAGGATCTTTCATAAAATATTGTAAAATAAAGCTTGATTGTAAATGATCAAATTTTTTTTTTAAATTATTAACCGGAATTGGCTCTGTCAAACTTCCATAAGAATTCATAGTAAGTAACACCAGTTGATCTGTGTCAGCTGGTATAAAATCGTCACAAAGTTTGCTAATTTAAATTTATTTTTCATCCCTTAAGCCAGTTTTTAACGTCAAAAAATACTTCGATATCAAGGATATTTACTATTATAATACTAATGTTTGAGCTTGGGACTTTATCATGTTCAATAATTTTGGATTGTATTTGTATCACCAGGTGAATGATAGAGCAAACTAGAATGAAGTTTCCTTTAATCTTTAGATAGGCTACCTTGATGTACTAGCTTAGCTATCTGGCAATGTTGATTGGTCCGAACATCAAATTATTAATCACTGTGCCTCAGGGTGTGCACCAATTGTACATTAAATGTCAAAACCTTTGAGAAAATGTAAAAAAAAAAAAAAAAAAAAAGCATTGCTCATAATAGTATGTTTACTGTGTTACTATCAGAGCAAGCACACTCAAATGCATAAAGAAAGGGCATCGGAACATGGGTGGCATGGACGGCAGTCGCTGCCTCAGTAATACATTACCAAAAATTAAGACTGAATTATTGATAAAATTTTATAACGGTGATCTGTCTTCATTGGAGTGGCGAAGTGTGAACACTACTTTTTACACAAGCACAACTGGGGTATATATATATATATATATATATATGCCTTTTTCTGGCAAATGTTGACAATTAACAGCGCAATAATTGGATAGGTTTGGCATTAAAGAAATGATGAACATGTAAATTAGTGCAAAGTGCTGAATAGAGTTGAAATCTTTATATCTTTAACACTTACCCGGTAACTTGCTATGATTTTAATATAAATTCTACCTTCCAGTTTATCAAAAATATATAGAGCAAATAATGAACATGATGTGTTAATGAACCTGTTCAATTTCAAGTACGTGTTAAGTGTTTTGGGTTTTTTTGGCAAGAAAATCAAAAACTAATATGTTCTTTCAATCCTCCATAGTCTGAATCATACCTATAATGGTTACAGTATATTGACAAAGTTAAAGTAACTATCTCACACAAGCTTAATTTTCTGTTACTTTATGGGCACACTTTATTTAGCTTAACTGGGTGTATTATATCGTAGGGACTACTTCTTTCAAGGCACATGCAGCAGCTTCCTGAGGATCGAGTGTGCAGTCTGATTACATACAAACGGAAAACCCTGGGTTTTGAGAGTAGACCTGTTTGGAACTAGATATTTTTTTTTTTGGGGGGGGGGGGGGGGGAGGGGGGGGGGGGTTAGCTGATAAGATAGATAACAAATAGCATTATTTTCTCTGCATGAATATTTTGTCAAGAAAAATGCAAACTGATTTTTCAAGAATTTTTTTCTTGTACAGTGTTATGTAGTGAAAACAATGACTGCTGTGATATCTTAAAGTCAAATCTGTTTCAATTCACCCCTCTTTTTTTTTTATCACATTATTAAAAAATACCTTCCAAAACTCCTGTAAAGCATGGGAATTGTCCATCCTATTAATTTGGACACCATATATAAAAATATTGAAAAATGCAGGTACCATTTATAATTACATGTATTACTATACATGTATTAATGGTCTAGAGGTTGGTTAAATGAAACTGTAAAGTATATGTAACCTGTTTTATTTATCATGAATTCAATACAAGTGCCATCAATAAAAGAAGTACAGATGGCATATGTACGTCCTGGGAAACCAATTTCATAGCCATTGGAAAAAAACTTATAACGTATATTTTGCACAAAAATTCAACTTTTGTATTTTGTGATATATGTCCTGTACCTTCATGACTAAATATCTCTTAGTACATATGCTAACAACATTTCCTAGTTAGCTGCTTCAATATGATTTACTAGCATTGTTTTTGATAGTATTGACTGGAGTATCCTTATTTTCCTTATTGGAAATTTGACTTTGTACTGAAACAGTTCCTTGTGAACAGAATTCAGATATAAAACAGACATGTGAACATAGTTTATATGAAAAATGAAATTTAATAAAAGACAGAATCTTTCCTTGTTTTGTAGAAGAACTGAGTTATTCACTACCGGGTTCTTGTTGTAATCTCAATATACCAGACGGTATATAAATAGATGATTATATTTTATGACTGAGGTATGGCTAAAATATGGTATAGGTTAAATTCAGTTACATTATATTAAGAAGAAAAAGTGAATGGTTGCATATGATAGTGCAAAGGTCAAAGTCATAGTTATTTAGTAAATTGAGAACCACCTGTCCGTCTTGATACTCCATTTGTTATTTTTAAGTATGAAATTAATGTACATATATGATGATTATATACATATTAAGAACAGTTTTTCTTCCAATATGGACTTTGATTCATCACTGCTGCTCATGCAGATGTTCTTTTTTTGTGTACCTAGCAACTGATAGAATAAGACAATTTTCATTGGTTGACTATCCAACTGCACATTGCATGTAATATATATATATCGGTATATAGATAAAATATTTTTTTCAAAAAATGAAATGGATTTACATGATTATGGTAAAGAAGTTTACAATTGACTGTTTATGTAATCAAACAGCTGTTGGCATGGGTCAAGAGCTACAAATGACTCTGAAGTGTGGATGTAACGGGATATGATAATGTATTTTTTTTTTTTTTTAAGTATTACAATACAGGTACCCTAAAACACATCTTAAAATTCCTCTATTGCAATATAAGTAATTGTTAGTAAAGGTCATACAAATTAATAAAAGATACACCTACCGTGCTAAAAGAGATGTCAGTTTTGACAGAATTTCATTAGAAATATTATTTGAACTTTGTTTTTTGACTGTAAATAAAAATCTTCCTTCTTCCCCGTTCACATACATTTACATCTTGATCACATTGGTTTTCAAGGAAATTCAAATAAGATAACAGCTAAAAGATACCGGTAATGCTATATAATGCACACAGAATTATACTTTGTCTCAAAGCTTTGTAAATGATCAAACAGAAAACAAAGTGTCATGCAAATGATGGAATATAGCAATTTCTTTTATCTTGAATAAAAAAAAAAAAGAAGAAAAAAAACATTTATGAGGTAGTATCCAGGTTTGATTTTTGCAGATGATGCTGTTGAAATGCCTTTGTTTTATTATTTCTCGTCTATTTAATTTTAATGTAATATGTATGATAAATGATACAACATTATTTTTATATTTTTCCAAGATCTGTCGGAACCCAAGATTTCACCAGGAGCACTTTTCGGACAGATCCGTTTGCAAAGTATTCCTAAAGTAACAGCAGGTATGCGTTTGTCTTATGCCTATACATTATTTTTTTTTTTCAAATTACACCTGTTATACAATACAAAGTAAGCCCAAAAGTTCATAAATACAATATTTTGACAAACTCAAATAATACTTTATGAGAATTTTAAAGGAGCATTTTGAAAGTTCGATCAACACAGCAACATTAACACAAGCTGTTGCAGCCATAGAAATCATAAAATTTAAAATGATATTGCAAATACATGTACAGTGTATAATGCATTACCATTGTAAAATAAGGTATTTTTCAATTTTTTATGTATTTGAATTCATTTTTTTAAAACTTTTCACATGAGAAAATGTTGTTTACGCAACCCCCCCCCCCCCCCTTAAGCCAAGTTAATAAGTGGGAGATTCTTGCACATAGTAGTTTTAAAAGGTTAACAGGTATAAAGTTGATTTTTCATGGTAAGACCATACTGCTATTTATGACTATTCAGATTCTGAATTGTCCTATGGGCAATATATAAAAGGCAATATGATTGAATACAAGTTATTATTATAATAAAGCTTACATTGGTCATATCATCTCCTTATTTTGTTTGTCAATGAGCTGTGTTTTATCAATGGAATTAGCCAGGTGTGTGCGGGTTTAGTTGATTTTTGTATCAATATTATTTAATCCAATTTGGCATAAAATAGTCAGAGCAGATGAAAGATCTGGTTTAATCAGAAAGTGTTTTTATTATTGAAAAATATCTACATTATCAAATGAAGTAGTAATTTTCTTTTCTATAAAACTATAAAAAACATACAGTAATTAACATTTAAAACCTTTCCCATTTTTAAGGTTACATACTTTCCATGTACATTTGTACTAGCAATACTCTTTATTTGCACTATTGATTTACAGTATACAAGGTTATTCTTGCCCCCATGTAATTTCTGCCCTTCTACATTTGCAAACAGTTTTGCCCCGTTTTTGAATTCGCCCAGACACAGTTGTGTTTAAAGAGAGATAATTTAAAACATGAGTTCGCCCATGCAGTCTTAAATTTGCCATCTGACAATTAGGGTGAAAGAGGCCAAAATAAAACAGGGGCGAATATTTCCCTGTATACAGTATCTGTTTAAGTACAACCTCTTCAGTTTATTATTCTATAGTGTTTGAGAAATAAGTTACTTGAGTATTCTGTGCTGTTTCGAAAAATGAAGGGAAAATGTACAGAAAATAAAGAAAAGTTTCTTGAAGATACTTTGTAAGAAGTTTATCAGACCCTGATGATTGAGTTTCAGGGGTTGACAGATCAAAAAAAAAAATTCCAGGTTTGATTAACTGAAATTAAGAATTAGGAAAATTTAAGAACTTAAATTTTGCCATTATCACCTTCATGAAAAAAGGCATTCCTAAAGCCTTGTCTAATTTCTGTCTAATTTCTGTCTTTTCCATAAAAGCATTAAAATGTTTTCAAGCACTACATCTAAAAGGGTTTAGATACATTACTGATGATCTATAGAAGGAAATGACCATGAAGTTTTTGATCCATTCAATGGAACATAATTTTGTTCATTTTGGAGATTTAAAGTAATACATGTATCCAGAACATAATTTTCCAATTATGAATCATTCAATACATCAATTAAGGGTATTTTCTGTGGCGTTCCTTATGAAAAAAATTCCACAAAAAAAAATAATATTAAGGCTATTCACTCATATACCCTAGCTGGTATGTGTGCTGAAATATAATTCATTGGTGCTTTGAACACATTGGTCTCGCTTCATTAATACAATTTGTGCCGTACGGTAATTGGACATTAATACAAAGAGAGAATACAACGACAAAAAGTCAAAGGGCTCGGCACAAATGTCATCCATACGTTGTTGTGGCTTTCAATCGTAGTGGGAAGAGGGAATGTGGTTGGAGCAAGGGGCGATTTCTCTCTAACATAAGATGTTGGCAACATTAAATGCTGCGGAATTTGTGTAGATTTACTGATAACAATGAAGTAAAACCATGTGGATGTAAAAATCTGGCTGTGCATTATCAGAGGCAGAAATTCAGAGTGCATGCAGGAATAAAACCATCATTGATTGCTGGCCTGTCACGCTTCTGTGAGTATTCCTCTTTATTAATAACTGGCCATTATTGTCATCCTCTGGGGGGGAGAGATAGCAACAATGGGTCGCACTTATGACTTTTCTTCTCTTGTAGCTAGTATTTCTCTTGTGTTACATATTTTTACCAGACATTGCATAGACCCAACAATCGGAGGTAACTGACCTTTGGTACATACGTTTTATCTTCATGGTTATTGGTTGTGTTTCTGACAGGAATGAGGTTGAGTTTTAATCTATATTTGACAGTCAACAGTTGACATTGTTTGTAAGAGGGAGGAAAACCCCTGGAAATATGGGCCCTGTAATCCCAATTTAATAGATGTGTAGATACAAATTTTTCATTGGAAGCTATCATGATGCTTGTCTGATAGAATATAGGTTCAGCATCATACATGTATTTCATCTGCTCCCTGCTATCATCTTTACGCGTGAAAAGTGTTATAGGTCAATTGTTCAGCACGAATTGATGTACGTTATGCAGTAACAACTTAATACATCTGATTGCTGTAAGCTTAATTGGGATTTTCGATATGTTTGATTGAGATCATATTTTGTAAGCAATGCCAAAATCTTGCATTAACAAACAATGACTGTAGTAAGAATTTGGAGAAAAATAAACATCAAATACATGTACATTTATCACATGTTAATAAGGAAATTTCAACAGCCAAGATTCAAAGATAAAAATATAAGTAAAACCACTTAAAAATCCAATGCTTTTAAGTAGCATGATTAAACAAATATGATTTCTTTTTCCTGTTTGAGAATATGCAGATTTAAAAGTTATTTCCCTTTAAAAACATCCGTTCCTCTCCCTTTCTCGCATTCTCAAATTCTCATTCATTCTCTCTCTCACTGAGTATAAAATGGAGTGTTAATGTAAAAGAGGTACTGATAAGTGTGATACATGTAACTTATGATAAAATGATAACTGGTAATTTGATATGCTGTAATTTTTCAGTACAGTTTCTAGGAATTTCAAATTTGGATAGCTCAGAAGTACAAGTTTAATTACTGTTCTTTGAAAAATTGTTTCTACTTCAGAAACATTATGTAAAATTTAAGCTTTTTTTTTTTTTTTTTTACAAAACCCTTTAAAACTAACAAAATCATCATACAAGCTTATTGGTCAAGAGTTCTTGACTAGAAACAAAAAATCCAATTTTCATGGTTTTGTATATATATTACAAACAGTTGTTAAAAGCATTAAAACTATATTCAGTGACAGTGGGGTTGTCTATACCCTTTTTTACAATTTTTAAAAAAAATCCTAGTTTTGTATGCCATGATTTAAAAATTGGTCAAAATCTGGTAAAAACTAGACTATGTGTGAACCAGGTTCATTTTTCATTTGAATCTGTTTTCATCATTTATCTTGTTTATTAGTGATAAAGCTCATAATTGTAATGAAAAACTCCTGTCAACAACAAACATGTTTACCTAGTCAGTGTACAGAATTCTGATAATCAGGATGACTGAGAACAGGCTTTATTGGCATATCAGATGTATTGATTTAACAAAACAATTTCCTGTGGAGCAAAGCAGTACAACATCATTTGAACCTGTGACCTATTTATTGATCAGATTTTGCGATAGTTTTAATGCCAGAAATTCGGTAGAAATGTGACAAATAAGCATTTCTAAGGTTTGTTGTATTCGACCTGGCCCAATTTTTATAGTTGACATTGAAAAGTAGGCCACTATGATATAAAGTTACACATTTTTTTCTCTGAATAAAACTGTCACACATTTCAGAAATGGATATATATATATTTTGAGGCACAGAGAAATATTTTGGCACAGTAAAAGGTGAAAAATGCTTTAAAGGATGGAACAAGTGAGGAGCGAGGACTCGTAAGTCGTAAACATGGAGTGTAAAATGACTGTCTGGTTGTATTAATGACCTGTCATCGGAATATAAAAGGTGCAGTATGTATTTATCACACTAATTATGTCAATAAAACCCAAGCAAGACTCTGGAGTCAGTGAATGTGTAATAGCTCCAAGTCCCAACGGGATCCGATCTTACAAACACTGCAGTATATTGTCTGATCCAAATATGACTGCACAAAATCTATTGTTTACCTACGGGCAAGGCTATTTTGTGGATGAATGAGCGTGTACTAATGCAGATTTTTACACTAGGTAAATCGATCAAGCCAATTGATATTTAAATCACTAATGAAGATTTTTGAATAAGGCACATGTCATGTTATTAAAAAGACAATAGTTACACACTGGTGAAGAGAAGAGAAAAAAAAGAGAGGGCAGACTCGAGTCGAAACAAAATGCATCATTCTCCAGTTTAAGCAGACGGCTGTTGATTATGGTGGAGAAATCAATATGCTGGATAATTCACATTTCCCATCGGCTTAGGATGAGGGAACAAAGTAATTGCGCCACAAGTGAAGATGACACTATGGTTTCTTGCTGAAATTTGTCTTGATAGGGAGTGATGTTGTGTTTCCTGGAACGGCTTTGTCCAGTGAGGATATCCTCCAGTCTTATACTATGTTCTTTGTGACAGTTAATGAAAGCCAAACATCAGAAGGAGGAAATAATGATTATGTGTAATAATCGGGTGACAATCCATCTGATTGACCTTGTTTGTGAGGGATAATTACTGTTTTTGATGGAGTTGTCTGACCAGAGGGGATACAGACATTATCTCATCTTGTACCTACACAGTCACAACAATAGCTGAGGTGAGAAACGCTCAGTCTAATTGACCATGACCACTTCTTCAACAACTTCTTACCCTATAGGAGATGTGGGCCTACCTCACCTGGTTTACCTGACCCACGAGGGGACCCTGACCAGTATCTGTACCCACCGCCCGGTTCTACAGTCCTACGATACCGACCAGACCTCCACCCAGCGCTGCTGGGGCTGGCTCTACTCATGCTGCTGCTGCCATTTTAACAGGACTATGAAACTGTCCCATGCTAAAGGGATCTCCAAACGTCTCTCTGAGGTATATAGGAGCTTGTATGATCACATGTTGTGTGGGGGGGAAGGGGGCGGGGGTAAGGATGTGGAGGGTAACAGGGTACCAGGTATTTATCTTGAAACTGTCGGACCTCTTTGTCAATGTTGTTGATTTATAGCCTCACAGTATTTCATTGCATGTGCATAAATTATTCAAGAATTTCCACTCCATTTGGACCTTAGTGATTACTTTGCAATTTCATGATATTAAACCCTTGTGTACAAGGGCAGTTATTTTGAGGCATTAGCTAGCACCAGGCTTAGGGTTTATTGTCTATATAAGACTTCCTTATTATTTGTTTGTAAGGCTGGATGGGACCATCCCAGGTCTGGTTGTGGGCAGATTAAATTTGTGTGCTTGGGAAGTAATTCCATTGTTTATCTATTGTTGAAGTTTAATTCCATTCCCATACAAAGGCAAGCAATTATTACACATAATGTGATTTGTAACAGAAAATCCTCTCGAGGAAACACTAACCTTAGAAAATCCAAAGGGATTTTCATTTGACAGTTGACCCAGGTTTTGCTTGACTGCTTCATTCTCATGTATTTACTAAAATATATGTACATTTAAAGCATCAGCCATTAATTACATAGAATAACAGACTTCTGATCCAAAGCATTGAAGACCTCACATTACAATATTAAAGCACATTGTTCCACATGACCCTCCACTTATATGTATATATCAGTGATAAGTTTGAACAGATCTAAAAGATGAATGGATTATCTAATTGATAGGAATGGTATGCATTGATCGTTGATCGTTAATTCAAGAATCCTACTTGATCATTCACCTAGAGGTCTGATTTTATGCACACTTTAAATTTTCATTATGAACTGATTTATGTGGGTTTTTAATTTCCTATCTCATAATGGGCCAAGATTTATGGGTCTGCACTCCAAGAAGTTTAATTAAAAAAGTTCATGGAGCTAACTGGATATTTATCACCTCGCTACACTATTGTTTGTTTGTGTGTCTGTAGAACAAGGAGAAAGTGTTAGGTTTTGAGGGTAATATTGCCAGCTTTCCAAAATCAGCGGGATACTCTGTCAGGAGAAAAAAAAAATCTGGTTTGCAGTGGCTGAACATTACAGCAACATAATTGTGTAAGGAAAAAAAATGTGGGCTTCACGTTATTTCATGAACTTTCTATTTTGTTCTCTCTTTTTCCAAAACCTAATCATCCATCAATATTTATAATGTGTTATTTCTTTGCTTGTCAGACGGGGACTGCATTATTGAGCTTCACTTCGTATTGATCATTGTAAGGGCTTTGTCATGAATCATAAAAAGTAATGCAAATCTCTTTTCAGTGGTGTCCAATGGGATAGTTGAAGAAAATTGGCACATTACAAAAAAATAGATTGGTGAGGCCACTTAAAAAGTATTTTTCTGGTTTATGTTATTCACTTCAATAAAGAGGTACATTGTTAGTGGGTACAGGTACCTTGCCTTTAAACCAGTATGTGTGAAAAGTGTACAGGATTATGCTTCGTAGGTCTGACTGACCTGCTGCAAACAACCCCATTCAATAATGTCTCCTGCAGTGCTTTAGTCAAATCAGCAAATCTTCAAATATTTGCATACCTTTGAACTTCTTCCATAATTGGGTGCATCAATTGAATTTTAATTCCCCCTCCACCCCCACCCCCATCATAATTCATATATTATCTACCGGTATATCTTGTGGTGCTCGATGGCACCACCACCTTTTTTCCCCCTCATATTCATTAATTAGCTTTACCTGCTGCTATTTATAAGATTGTTTGGTGCATACAGTAGCAGTGGGGGATAGCACAAGGTCAATATATCATTGTAAACACTATTCTTAGCAACAATCTCCTGTTGTATAGTGTCCTGGGCATGTCATAAATGCTCACTTGAATGACGGATTGATAAAACCAAATCTGGACAACTCCCATATTAGGCATTTGACTCATGAGATATTGGCTTTTGGTTGTTTGGTTTTATTTTTTGTTTAGTCAGATGAGAAATAATGTGTCTCGTGATGTCAATAAAATAGCACATTGTGTCTGTAGCCTCTGTCTGATGCCTGTCCAGAATTAACATAGGGGAGAGAGGATACTAGTTTTGAATGATAGAGATATTGCTCAGTCTTGGAATCTGAAAGCTACTAGTACATCTTAGTGTATAAATTAACCGACAATCATTTTACTTGTCAATGAACATTATTTTCAATAACTGAATAAATACATGTACTGGTAATATGTCTGCAACACAGACACTGATGCCTCTCTTTGGTAGTTGACAATACGTGTAATTCATTATCAGGAAAATGCCATTTGGTTTCTGTCAATCATAATATTGAGGAAGCTTCATTTTATTTACACAATAACCTCTATTTTTTCCTTTCATTTTTTTTTATCATGAAAAAAAAATAAGAATAAGGCATCTGTAAGTTTGAATAATTTCCTCAATTACAAGATATTGCACATAGGTCAGCGTGTCAATTGATCGAGTCCACATACTTGTGACGACTCTAAACGGTAAGTGAAAAGGAATTTAGAAACAATAGAGGTGAAGTGGTTGCAATTTGAAACCTCTTTTGCTCAGCTGGTTCCCCTGTACTGTAAGTGAGGACGTTCACAGTCGTGAGTTGACGACGGTAGGTTTGTGGACTCTGCTTGGAAATAACCCTGCTATTGGTATGATCTTGGGCTGCTTTTGTCCTACCTGTTACGACGAGAATGATGAGGTGTGTCTTTTTTCTTATTGAATTTTCTTTTTTTGTCAGTCCCTCAGAGTTTTTTTTTTTTTTTACCTTACAGCCAAATTACATGAGTTGAAATGCATTGATTTGAAAACATGAGGACTTTTTTGTTGATTTCATATTAATTAAATGAGATAATGAACCTTAATTACTGTAACCAAACAACTTCAAACACTTGCAAAGTATACATAAATTAATAAGCCTAAAAACTGTGTACCGGTATATTAAACATAAATTGAATGTTCTAGAAAACCTGCTCAACTGAGCTGTTGCAATTTCATTTCATTGCTTCACTGTAATAGAGTGAAGAGGAAGATGATGTTGGCATGTTACGAATAGGAAGATGATGTTAGCATGTTTCGCTGGTTAATACCTGCATTCTGTACTCAGTGGCCTAGTTAATGACCTGCTCTCATAATGATGCACTAATGACACATTCATCATTTCAACTGTTAGTCATACGTGGATGCGTTTCCCTGCAATGTTTTGGCAATGTGCTATACATTTTATTAGATTTTGACTCTTTTTACCTTCCCTTCAAAGTTTTGAATTTTTTTTACCTCTGTGTGTGCGTGTACTGTGTGTTGAGGAAACCTGTACATGGGGAAATTGCATGCCATTCTTCTTCTATAGTAATAGTAATCCATCACTTCTCAAGTTGCCATTCATACTGGTATTTATTTGGAAACATTTTGGTGTATTTTAAGAGGCTGTCAAAACAGTTTGTCTGCAATAAAGCAGGTGCCCCCTTCAAGCGCTTAGTGAAGTACCCCCTACCAATCACAGCTGGCAAAATTCTTTAGCATCAAGAATCTGGAGGGGTCAGGGGTCAAGCCTTATAGCCATCAGAGATGCATGGGTCTGTGACTTATATACAAGTATACATAACTGGTGTGGGAGGAGCCAGTCGAAATGTGGGTCAACAGACATATTCCGGAAGTTATTTGTACAGGGGGGATATGAATGGTTAGTGATTCCTGTAAGTATTGTTTACCTGTTGACATTTTGTGTATTTGAACTACTTGGAATGGTGTCATAGGAATTTAGCGGTAAAGGGAGAACTGACCAGGTGTAATGAACTGATTACTTACACAGATGTGTGAAGGGCTCGTGTTACAAGAATCTCCACATGTGCCAGTGTTGTTCTGTGTGTGTATTCATGCAAGGTGTGGTTTTTGTGTTACCTATCTCATGTTTAGTCATTCATCAAGTCTTACTATATGTTATCAACAGAAGAGCCCAGATAGCTCGGCTCATCTTTAGTTCTGAATAGAACATACTCAGTGGGATGTTTTGAGTTGTTGTTTTTTTAGTGAATTTGGAGTATACTCATATTTTGAAGATTTCCGAGTACATGTAAGTGGGGATTAAATGATGAACTGATTTAGAACAATGAGGAACTACACTCTCCTGATTTTAGGATATATCGGTATATATATTGGGATGAAGTTGAAAATGTGACTGATAAGATAAATTAATTTAACCCACCCAAATCACCAGGATTTGATGTGAACTTATAGCTTACTGCTTCATTGATTACCTGTTATTTGATGTAAGTAATCAGTGTATGTGTACCGGTACATGTAATTGAACTTTTGTCACAAGCACATGATAATCCTAGTGTTATTAACCCACAGAATGAATAGATAAAATGGATTTTCAGTATGTATTTGACTGATGTGATATATTTTGATCGGTATATGTAAAACTGTTAACCATTCATGCAGTAAATGTACTGTTATTGTCTGAGTGATCCTGCTGATTTCGAACCCTGCCTATTCCTCTTTCTGCGGTTTTGTTGTTGAATTTTTAAAAGGATAGTCTGGCAACCAAACCTTAGTTATGTCTGCGTCCACCCGACACTTTTATTATGTACCCATGCAACCAAGGAGGTAAAACCAAGAACTGCACTGTGTATGCCAATTTGTTTGTGTCATATGTCTACCACATTAATGTCATTGTTCATTTTCTATAAATCATACCAGTATCTCCATACCATTTCTATATACTGATGTGTTTATTGTGGAACATAATATTTTTCCCTGCTTTTGAGCATTAGACAGACACATTACGATCAGATATTGTCCAAAGGTATTTGGTGTGTTTGGAGTTTGATTTTGTGTCAGAAATTGCACAAGTACAGTATGAGATGTGTAAGTTTGAGTAACACATGGAAAACTGTTCCTTCCGATTAACGGTTTTCTTTTGCTCTTGTAGATTGCACGATGGAGTAGACTTTGGAAGATTATACAAGATGAAGAATGTGAGCAATGCTCGGATTTGATTGAAGCAGAAAACGAGAGCGACCTCCGTGTCAAACGTTTCCTGATGGACAGGTCCATTTTAAAAGTCCACCTCCCTAATGGGGGGTTCAACATGGTGAAATATGGCGATGCGACGGATGTAAAGGTGGGTGGTGTAGATACAGGGCTATACTCAGGCTGTACTGTAGTGTATGCTAGTAGTAACCGAAACTGTAGAAATTAAGCTTCTCTTTATACAATCCAGGTATCACACAATCATGCATTCAATAGCTCATTATTGGGTACATTTTGACAATTTGTCCGACTGGTGCATATACAAGTACATTTTTTGTGTTTTTAGGAAAAGGGGAAGGGGGGGGGGGGTAAAGTTGTAGTGCAGGAAGATGTTAAAGTTTTCTTGCATCCCTATAAATGTCTCTTTTTAATCAGATTTCATTGAACAGATCTCTGTATAGTACACACTTTAGCTGGTGAATACAGATGACTGAATGGCAAGGAATTCAGTGCATGCCAATGTTACCTTAGATGCTGAAATGTTTAGAATTTTAGAGAATTTCACCTTCATTATCTTAGCACAGCCAGTTCTTGTGCATTGATAACATTAAAGCACTTCAAGTTCATCCAAGAACCTTGGAATTTACAAGACTCCATTTTATTTAGAGTCTTATAGCTTGTTCGTGGATTAATTCACTAAGGTCATTTTAGTACAAAAACATCATATTTTTTTGTTTAGAATTAAAATGCATAATATGTATGTATGTGTATACAGAGATGTTGATATGTTACCATGCTAACCATCTCACATAAACACATTTAATTTTTCCTTTCTAGATAATGGTAAGCCGGGATTTCTAAATTGTAGTGGTATATTTTATAACCTTTTTGCACTGGCTTGATGTGAACATGCTGAGTTTTCCCCCCTGTCACAGATTTGCATGAGACAGTCCAAGATTGTAAATCACACATTCCTTGCATATATGGTCTCTCCAAATTTTTTTGTAAAATAATTTGTATTTTTCAATTTTCCATTTCATACAGCCCCTTTGTAATTCATGCAGTTGGGTCAGAATTGTACATGTAGGTCAGATGGGCTATTTTCTGAGAAACAATGGTTGTAAATATAAGTTTTAGCTTGTGTTGTCAAATTGTCACCTTTCATCTGAGTTTGATTAATAGATATAACAATTTATTGACGAAAAACATCAAAGTAATGGATAAGTAATGTATTTAATATCATAAGAGTTGACTTGTACTTTATATTAATGAATCATTTCATTCATAAATTGTACTGCCATTCTAATAGAATGTTTAGTACCTTAGAATCTTAAACAACCTTTTGATGTGCCATGCGTAATATCCTCCATTAAATTATCTACAATATTAAACATCCCCTAGAATACATTTACCTTCCCCTCAAAAATTAATTATTGATGCAGCATTAATAATACATTATTGATTTTGGACTGAACTTGGAAGAATGAGAATGTAGAAACTCGTAGAATGGGAGCTGTTTTTGCATGACTCATTCAAAGTACAGTAGAGGAAATCAGGTACAACTAGAAAAGAGAAATGTATTGGTTTAATCATCCATGCAGTGAACATGTACCGTAGTCATCCATACTTTAATGCCCAAGGCATTTGAACAAATGGAAAATGCCTTTCAAAAAAACCCATTTATTTTTAACACCTAGAAATGTTTATATATTTTTTAATGGATCACATAGTTATCTGGGGAGTGTTTTGGTCAGTTAATTTTTTTTCTCAAGATAGGAAAAAAAAGTTAAAAGGGGGGGGGGGGGAGGGGGGAAGAGCATTCGGGTTTGGATTGAGAGTTAGTAAGGATGACCTGTGGTATAAGGTATTTACAGAATGAACTAGAGGAAGTGAGGGTGTCTTGTAAAACGTTAGTCAGAGCCTAACCACAAGTAGCAGGGTCGAGCTATGTCAGACCGCTGAGTGTTGTTGCATGCGTAACGTCAAAATGTGTGCCATTGTTGTTGTTGTTTTACTGTGGCCCTATTAACCTGTAGGATGACCCAGGTTTATTTGTACGTGTATCTCCCACGGTCATATGTTTGAGGGTGAACTAATGTCATTTGCATGTAGGGTGTTTGTTGGAAGTCAAATGAGGAAATAGCAGTTTTTGATTTTCATTCTCAAAATGAACTCAAGCACATTTTCCAGATTCTGTATGCATGAGCAAACAGGTACCATAGTTAAAATAATATGGTACATGTATTTGGATACTACCGGTACCTGTATTTTATCCTGAAACCCTCTACACCTATGTGCACATCATTGCACATTTAGCACCAAAATATCAGTAAACTTTCTGAAATATTTACAGGAAGTTTTAAATTTTGTATACTATACTGGTAGTATACATGTACATGTTTGTAATTTTTGTACTTTTGTAAAGGTCATTTTTGAATTGAGACATCACATTTATATGTAACAATGTGAATATTGGCCAAAAATAAAATGTTGTTATTAAAAGATTAAGCAGTACCACTATATCCTTTGTACATGTATATATTTAGAGATTTATGGTTTAAAATATACATTGTACTATAACATATGCTAAAACGCTTTAAAATAGAACAATTTTAAATTTTCCGTACTTGCACAACTTTTAAAATGTAGAATTTATTAGAACTTAATTGACTCTTGATTTCATTTCAATGGTGACCTGTTAGGAATGCATGGCTTGCTTTAAATTTTTTATTTGTACTTTTCATTTTGATATGTGTTTTTAATAAATATTTATATGATGTTTTGTTAAATTTTGTTACTCAAGTTGAAGATGTAGATTTTTGTCGGTGTCATGATAAAATCTGAAACTAAACTACATGTATTATAGTGCACCTGTCCTTTTTGCATTGTTCTTGGATTTTGGCATGGACACATTTGTTAAGATACATGAACTTAACTACCCCTTAAATGTTTCATTTCTTAAAAAAGAAAGATATTTAAAATGAAAATGATGTGTGCTTGGAATCATACTAAAGAACGAATGTGGAGATGGTAAAGGGAATAAGGGTATATTAATAGGATAGGTACATGTATAATATTTTGAAAATTATGGATAATTAAGAGTCTGAGAGGAGACTATCAGAGTATGCTATTTTGGTTTTATAGAAAAATCGAGCTATTATTTTATTTTTCTGTGTAGGACATCATCAAACTTGTGGTGGGCCGGTTAGCTGCAGGAGAGAGATACTATTCCAAATGCTACGCCCTCAAACTGGTCCACTTACAGTCCAAGGAGTCGTACTGGCTCCACAACAATCTGTCCATGTACCAGGTCAGACAGAAGTACGAGTCGTCTCACCCCCCAGAGGAATGGAGGTAACCGCCCACAAACGCTCGGTCTGAAACTCGTAGTTATGTCATGTCATACTGGTATATCTCTATGCTTATCATGACAGAACTAGCATCATCATCATAATTGCAGGTGCTAGCTGTTATGATATGAAATCACTGAGAAGGCATGTTAAAAACATTCTGTATGGTTCAGGTTTGAGATTGAAGAGCTTTGTATGTATATGCATGGTGCCAACAACATGGCTACAAGTTGACTGCACTTAGTGCAGCCAATGTTGTGTCTCCCAGCCAAATCAGATAAACTTAAAGAGTGGGTGGATGGAGAAACTGAGTGGATTAGTAAACACTGGGAAGTCATGTTGAATACACCCTTAATGGCCTTAAGTGGCCTCTATGAGGAAATTCAAAGCTCAAACATCCAGTAAAAGATTTCATAGTTAGTTTCTTGTTGAAATTACATGTATCATCAAATGCATACTATTACATATACTGCTATATATTTCTATTGGTATGCCAAACTTAATATCAAGTTGTTTTTTTCTAGATATGAGCTAAGAGTCAGATACTTACCAAAGAACTTCTCTGATCTTTATTTGAGAGATAAAGTGACCTTCTTTTATTTATATGACCAAGTAAGTAAATGTGTTTGAAAAAAAATTATTTTCTGTACCATGAAAATCTTATTATAGATACAGGAGTTTAATTAAGTCTGGTTATGATATATTCTGTGCAGATTTCCTACATATTCCAAGTCTCATGCTTTATAGATTGTTCATTCTAATCCTTTGAATTTTAATAAACTTTGAGATTACTAGTTCTTAAAAATATAAAAATCAGAGATCACATAAAATGTTTTATACTTAATCAATCAAATTGAATGGTCTTTCTATAGATACGCAATGATTATATGAGAGATATAGCAGAGTCTATAGAACCAGAAGTTGCCATTCGCTTAGGTTGTATAGAAATGAGGTATGTTTTCAATAAACATTTTATAACTTAAATTTTACCTACATATTTATACATGTATATGGGACTAGCAAAAAAGGGTAACTGTTGAGAAAGATGCTTTTTTATAAGTAAATAAAGTTTAAAATCGCTAGTGTTTACAGTTATTTATTGATTGGTATAAATAGAGCTATTAAATATTGAATTTTATTACTATTGTAGACGATTTTTTAAAGACATGCCACAAGTAGCCTTAGACAAGAAATCCAACTTTGAGTATTTAGAAAAAGAAATTGGCTTTAAAAGATTTCTTCCCAAGTCAGTTATAGACTCTATGAAGGTAAGACAATTTTGTTTCATTGTACAGAAATTTTGAGAGGGAAAAAAGGTGAAAAAGAAAGGACTGTGTGTTTGAAAAAAGAAATAAATATTAAGTAGAATGGGGATTTTATTACATGTACCTGTAATTTCAAACAAGCTATGAATCTTCTGTTTCCTGTGTCATTGTAGTCGAAGAATCTAAGGAAGCTGATCCAGAACCATTTTAAGCAGTATGCCCAGTTAAAGGAGCATGAGTGCGTGTACAAGTTTTTTGACACTCTGTCAACCGTGAACAAGTTTAACCAGGAGCGGTTCCGATGTAATGTTGGGGTAAGTGTATTGTACCAACAACTACGAGTAATTGCTGACTTTAACATTCATCACCATTTGTATAATAAGAAATCCAAAAGTTCCAAAAAGTAGAAAAATATTTCATTAAGAAAAACTGGGTATAGGCTATTTTTTAAGGAAGGCTACCTAAGGATGTCAGTACCTATATGAAAATTTGGAGCTCTGTTTCATGTTTTGAATTCTACTTTCAGTCCACAACATCTTGGGGCATTTCTATGGAGATTGTGATAGGACCCGAGGTTGGAATAAGCTACCAGACAGAGAAGTCTTCATCTGTAAGTTCACCTGGGCTTGATTTGAATGTTTTCTACTTGGAAATTACCCAAACTCGCATTCATTGTTAATCTGTCTCCATGTTTTCCAGCCGGTACACATGGCCGATTTCTCTCAAGTGAAGTCCATTCAGACGACTACGCAGGAGGATCGTGGGATTCTCCAGATTCGTATCGCCGGAGCTGTGGACCCCCTGACCATAACCTCCTCGCCCTCCGAGGTCGAAGACATGGCCGACCTTATTGACGGCTACTGTCGACTCGTTCATGACATCAACACATCGCTGTGGACAAGAAAAGGTATGTTCACTTCAATGCTCTGATTTCCGTCTGTTTGTACAATGTCTTGTCATTTGTTTGGCTTTCTGTGTACACTGCTGTATAACTATTGTACAGAAGACAAGGCACATTTAGTATGTCTGCTCATCAGCTCCTCTCAATGTAGATCCTAGTCTAACTTTCACACGAAACAAAACATGTTATGCCTATGATGTGCATAAACATTACACAGAAAGTTCATACTGCATGGTCAAATCTCACATATATATCTGCAAGATCTCTAAGGAAATGTTAAGTATATCTACTAATAAGATACTGTAATTAATATAAATTATTGGGACATTTTCTTCCAATTTGAGTATCATTGATTAAAGCACCAGACCAAAAATAGAAGTGCTGTAGCATTTAGATATGATAAAATTTTAATTTATGTTTAATATTTAGAGAAAAAATCATTAATATAAGGAAATCTAATCATGGAACTTTAATTGTTATGGTTTACTTGCATTTTACTTTTAGCATTTACATAATATATGTTACATGTACATATATGGCTAAATTTCAAGTGTTCTCAATATACATTATTTGTGCCTGATACAGAGTAACTCTAGACTTGACATGTGCACAATGTAACAATAATATCTAAGATCTATAGGAAATATATTAAGGAAACAAAACAAATATACTGGTCTCTCTCTATATATATATTCATTGTATTACGACTTTTTCACACAGAAATGAATTAGGCTCTCTCTCATATGTGTACCACATTAATCTGTGAAGTTATCTGTTTTGTAAACTTAAAAGTTGTAAAAGTGGTACCTGTGTTCTATAAATATAAGTTTCCTCTGATTCTATTAAGCGTCTATGGATTGGCAATTATCAGTGGAAGAAGCGCTCACACGCTTAGAAAAAGGTTTGTGATGCATGGCCAATGCATGCCACACTTCTCAATCCTTCTCTACCATTACTTTTTACCGTTTGTTATTCATTGTAATACTAACATATTTAAATACTGTATTTTTAATCAACATATCTAGTAGCTTTTTCTAACATTCAAGTTTTGTTTTTTTTTGATTTTCACAGATTTTCATCTCCTGAAATTTACAAGTTGACCAAAAAAAAACCCCCAAAATATTGTTTTGGTTAAAATATAAAAGAAACACTGCAGTTTCAATTATTCAGCACCAGTCCCTTGATTTTTACCCTGTTTAAGAATTCACAGCATGTGTGGTTTGATTCAAATTAAAAATATGTATAAATAGTATCAGATTTTGTAGACATGTCCTTACTTATGATTAGTGATATATGAATGATTAAAATCTTATAATCATATACATGCACTGTACATGATATTACATCATAATCTAAATTTACCATAAGGACGTTTTCAAAGATTGCATAATCAAAGTTCATGAGCTGCATTACTCGCATTCCTTGAGGTTAGATGACACCACAGGAAATGATGTCCTTTGTCAGCTTCCTGTCGTGCTTGATCCAGTTAATACGTGTGATGTGACCATGAAATGTTTATAGTTTCTATTGCCACTTCAGGGGATAGCATTCCACGGACACCCAAGTCCAGCATGAAGAAGTCTGGACAGAAAGACGCCATCCACCACGAAAGTAAGTAGATCCACCCCTCAAGTCAATCAAAATGACTGTTACTGGTACAGTGTATTTACTCTTCACTAGCCTTTATAATTATAGTAATTTTTGGCCCCAATTATTTGTATGTGGAATGAGATTTTTATTATTATGATTTACTTATTGATGTTTCTAATATTTAGATGGTGTGTGTGGCTGTATGGCAAAGTTTTCGTTAACTAAAACCAATGTATTATAAAATACCCCCTGATTATTGTGGTTATTCAGTGCATGGCATGTGGTTCTACCCATCACACTGTCATATCACTCCACTGTGTACAATGTAATCGTATGTCACCGCTCATTATAACCGCTCTGTGTTACAGGAATTTCAGATTACGCTGAGATTGTGGAAGATGAAGGTGACTACAGTACACCAGCAGGTGAGATTACAAAGCTAACCAAGCTTCTCTCAAGTCTACCCACTCTCTACAGCCTCATTTCTCATTTCTCATCAAAAATGCATTTCTGATATTTTCTTCCTTTTTTAAAACTCTCTGATACTTCCTTCCCCTCTCTCTCTTCCTCTCTTTCTCTCGTTCTCATGTTCTCTCTCTCTCTCTCTCTCTCTCTTGGAGATTTTTAACACTAGTACCATTGATATTCTTATTCCTTAACTATCAGTATTTCATCGTTGTATTTAATTATTAATTATGTTCATAGCCATTTATCATCCCAAACAACCCCAGAATGAAGCTCTGATCTAATATATGACATTCAATTTGTGAGATATATTACATTTAGTCTTAACATACAATTCCTTATTTATCATTATACATTCATTGCAAATTATATAATGCCAGATTTGGACCATTTTATCTTCAAACTTCCTAATAAGCACAAATTTTTCTAACTAAGATGTCTGCCTTTGATTTTGTTCAGTTTACCTTTAATTAGTCTTAAGGACTTTAATTTTTCTTTTAAAAGCAATATTTAACAATATTTTCCTCCTCACATAATATTTTGATTGTATTCTTTCAAGAAAAATTCAAACTAAGACATTTTTCTCATTCTCTGCTCCATAACACAGCAAGGTTTCTGCTATGTCTTTAACATCTTCATTGACATTTGTCATAGGCCCTCTGGGTAGCAGACGACGAAAGAAAAGTGAGTTGTGCAAACAAGTGCATCATGATCTGTATCTCCATGCATGTCTGGTCCGTTTACATCACCAGATGATATAACTTAATTTTTATGATATTTTACCTGCATTAAATCTTAAACTATTTATGCCCAGCAGCTACAAACACATATAGGCTGATATATATACATCATAGTCATTATGAATATATTTGAAGCCTGTTTAATTCCCCTGAGAAATTGTTGGAGATAAAATGCTGGATGTTGTGTAATGGGTACATTTATCATTTGTGTACACCTGGTTAATATGTTGCCTTAACTCATAAAGAGATCTGTAGTGAGGTTGAAAAATCATTCTTCTGAACTCATCCTATTTCATAAAAAAAACCTGTTGTAAATGTATTCTACGAAGTAGTAAGTAACAGCATGATTTAGTGGTGAAAATTCTTTCCTGTAAACATTTGTGAATAATTAGCACAAATTTTATTTGAGAACAGTCTGGGTTTTTTTCCTTTTGTTTTGAATATCACTTAACTTTGATATTTAACAGGTTTATAACAAATTGTAAAATGATTTTAGGAGTTGAAGAATATAGTATGTATATATTTCATAAATCCGCTTTTGTATGGCATGATGAATCTTAGTAATTGATACTCATTATTACATGATAAACATGTTTAGAGAGAAAAAAAACCATTGCTTTTACCTGCATCAGACAATGGACATGAAAAAATTAACAGTTACAACTCCGATGTAGTATGGTTGGCTATTGCCTGTGAAGTCCTAAACTTTAATCTTTTAAACAATAGATATTTCTGAGGTTAATCATTGAGACCACTGCCATCATTATCCCCTGCATTAGAAGGCATGATCAACCGTATGTGGCTAATGCATGGCTTGTTTTTATTGATAAAGTCAACTCTGAGGAGATCCTGCTAGTTCATGAGCATTTTGATTTAATATTGATAAGCAAATGACCCTTATAGTGGCATAGTTCTGTAGTGAACTGGTACATTATGTACTGTGGTCAGCATTATGAAAATTTTATATTTATAAGGTGGTTTGAATTTTATTTATAAAATTAACATTTGGCATGTCAACCTTCTCAAGAAAAAGGTATGCGATTGTAAAAATAACAAGACTAGATATCTAAAGACCAAAAGCAGTTTGGCTCTAATGCATACTAAGTCCCGATGATATCATAAATCAGAGTGATTATAATGTACTTGTGATAATCTTTGGATTTCCTGGAATTTCAGACATACATTGCAATCTATTTCTTTAAAAAAAATCAGTTGCAAGCTATGGTACGCCTCAGATTTGCATGCTATTTTGCACAAATGGTATTTTACCCTTTACCTAATACATGTACTGTCCTGCCCTTTCCAGGTCGTAACTTTGAGCTTAAGCGGGAGAACATCAAACTCCTGGAGGTGCTGGGGGAGGGACAGTTTGGGGACGTGTTCAAAGGACTCTTTACAGACAAGGTGGGTGCCTGACTTTGCACAGTGTTTGCTAAGTGTTACTCCTTGACAAGAGTACCGGTATTATATTCTACCTAGTATATGTCTGTATTTGAAGTTTAGATTTTCTCTTATATGTTTATAATTGATATGTAGGATGGAGTTCAGTCTGCTGTAGCTGTCAAGACTTGCAAGGAGGATAATGAAGACTCCATGATGGAAAAGTTTCTAGAAGAAGCATGTATGTATCCTATTACTAGTTCTATTAATAGTATAAAATATTCAGTAGATAGTATTTTCTTTCATGCACTCACAATTATTTCATGGTATCCGTAAATAGGTAAATATTATCACAGTCTAAACAACTTATTATTTTTACATACTTCTGTGGTTTCATCAATATTCGTTGAATACAGATTTTCGTTGTTTTTGTTGTTAAGTTTATCCTTGAGATTAAATATTCATTGAACTGCGATTTCTACTAAAAATTTGTATTGATAGGGTCATTGGCCACGAATTTACGTATCCTTGAAACTGTGATTTCCACTTTATCCACGAAAATTGATACCCTTGAATATTAATGAACCCACAGTATGCTAAAATGTACATTTGGTTCCAGTCAGACCATATATGCATATTGAATTTTGCACCCTGATCTCTGTGTTGAAGTAGTTGTTCTCCTGTTTCAGTGATCATGCAGCAGTTTGACCACCCCCACATCATTCACCTGGTCGGGATCTGTTCCGAGACACTTCCTGTCTGGATTGTCATGGAGCTGGCCAAGCATGGAGAGGTTAGAACTACTGCTTACCAGTTATTGTATCATTTAATCATTGTGAATCCATAGTCAACTCCATATTACAAAGTACCGATGAAAAGGAAATTCATTTAACCTATAGTCACCAGATGCTTAACTAGAAATATACCAAAGAGACTCTGATATGGGAATGAAATAGCTGGAAATGCAATTTAATTACCTGGTTGTCAGTTTGTACATTGTATGTCCACAAGACTAATTTGATAATGTATTGTGGTAGAATTTACTGATGGTTGTAGTTTTTTTGTCTAGATGAGAGCTTACCTACAGAACAACCGTACCAGACTAGACCTGTGTACCCTGATGCTGTATTGTCATCAGCTCAGTAAGGCCCTCTCCTACCTCGAAAGCAAGAAGTTTGTCCACAGGTAAAGATATCCATATATACACATAGATATGTTTATTTCAAATTCTTACTTACGGTATATACAGTATCAACTGTTTGCAACGGGCCCACATTTGAAACTGTTTTCTATAATTTGTTTGTCTCTTTATAAAGAAGTAAGTCAACCTCTGTTTGTCAAATTCTTTTTTAAGGAAGCATTGTAAATGCATTTGAATTGACCTGCAGTTTCTTTTCTTTCTCAGGGACATAGCTGCTAGAAATGTTTTGGTCTCATCTCATGATTGTGTCAAACTTGGCGACTTTGGATTGTCAAGGGTTGTGGATGAACAAAGTTACTATAAAGGTACAGTATAAGAGTTATAAATTGATAATTCAGGGCTCGCGCTGCCCATCACATTTGTCGCTTTTTGCGATTGTTTGAAATGCGACAAAAAAACGGAAAATGCAACACTGAGACTTCGTATAGTTTAATACTGGCCAGAATTGATAATGAGTTGACATCTTATTGTAAAATTTGTACAATTTTAGCCTCAAAGGGCAAACTTCCTATAAAATGGATGGCTCCAGAATCCATCAATTTCAGGAGGTTCACAACAGCTAGTGATGTCTGGATGTTTGGTAAGTTTGAGTATTGGATTGACTGGAAAATGACATCAAAATCTCAATACTTGTTTAAGATACATGTATGTAGATTCACACTCATTGCAAAGAGCTTTATCTTTTAAATTCAAATTTTAGAAGCATGTTGTAGATTAGCTATTGTATACGACTTAATTTTTTTTTATTTCCAGGAGTGTGTATGTGGGAGATTTTAATGTATGGCATTAAACCATTCCAAGGAGTGAAGAACAATGATGTGATTGGCAAGATAGAGAATGGGGAGCGATTGCCCCTCCCACAGGAATGTCCCCCCTCCCTGTACAATCTCATGTGTCAGTGCTGGTCATATGAACCTTCCAAGAGGCCTTCATTTTCTGACATAAAAGTCCGCCTTCAGTAAGTCTTGTGAATTCATGTAACATTTCTCCTGAGATGTTTCATAGATTATTTATTCATGTGTGTCACCAATGGTTTAATACTTTTTACAGAGAAATTTTAGCTGAAGAAAGAAATCGTCAAGTTGAGGAGATGAAAAGAGACAACCGTAGAATACAAGAAATAAATTGGAGTAAGTTTTTTTGATAGAGTTGCCCTGAATAATTTTACAGGAATATTGTTTATTATTAAATTACTGTGAAATATTATATATTTTTGTTAAAATTCAATTGACATTTATTTTTTTAGCAGGATCAAGTGGATCAGATATTGAGGAACCCCCGCCAAAACCAGCCCGTCCCAATTTCATGACACCAGCTGGATCCACCCCAAACCTCTCCAATAACCACAGTGTGGACTCCCTCCCCCCACAATGGGGGAGCACCACTCATCTCCCCATCAGTCACAGCACGCCCCTGGGACCTAGCCCCCAGCAGCCCCCAATACACTCTCACACTGGCCCACCTGTCATGTCAGTAATTCCCCAGCATCAAGGACCCAGAGAAATCAACCTACAGAATTACTTCCCTTCCTCATCTGGATACACATCAGTTCAACAGCATCAGCACTATCTCCATCAGAACTCCGAGTCGGTTCCAGACATGGGCCGGGGAGGAGCTGGTTACCCTGGTTATAATGTTCCCCGCAATCCCCAACAACTGTCAGAAATGTTGTCTACAGGCCAGAGGAATGCTCCTCCATCTCCTGTCAATTCCACTGTGATATCAGATATTATGACTCAGAATCCTCACTCTAATCATGCCTCTCCAGACAGCGAGTGGGCGCCAGCAGTGACGGTGCCGGTGAGGCTTCTGAATGACTCAGAAGACACGACTGTGATAGAACAACAGCTACGCCTTCAGCAGAGACAGTCTGAGGAGGACGCCAAGTGGCTGCAGGACTCGGAAAAACACCTGGTAGGCAAACGCGTGAATTGGTTTATAAAACATATAACTTGAAATGGAAAACCTCCCTAAGAGAGGATGCCAAAATGGTGATATTTCTATCTAAAGATCGATCTTTTACCATCTGTAGTTTGCAAGAAAAAATACCGTACCAAAATCATGATGCTTCTTCCTGAAGATTGAACCATGAATGAACAAATCTATAACCTTACGTAGATTACAGTCACTAAGCTATTGTCATTTTTGTTGAATACAAAATCAACACAAAAAATAAAAGTTGCTGGGTTTGTGTTTTGTAGAAGAGAGATAAAAGTTCTGGTGCAATCGAACAGGAGACAAGGGTTCAGAATAACCGCTCTCCCACGGATGGTCTCCCCACACAGAAGGAGAACCCACAGATTCCTCCCCATCCAAATGTGGTCACCAGAGTGCCTAGCCACACCTCAAGTAAGTGTAGAACGATCACTGATGGCACAGTTTGAAAGTACAAACAAATAACCCATTTAAAAATGTGAGACATGTAATCTCCTTGATTAGATTCTAAATCATTAGCTTATGACAAAGAAAAATGGAATTTTACTCATTCCAGGTGGGAGCAGAAGCAGTAGTACGAGTGAGTCAGATGGTCTGTCATCACCAAGGCAACCTGAACTACCTGACCTAGACCGATCCAATGACAACATCTATAACAGCACCACAAGTGTTGTTAGGTCGGTGATGGTCTTGACAAAGGAAGCTAGCAACGTGAAAGCCGAGGAGTACACCAATCTTGTCAAAGTAAAGATTATTTTTTATTTAAGATTAACGTGTCATGGTAGTGGGGTAGTTGGCTGACTATTGATACATACATGATGTCTACCTTTGTATGACAATCACATAAACCCTGGGTACAATGTGGATGAATAACAAGAGTGTTGCCCTCTAATGAATACTTTTCTATGAATATGTATTGTTAAATTTTTTAGATCAAAATTAAAATTACCAACACATTGAAGTTAGTTTTCCTGCTTGTTTTTGTAGGATGTCGGTGTGAAGCTGAGGGCTCTTTTAGGTGCAGTGGACGAGTTCATTCCTACACTCCCAGCACCATTTGTCCATGAGGTCAGCAATGAGTTGCGATAAACCATATTTGATGATGGAGAACTCCTCTTAACTCGATTATCTTAAAAGGTGTTTTGCTAATGTTGTATTGGTTTTGATTACAGGTTCAGATGGCCCAGAATGTTTTATCGACTGACATGGCATCCATTATTGCAGCCATGAAATTAGCCATCCAATATAGCACAACAACAATGGATGTTGAGTACAGAAAGGGCATGCTGAAAGCTGCCCATGTGTTGGCAATGGATTCCAAGAACTTGCTTGATATTGTAGATAAGACTAGAGTGAAAGTGAAACTACAAAGTGGTCTCAGCTGATAGTTAACTGTCTTGTATATCAGTGTGACTGTGCATAATAACAGGTTGTACTCATTCCTGGAAACTGTTTATTCTCTTTACATGTAACCAGGAAAAGGAAGCATTAGGTGTTATGACCCCAGGGTCAGAGGTCAAGACCCCGGGTCAACAGTAAAGACCCCCAGGGTCAGAGGTCACAAAACAAGTGTTTCATCACAAGGCCTTGCTTTAGTCCAGAAGGTATGCACCTTATATTGTAGCGAAGAAGTGCTTGTATAAACTTAAAACAACCTACAATTTCTTACTTATGGACCAAATTACACTTTACAGCATCAGCTCCAAATGTGTTTACTTTAGAAATTTTGCATTGATTGTAACAAAGCATTGAACATTTTGAATCTATAAAGTTTTATTTGTACATTATATTGAATTTATTTAATTTTGGTTTTTCTGTGTTTCATTTATACATTGAAATATTAAATTTACTTTTAATGGTTTACTATTTTAGAATATTTAGGTGTAATCTGAAATTTTGAAAGTACGGTATTAATAGCATTATCATGATCATTGTGGATGCATGTAAATGAAGTATGAGAGTTTAGTATGGAAACAATTGTGGAGTAGCTTCTTGCACGCCATTTGTCAAAAGTTAACATGTCATGTTGTAAAAAGGGAAAAATATTCTCTTGCCATTTATTTATTGCTGTACAATAAAATTCATGGAACTCTGATGTTTGCAGTTATTTTTGACGTCACCTGATCGAGTCACTCAGGATGACCTATTAGAACCTCAATTCTGTTTTTGTTCATTGTCATGCGTTTGTTTTTAAACTCATTAATGCCTCTGTCACGAAATGTTTTCTTTTGATTGGGGCAGTAAAATTGCTTTTGTCTGAATACTTGGAAAATAGGTATGTTATTATGCTCATGACAACTTTATTTATCAGCAATGCAGAGTTTGTTGTTGGTTAACAATGTCTAGTTATCAAGAGATAAAAAGAAAAACTCCAATAATAACAGATGAAATTTAAGTGAAATTAAATTTCTATTATTATTCACCATTAAACTAACGGGTATATTTCTCAGTTAACATTTTGTAGTGCTAATTTATTTTAATTTTACACAGAAAAAATATACGGAGGTATAATAAATAATTAAAAAGCTGTGTAGATCTGCTGCCCTAACCATATCATTTATTTGATTTATCTTTGAATTTCAATTACAGCCAGTATTTTGCAATGAATGTTTCCGATATACTCAGGTGACTGTTAAAGCCCACGGGTCTCTTGTGTATTTAATCGCACGAATCAGTAAAGGAAGGACTTAATTTTTTTGTATTTTCGGAACACCTTTTGTATTTTTATGGAAACGTAGACATCCTCGGGAATCATCATTGGACAGAATATTAAGTAACAACATGGCCACAACCTTGTGTCGTAATTTGAAAGAGACTTTTGTCAAGTTGAGTAGAGTCCCTGTTGTGTATGCGCACACGTTGCAAAACACGAAAAAGGCAGACTCAACTTCTGTGGAAGAAAAATCAACAAAGCACAAAGATGTTTCTGTACCATTTTCAGAGGAAAAAGGCTTGCACTCCCCAGAAGATTCTAAAGTTATATATCGAGCAAATGCAGGTAGTTTCATAAGAATCATATGCATATCTGTATTTTAACGTTGTGTTAAGAAGCAATCGTGTACACGCTATAAGTTTAGTACGGCAACAAAGTGTTTATAATTTAGTATATCCCCGAGTACCCAAACTCCGTCACCATAAGCAGAATGTAAATTATTGTTTGTGGTTTTTATCATTTGCAATCACTAAATATAATCTGAAACAATTATTAACAAAAATATTAATATGTTTTACGGTGTGACCGTTGGGGCGAGCGCAGAAGGAACCACACATCTGTCATCATTGTTAACTGCAACCCGTGGACTTGTCCTAACCAAAAAACTTTGGCTTTGTCTCGAAAACTTTTACCACCGCAAGGAACCCGAAATTATCAAACTTTTATTCCAATGGCCCTTCCTAGTCTTATACACTTAAACAAACTACCACTGAGCATTAATAAAATGTTAAACAGACTTACATTGTATTAAAATATTTTGATAAACACAACGCCGTTTTTTTTTATGTAGATACAATTATGTTTTATCTTTTCTTTACCTTTTAATAATGATCATTAAAATCAGTAAAAATAAATTTTGTTTGTTATTTCTCATTTTGTTCCTTGTTGTAACCCGTGTTTTAATTATTTTCCTCAGTGACATTAATTTTGTTTTAAATCTTTTTAATTTTTGTACGCTATATAAGCGTTGTAGACATGTGCCCTCACCCCTTTATTAGTGTGTGATATCCAATATTATTTGACCACATATGCAACTACATAACAAATACATGTACCGGTAGATATTTTAACAGTTTAATTCTTTTCATTTATCTATTCATTACAAAATGACGTGGCTGCACGTAGATCTAATAATGATTAGACTTTTCTTTCTTAATAATTTTTTGTCACCTACCTAACGTATGCATATATGATTGAATCAATATATATTAACAATAAATTTAGCATGGAACTTGCATGTGTATTTACTAAGCAAAAAAAAAATCATCAAAACAAAACTAATCAGCCAAAGAGTCACCGTTAACACTGATACTGAGTACTTCCTACAGGATCCAGTACATATGCTTGATCCACCTCTAAATGTATCGCGGGAAATTAAAACGCGAGATCTTTGTGACGTCATAGTTAACATTCTTTTGCGCTCGACAGTTTTCGTAAATTGTCGGACAAATTCGGAGAAGGAAATGACGTCATATGTCAGCAAAAGTTCAGTTTTTTTACGTAAGCTTTGTTTACTGTAATGTTTTTAGATGGATTTTTTTTAATGATGTATGCGATGTAGAGGTAAGAATTTTCCGTAGAAACACTTTCTGTTCCACCATGTTGCTATGCACCGCAAAGGATCACTGGGATAGTAGAACGTTTTCACGTGGCCTCATAAAATTTTCTTTGAACAATGTGCAGATTTCAACTCGAATTTCCTCCGTTCGTACACGTTGTCTATGGAGCTCGCTACGCGAGCGGCGCTTCGCGCCGCCTCGCTGCGCTCGCTATTATTTTTATTCAAATAAGCCCTCTGAATACGACGTTTATCACGCGTGCCTATTATATCTTATGAACGTAACTCCGTCACCCACATGCTCTATGATATGGCAGGGAATGAATACACATTAACAATTTAGTGAAAACTTCATTTGTATCTAGGCCAATTTATAATAAGTAAAAATGGTGCATACAATTTAAATTGTATTTAATTTCATCGAAATGAAATGATCGCCAGAATAAAAAATCATTAATGGGTCCATGTAACAACAATCACAATGGCCTTTTCAGAATGTATGGATGCCGTTTGATTTATGTCCTTACATATATATTTCAAATATTTTATATCATTTATTAATATATTACTTATTATATTATTTAATTTATTACATTTCTAGAAATGTAGCATATTCTAAATAGAGATATACCGGATATATCTATACCCTGCAATCGGCCTGCATAAGGGAAAAGTATCGGCATGAGCGATTTGACGTTATCATCAAGAGTAGTGCATAAAGGCTATTGCGGACTGAAAAAAATGTATTAAGTACTTTAACCAAAAATGTATTACATGTGAAATGTTTCATCTTGACCTCTCTAAAAATGGCTGACCAACGTAAATGATCGAATGGGCCCGCATGTAAGAAATATCGATATTTTAGTGCACCCGTGAAAAAGTTTTAGCTGATTTCACTCAATTAATGGTGCATAAAATGAACAAGGTTTAATTCTGTTATTTTTTGACACATTCTTAAATTTAACCGTTGCAAATTGTTGACATTTGATTAAAGATTTTTGACATGTAAAAAATGACGTCATAATCGTACTTGATTTCAAACGGCGAGGAGTTTCCCGAAAGTGACAGAGTTAGGGTAGTGACGGAGTTAGGGGGCTATGCGATACTGTAAGAAGAGATAGGTATATAAACTCCTAGCTCCGGATGGGTGTAAAAATATTCTCTTTTGAGAAGTAGACAGGCATAGCCTACATCCATTTACTAAGTTAGTTAACTATCAAAACGGTAAGGTCATTTATTATAATGTAGTAGTTGGGGCTATATGGACTGTGGATGTTGGCCTGGGTAGCTCAGTGGTAGAGCTCCTGACTAGAGTCCTCGGTTCGATTCCCGGTCCAGCCATATGTTTTCATTGTACATGTATTTATATACTCATTCCTCCTTTCCTACTACAGATGGTGCCGCGGCCTTCCTTGTTCAGGCATATATATATACCTGGTAATTAATAAGTCCTGACAAGGTGAACTTGTGTTGGGTCTTCATGGTCAAAGACTATTTAAGGAGGGAGGAATGTAGTAGTTGGGGCTATATAGACCGTGGATATCGGCCAGGATAGCTCAGTGGTAGAGCTCCTGACTAGAGTTGCAGGGGTCCCGAGTTCGATTCCCATTCCAGCCATATGTTTGCATTGTATTTTTATACTCATTCCTCCTTTCCTACTGTATAAAATCTGCATTGTAATAACACCCATTTAATTTTTTATTGCATAATATCTCTTGCGCAGAGTGTAAATGTATTCCTCAGAGTATCCTTTAACTTCATTGACATTCAATTTTCTGGTAAACCAATTTTAAGACTCATGATACTTTTGATCAGTTTTAATCTTTACGAAGTGATACTAATGAACTTTTTTATTTTAATCCGAAGCCATTTTTATGTTAGAAAATGATATTACAACTATAGAGATTGAAACATGCAGATTATTGATCACTAATATGTGGATTTATGTTTTAATGCATTGAAAACATTTTAGATATGACAAACTCTTTTCAGTGATATTTAAAGATTCTAGAGGGATTCCAGATATGAAAATATTATTATTGTTTTAAATTCCTTATATTATGCAATTACTTAATTCCATTATCCTGCTTATTTTATCAAATTGAGAGAATATAAAATCTCAATCGCAGATCTTTTTTCTTATTTTTATCGTTCTTAACTCTCAAAAATAATGGCGAGATTTTAAAATCTGTGAAGGGTGATTCTCGCAATTTTACACAGATATTAATTCCTTGAGTATAATTAAGAATCTACATTAGCCTTTAAAACAATGATGACCTTCCCCACCCCCTCTCCAAAATAGATAACCACAGTCTGTGTGATTAGTTCTATATGATAGTTGATATTTACATGTTGCATTTTTAATATATTATATGATTATATCCAATAAGAGTTTTGAAGTCTGTATGATTAATTAACTCAAGTATTTTATTATTTTCTCTTCCAGAAATAAAGGGTGGGATTCCTGAGTTTACTGGGAATGCCCTCGGTTTAGAACACCATGAAGCACTCACAAGCAATGAAACAAAGGTGAAACATTGTACTTTGATTTGCTTATAAACATGTTTCCTCTTCTTAAAATCCAGAGATAAATATGCCAGTATTTGATAGAATGAAAAAATTCAATAGTTATATCAAAATGTACTGGTACTCTGTTCATAAACTTTGGTTTTCTATGTTTAATTTTTATTTTGTAGTAATATTTGCTATTATTGTCTAATGATCATTTTTAAATGTTTTACGGTATTTACATTAAAAGAACATCATTAAAGATGAATGAAAAATATTTTTGTAGCTCTCTGTGCTTAGTTCATAATTTCAATGACTTGATAGTCTTTATGTTTGGATGTTTACAGGAGTCCTATATGACAGGAGTTATACACATGACCCCACAGTTTGGACAGATATTAAACCCACATGTGATACCATCAACAAAAGAAAAAAGACTCATTGCTTGTCTTTGTAAGTAGAAAATAATGTACCTGGTAAACTTTTAGAATATCTCTTATGGTATATGTTTGTAAAGGTTTCTGTTTATTAGGGCCCCGCAAGGATTTGCGGGTGCCCTATAGTAATCACTCTGTCCGTCCGTCCTTCTGTCCGTCCGTCTGTCACTCTTCCGTCCACAAATTTCCTGTTTTTTTCTAATAACTTTTTTTATGGTTGCCCAATCAAGTTCAAATTTGGTATGGTAGTTCAGTAGGCAGAAATACATATTTTGATGCTAAGTTTGGTTCTCTATGTCTTCTGGTTTGGAGCTGGGGTGGTGGGGTAGATTCCTAACTATGCATAAGAAGAATGGGCAAAGAGAGATAACTGCTGAGAATGAATGGGCAAAGAGAGATAACTGCTGAGAATGTTACCATTGTATACATGGAAGGCTGTGCAATATTTGTCCTTTGGGATTAATTAACCTTCCACAGGAAGAAAATCCTAAGCTTTATCTTTATCTGTCACATTGAGATTAATTACTGCACTGCCTGTGTCTGCAAATGAACTTTGTTTTGAAGTTAAGGTCAATTTTGAATGATGTGAAGTATTGTGTACATTCTTTGAAATATGGATTTAAAATAAAATATTCATATTTTATTTTGGTTAAAATACCGTACACAATGATTTATAATAATTTTATTGAAAAGAAGCAAAGCCTAGGTATCATTGCATTGGTATCAATTCTTTGTTTTTTTAACAAATTTTATTTCGTCCCATGTTAACCCACTTTATCCCGTGGATATGACTTTTGATATCCCACAGTTGTGACATTACAATGGGATTTGCCTAGGCATAATGAAGTAAAATAATGTAGAGTTTTATAAACAGTGTAAACATTGATTGCGGTGTATAAAATATGGGATAAATAGAATCTCATGATTTGTAGTATAATATGATTTTTATCCAACTTGTATGTTTTATCCCCTCACTAAGGCTCAAGAAAAAAACACTTTAATTGTTGAATGAAAATCATATCCAACTACAAATCACGAGATCCTATATATTCCAGTTCTTTACATCTTCTGCCGGGCATTTATTTTTCATCATTGTTAATATAAAGAGGATGGAATTCAAAGTTTTTTTCACTTCTCTATATTAATTGTCATAGCGGGGCCCTTCCTGACTGGTCAGTTTTCTAGTTGAAGCTGAAATTGGTAACTGGTATATGTGCAATTTCTGTTTCTGATTTCTAGGTGATGAGGATTCGGACACTCTTCAATACATGTGGCTACACAAGGGAGAACCACAAAGGTGTATGTGTGGGATTTTCTTCAGATTAGAAGAAGTTGATGCTTTCGGAGACCCGAAATAAATGAAACATTGATTTATCTCTATTACTGTGCAAATCTGTTTTTAATTTATGTTTATACCTCTGTTTGAAATAAATGTTTGACATGTATCATGCTGTGTTTACTTTCTTTTTCTAGTTTGAAATACATTGTACACTAGATAGATAACTTTTGTTTTGAAATAGTAAAATAATCAAAAGTTAAGGTGGTATGAGACAACTCCACGTTATGACGTTCTATTAATCTAAATTATGAAATTACCGGTACTAAGTGTAATTTTATAAATAGTTTATTTCCAAAAATTGTCACCTAACAGTGTAGTGTAGTGAGTTAAGGTGGCTCTATACACCCACAGTTTATTCCAATTTTCAATAGAAGACCACAAAACATATACTTATCAAATATTAAAATGACGATAGGGATACTATAGGTATTTTTAAAGAATTTTTTAATGTATTTTCGTGTTTTTATAAAATATTTTTTAAAAAGACAGCTATCAACAAATTGAGAGAAATTATTTTGTCATATGATGGATATTTCATTCGGACACATAAAAAAAATATAACACTTCTTAACATTCAAAAATGTTATTATTGCAATTTTTTTTAGTATTTCCCCAAAACATAATTTTTCATATTTTCTTACTCTGTTGACAAATCATCGACAAATCATCTGAAAAAGTTGCTTGATGTTATAAGAAAATGTATTTTAATAAATGTGACATAAAAAATTGAATGAAAACCATTGCAAATAAACACAAAAAAAATTTTTAAATTTAATTTGGTATGAAAGTTCCTCATGGAAGGGTTATCGTTCCTAAGTCCCAAGGCCCAAGGCCCAAACAACTTGGGACTTTTCATTTCTGAGTTGAAGAAAAGTTGAAGAGTTGAAGAAAATTTCCTAAATATAATGTTGAAATGATAAATACATACATATTTCATTATAGACTTTGCCCTGTATAAGTGAATAAATTCGCTTTAATGCAAAACTAAGTTAATTAAATAAATAAAGGGGAACATTGACTAGGCTAATAGGATTTATGTATCCCAACCTGAGAGAAATTCAAAGCAACCCTCTCATCCCCGTTAGGTGTCGATATTAATGTGCATTAAAGTATATTATGATTGAAATATTTTCACCTGTTTAGATTTTTCTTTCACGGTATTCAACCAAAAAATACGTTATAGAAATTTATTGTTCTCAACAGGAATCGAACTCATGACCTACTGGCTTGTAGTGAACCCACTAACCCACTGCGCTACGGTGTAACATATCGATGATGCTAAAGAAACTTTTTAAAAATTTATACTTGATTTTATTGTTTATTTTGATAAATAATACCACACAACGTGAAGGTGTCACATACCACATTACTTGTAAGTAATGAATTTTCCAATTATCAAATTAAATCTATCCATTTAACAAATTTTTCAAAATAGCGGTTCCCATACAATTCACCTCAGTTTAAATCAGCCAGTACCGGAAATGCATGTTTCCAGATTTACTTTTTTGCGTACTGCGTCATCAAAAAGTGGTGTATAGAGCCACCTTAAAGGGTTTACTACGAATCTGTATGCCATGAGTTCGAATCCTGATTTGTACCTTTCCAAAAATTTTAAAAACTTATTATTGATTCAGTATTGTAAACTTTGAAATTTATAAACCGGTGAAAGTATTTTTTATATTGTACTTTAATTTACATTAATATTGACAGATGTCCCATTCCAACTTGAGGTTTATATGGTTTTGTTTTGTATGCATCTCTTTGATAGCATCTTCCCTAGCCAAAGGTTTTCGGTCCACTCCGCTACCCAGTGGACTGAAAATTCTTGGCTAGCGAAGATGCTTTGTCAGCAAAGACCATTGATAAAATTAGAAGTAGATAGGACTTAGTTCTAGGGACATCATTGTGTAGCTCACATGAGCCAAAGGCACATTTGTTTATTGTCTGTTATTATACCCCCCGCAAACAAAGTTTGGGGGGGTATATAGGAATCACCTTGTCCGTCCGTCCGTCTGTCTGTCCGTCCGTCTGTGCAATCGTGTCCGGTCCATATCTTTCTTATGGAGAAACATTGGAAGTTCTTACTTCACACAAAGATTGCTTATGACCTAAGGGTGTGTCATGACCTTGACCCAAGGTCAAGGTCACTGGCAGAAAAAGTGCAAAATTCGTGTCCGGTCCATATCTTTCTTATGGAGAAACATTGGAAGTTCTTACTTCACACAAAGATTGCTTATGACCTAAGGGTGTGTCATGACCTTGACCCAAGGTCATTCGGGCAAGGTCAAGGTCACTGGCAGAAAAAGTGCAAAATTCATGTCCGGTCCATATCTTTCTTATGGGGAAACATTGGAAGTTCTTACTTCACACAAAGATTGCTTATGACCTAAGGGTGTGTCATGACCTTGACCCAAGGTCATTTGGGCAAGGTCAAGGTCACTGGCAGAAAAAATGCAAAATTCGTGTCCGGTCCATATCCTTCTTATGGGGAAACATTTGTAGTTCTTACTTCACACAAAGATTGCTTATGATTAAAGGGTATGTCATGACCTTGACCCAAGGTCATTTGGGCAAGGTCAAGGTCATTGTTTCAAAAAAGCTAAATTCTGTCTGTGTCATGTCTTGTATTAATGGAAATATTAGAAGCTAACAATTAACAGTTTTCAAAAATAAAGCAGTTGTTATTTATAGAAAATGGACAGTAAAATAGATTCATCCAACATTTTCTATAATAGCAAAAATACACGCGTTATGATTTTTTTCTTAGCGGGGGGTATCAATTGTGAGCTTGCTCACAGTACCTCTAGTTGTCTTTGGTGTTATTGTATACTTTACACATTTTCATTTGTAACAATTTTAATCTCTGTTGAGTTTTCATACCTGCAAAATACCGCAGAAAATAACAACCGCAGAACTTACCCTTCATATGGTATATGAAAAATCCTTTTCCGTAGCATATCTTCTCCCCCCTTGGTCCGATCTGGCTCACAAAGTGCCCATGGTCCAAGAATTTGCAGTGAACTTGAAAGAAGGTAGGTCAAGGTCATATTGGATCACACAAGAATTCTCATTTTAGAGCATACAGTATATACTCTCCACTTAGCCCCATTTGGCTCATACTTCACAAAGAGAGCTTTTAAGTAAAGTGCAGTGACCTTGAACCAAGTTTCAAGGTCAAATATGAAAGTCATAGCAGAGTTACATGACAAATCCTTGTCTTAAGCATATATTTCCGCCCCTTGGTCCAATTTGGCTCATACTTCACTCACAGAGTGCTTATACTCAAAGGGTGTGCAGTGATTTTAAATGATGTTTGTAGGTCAAGTGTTAAGGTCATATTGGATCATGCCAAATTCTTTTTCAGAGCAAATAAATTCTCCACTTAGCCCTATTGGTTCCTTCATACTTCACTTTAACAGAGCTTTTGGGTTAATGGTATGCAGTGACATTATAATTTGAACCAAGTCAATGTGAAGGTCATAGCGGACCTCTTTAATCAATTTTAGACCATAAATTATTTTCTTTTTGCTTAATTTTGCCCAGGTTGAACAAAAATGCTTGTATATAAGGGGTAATAAGATTGAATTTAATGTTTAATGCCAGCTGGAACATTTTTAAGTTGTCAAGATATTAGAATTCTCTGAAATGCTTTTCATCCTATAGTCCATTATTTAATTAAGCGGGACTCTTTGAGATGATCACCATCTCAATGTTGTCTAGTTTTGTCTATTGTTGTTGTGGTGAGCGATGTGGCCCATGGGCCTCTTGTTTAAAAAATCATTTGGTTTGAAAAGCTGAAACTTATGTTGAATCATCCTCAGGTAGTGTAGGTTCAAATTTTTTCAAATCGTGATCCACAGGATTTAGCTGCAGGTCTGTAGCTCGGGTTGGAAAAAATACAGATGAACAACCCTTCAGCATACGTGTGAAAAAAGTTGCAATTTACGGTGTACAAAACATTGTGCTAGTTTTGGACTGATCAATCTTTTTTCTTAACACATTCTGTACTCATGTTTGATTCCAAAAAAATGTCTTCGACATTTTACTTCAGATATATCATCACTGACATTTTTTTAAACACCATCACCAGCCCCGCAAATTAAAGTGCATGGTGCAGTTTTTTATTAACATGTAGAAATGGCAACGCTTGTTCTGCACATAATTCAACAAAGTTCATTTTCCGAGGTCGAATGTTTAAGAGATCGAAAGTCTGGGGCAAGTAAAGTGACATTAGTAGTAGATTGCCTGAAGAATTTAATAATAATTTTTTTTCCTCAGAATTTGTGTGGAAATATGGTTAATCAGTCCAAAACCAGCATAATTTTTGTGCGCTTTAAATTGCAACTTTTTAACACGTATGAAACTGTAGCTCCCAGGTCATCCATCTTATTTTTTTCAGACCTGGAGCTAGACGGGGCAAGGGTGAGGCCACAATGATGGGTCAAATATATGTAGTAAAATCCTTAATTTTTTTTTTCAACAACCAGTTGGCCAGAAAAACTGAAACATGTGATGACTCATCTTCAAATAGTGTTTGTCAAATAATAAACCCCGGAATTAGGGTGGAGAGGCAAGGGTTGGGTTGAATTTTTACATTGGAAATAATATAGGAAACTCTTTGAAAATCTTCCTCTCAAAAACTGAGACAACAAAAGGAGCTTAATGTTTTAAAAATATTTATTGAGAAAAATTTGAAAATCAAGATTTACTTTACTAAATTATCCAGATATTTTGAATTTGATACTCTAAAGACGCGGCTGTTGTTGCTCAGGTGAGCGACTGATCACTGGTCCTCTTATTATGCCTTTAGCTCACCTGAACTGAAAGCTCAAGTGTGCTTTTTGTCATCTTCGTCTTCTAGTGTCTGTCAGTAAACATCTTTGACTTCTCCAGAAGCACTCGTCCACCAAACTTGGTAACGGTCCTGTACAGCATTGGATGAAGGGCTTCCAAGTTTGAATTCGCATGATAAATCAAGCGATTAAAATTTAATGAAATTATTTTTTAGGATGTTCACATATATTATATTATAACATAAGGTGGTCCATATTTTGATATGCTACTCACGCAGTTCTTATATAGTTCAATTTAAGATGTAACACATTTGTAACACTCCAAAAAAGTAACAAAATTTGGTGCATTATATGATATTTTGAGATGACCCCGTTTAAAACCAGATAGTAGAATTTAGTATTTTAACCAGAATTTCCAAAGGAAAAATGCGGCTATTGAAATGGTGAATATTGCGGGCGGGCATCTGCCAAAAGATTATTCTTGTTGTATGGATAACTCCTCCTTTTCCTAGTTTTCAAGATAGGAAGTTGTTCTTTTGCAGATCAATTGTACATATATTATATCAGAGATGTGCATATTGCTATGATTTTGATTTCTGACGATTTCTGGAAAAAATACCAGGTGCGTGTTGAACCTTGTCATTTTTTGACAAATACCAGTATTACATATAAGGTATCTGCTCTTAATTAATTATAGTTATCGAATTGTTAACTATAGTTTCCAGTTCGTAAACTACAGTTAACAATAAACTATTGTTAACTATAGTTTAGAGTTCGTAAACTATAGTTAACAGTCCATCAACCTAGTTTAGCATCTGTGAAAATTTATTTAACGCCGTTATATAATCTATATTTCACATCTGAAAACCATAGTTAACGCGATCATCTATGTTTCAGAATTGTAAACTATAATTATCATTGAAAATAACCATTTAAGAATTCATATGATAAATATGGTAAGTTTCATAATCGTGAAACTATGATTAACAACTCTTAACTATTGCTAACGAATGTAATTTATTGCACGGTTTACAGATGCGAATCTATATTTATTGTTAACGTTATTTGCAGGCGGATAAACTAAGATTATCATTCGTAAACTATAGTTTACAACCATTAAATATAGTTTTACAAATGAAAACTATAGTTAACGAATCATTAATTATGGTTTGTTATTCGTAAACTATAGTTAACAGTCGATAAACCTAATTTATCAAATGTGAACTATATGTTTAGCTCATATTTTGTGAATTTGAAGATTTCATTTTTTATTTTTTTACACGTGCAATGAGTATTATTAATTTTGATCAAGGATTGCAGGTGTTGGATTTTCAGTGTATGTCTTTGTACGAATAGTTCTTTGTACTGGTTACTAATTTGACTCACCGGAAGCCAATCTCTACGTGAGATTCTTGACCTTGATCGCACTCTCTTTGAAAAAATGGCCTCGTCCTTGTGTAGGACTCTCCCTCTCCTGAGGAGTGTAAGCTGTACAGTAAGAAACCCTCAGCGAATCTTACACACGAGTGCACCAGTCTGTGGAGGTCCAGGCGTAGGTCTTGGTGGCGGTCTTAAGGACTCATTTAAAGGAAACATAGGTAATTGATTAAAATTGTAAATATAAAGTCAATTCAATGACACATGTTGATCCCCAGGTAATAAGCGTAAGAGAGAAACTCTGAACATCATTAACGAGTAATGTAATAATGACATCTAAAAAATTAGAGCATGATAAAAGGTACTAAATGATGCACTGATCTTTAAGTCCGAATTTCCTCATCATCGATTAACCGGCGAATTCATTCGATTGACGAATCTATTTTAGTTTGGTAGTGGAAAAAAATTGTTATTGTTTTTATTTTTTAAGACCAATTATTTATGAAATTATTTTTACATTATTATATTTTCTTCCTTTTTCATCAAAAAGTTTATGGAGATCACTATGGTAACTTCTATATAATTAAGAACTTTTAGAATATAGACATAAATTGTTTATTTTTTTTTTCTTCAGCCAAAAAGGAAGGTAAAGTTCCAGACAAAGGAGGACATGCTGTCGGACTAGAACGATATGAAATTTTGTGTCGTATGGAAGGAAAGGTATTAAGGGTTTCAATAAGGTTAATCTTCGTACTGTTGACGACTTTACTTTTATCAGTAATTATAATGCTATCAGATTATGCAAAGAATGATAAAATCTGTATTCAAAAATTGTTAATTTGTTTTAAAAGAAGCATGAAATAATCTTGAATGTGTGACTCTACTTTAAGAATTAATATAAGATATCTTTAGATATTTATATATTATAGCTTTAACTGCAGTATTTAATATTCTTCAATTATAATGTAATTTATATTAATTTTATGATTCTTACAGGACCCATGGGAAGATAGTGTGTCCTATTACCCTAGGGCTAAAGGTTTTGGAACCAAGGAAAACCCAGTTCCTGTACCATCTGTCTTTGACAGACGTCTAGTTGGATGTATATGTAAGTTTTACTTGAATAATAGGATTGTCACAGCATTATTTAACTAATGATGATAGAGGCCGGTGCTTCAAGTTGCCAATAAGCTATGTAGTACCATTTAGGTTATATCAGGGCACATCTGCTTTATGCTCAGTCAAGTACCATGTCTAATTCACTGCCTGTTATATCAAAGAATACAAAAATGTGGAGAAAATACTTTAGTTCTACCGTATTTTTGGGATATTTTTGCTTAATAAAAGATATATGTTTAGTCAATTAAACAATATTAATTACTCATTTAACTTTCTACATCAATATTCCTTACAGTATATATGATAACTTCCTTAATCGTCGGTCATACCTTCACAATAATAATCGTCAATTGAAAATCGGCTTATACCCCAGATCGGCTAGTCTAAGGATTTGTCCTAGATTTTGTCTGAAAATGAGCAATATGGCTTATGCTGCACATTGACATATGCCCCAGAGAATATGGTACTAGTGCATCCTTGCTAGTCAGATATTGTTTACGGACTCCACTCTCAGTCTGCCTAACCAATGACCTATTGGCTCCCCGTTTTCTTTGAAATATTGCATGTTTGACCTCTCCTGCCTATGTTTAAACTTTTGATTGGTTTCCCTATCTGTTACCTTGTAATTTTTTAAATCCAAGTCCAACTGATTAAGTATATTATAATTGTAATAGGGATATTATAAAATACATTCACAATTCCCTAAATTCCATATTACCAATTCGAAATAATGACAGCAGACACTTTCTTCGATGGTTGGCATCTGTTTACAATATTCCATCAACTTTTGCGGATTTTCTTTTACACTATGACAATCGTGCACGAATGTATTTTGACATGTCAATGAACATACTGTTTGTAATAAGGTGATGATTTAACGGAAAGTCAAATGCAAAAGATAAGGTCAATATTGTTCCATATTTTCTACAACTTATTAGTTTGGAGCGAATATGGTTATTGGCTTATACAGTATACTGATGCTTTGTTGATAAAAACAAATCAGAATGGATTGTGTGGCATCATAAATTAGACTTCAATGGCCGCTCTCATTATGGCGAGAAATTTAAATAAGCAAGAGATATTTCTTGATTTATTCATTAGTTTGGGGGTTTTATTGAAAATAAATACGATTTACAATGACAATAGATGTTAATTGATTGATATATCGTACTACATATTTATAGTTTCCCTCCCTTTTAATGCCTAATTTGCCTTTCCTAAGGTTTTGCACTGTCAAGTTATGTGAAAGGGAAATGTGAGCTAGCAAAATTAAATTGCTCTTTTACAGCATTTGTAAAAAATCTTATATGAAGAATCAGATCAAGCAGCTTTTAAAAGTGTATTGTAAATGAAGTACTGGTACTGTAGCTGTTTGAATAAATATGCAAAACTATGAATTACTCTTTTGAGTATCTTGGTTCATAATTATATACCTGTCTATTATCACAACAAATTTGTAAAATGCTTGACGGTGAATTGATTTCTTATTTAATTTTAGGTGACGAAGACACTGCCCAAATGCAGTACTTCTGGCTATATAAAGGAGAGCCCAAGCGATGCTTCTGTGGTCATTTCTTTCAATTAAAGGAAATTAGTGCTGCCGATTTCCCACAATACCCTAAGGAAGAACAGTCCAAGACATGGGAAGGAGAACTTTAGCTTTTAGAATACCCCTATCTTATGTACATTCTTCGAAATTAAAAGGGTTTGAATATTTGTTTTGTTTCCAAGGAAAAATGACATGTTGTGTTGGAAAGCTAAATTGGAGTCCAAGACTTTGAATCCAATAAACAATATTTAATGTGTATGGAAATCTTTTCTTTGATTGATTTGATTAAATTTTTCATGACAGACTATATAATGTTTCCTTCATATGATGTTCAGAAAAGTACTAATAGGAAAATAGCTTAAAGGGGCATGGTCACAAGTTGCACAAGTTGAGCTGATTCAGCTGAAATTGTTTAAATCTTATTTTTTCCATATTTTTTGCTTACATTGCTTTATTTAGGTATTTCTAATGTTTATCTGAAATTTGGATATCAGTTGTTGAGTAATAGGCAAGATACAGGGCTCACAATTCTTTGTCTTGTTTACCGGTATATGGCTCTTGCCTTGTTTTTATTTACATCATTTGTATACTTTGAAAACCAAGTATGATTTTTCTATTTGCTTGCTAACCATGGACATATTTTAAAAATATCTATTTTTCGTCTCTTGTGATAATTTCTATCCAGCATCCTAAATGTAAATAAAAACATAGCACAAACCAGTTTACATAACAAAGAATTGAAAGCTCTGTATCTGTTTAGAAACCAGACCACTGAAATTCTTATTTTAGTTGATTATCAAAAAAAGCATGGTTAACCATGTGCTGTAAACCATTTAAAACGAGAAAAAGACAATTTTTCTAGTGACCATGCCCCTTTACCAATGGAAACATACGTATACAAGATAAAGAAATCTACAGACTGCATGATTATTTAATGCCAAGGCAAAGGATCACTGGCATGATGTTGAGACATCTCTAGTTCTGTCCCCAGTTTTGTGTCTTAATTTTTCCGCTCTGATTCAATTTCTTTTTTTTTCTTTTTTTAAATGAGTGCCTTACATTTCGAACGATTTTATCCATATGTCTGAAAGATATGAACAAAAGATGGGTTTTTTTAAATTTTCATTAAGAAAAAATAAAACATCTTATTGACATTAACGGACATAATTTATTAGGTATTAATACCATGCATTTATTCACTCCCAAGTTTTTAACTCTATAGTGTGTTACTTGCAACCAAAACAGATTTCTACTTTATATCGACACGCTAAGTCTATCGATTGGTCGAAACCTTCAGCAACTGAAATTGACAGGATTGAAATCACACGCACCGTTTATCGATTGGTCGAAACGTACAGCGACCTAAGAAAAATCACAGACTGCATGAAATTATCATGATGATGTCAGACTCAAATTCCCATAACGTACTTATGTACATTAGAATCATTTTAACAGGAGCTTGGACTTGGGTAGTTGTGCCACAGCAATGTAGGATAGGTCTGTCTATTTCTTTGCTGGTCACCCAGTTATGGCTCTTTGAAATCAACAAGATTTGTCTGGCTTTTGAGCAAAGACTACGCAATTTGTGTATATTTCACTTGAAACCAGCGTCATTTCTAAGTTCTTGTTTTGACGCGAAAAAGGTACTATACATCCTACCGAAAATCCAAGCTCTTGTTAAAATGGTTCTAATAGTAATTTATTGAATTTTACTTACGGTAGTTTTTTAAATCAATTTATTGATTAGTTAAAAGATTATTGTTGATTTAACTTACTTTTTACAAACAACTTATTAATTTGTTTTAAAAAAAAAGATGAAAATATTATAACAATAAAATGCTTTTTTTAGTGATTCATGCAGGTTATGAAGGTAGCGATCATCCAGAAAAAAAATTAGATAACCCGCTAACGCTATTTTTTCTCCCACTATTCGCTGTAGCCAATGTAGGTTTCGACCAATCGATAAATGGGGCGTGTAGATTTCAGTTTCAGTCACCGAAGGTTTCGACCAATCGATAAACGGGGCGTGTCGATATCAGTCCTGTTAGTTTCTATAGAGGCTGGGCTATGAATTATAACTAAAGTTTCCGTAAGAAATAAAGGGAATCATACTCGTTAGATCTCAATATTTTGTTATCAATTTTCATTGTACATTGATAATGCACGGACTGCAAGAACAGCTAGATGCGCGTCGAACTCTCATAAAGGTTGAATATGACCCTTCAGCTTAATACACTCGTCTAGTTGTATACATGTATTATTGATGATTTCACTCACTTATTTTCCTTCGTGGTATCTTTTTTTAAGATATATATTTCAAATCAAGTATTATGTGAAAAACACATTACAGTTGTCAATTTTATCGATAAACCTATAAAAAAAAAAGAAGACATTTTTGCAGGGGTAAAATACCGAATAAGAAAATAAAAATTATTGCAAAATTTGAAATATCATATTTATGTAAGGACTAAGTGCGGTTTTATGCAATTTTTGCCCCCCAAAATCAAAGTTTTAGAAAGAGCTTGAAAATAAGGTGAAAGATAGTTAAAATCATATTGGAAATAAAGGTGTAAAAGGTTATCACCACAGTGACGTCATAATGTAGAAATGACGTCATGAATATTGCATTATTTTGATAAATTGATGTTTTGTAGCAAAATATGGGTGTTTTCCGATGGTTTTTCGACTGGGAAACATCGAGCGCAGGCTTGCTCAAGTACCATATTTTAGTATAATGTGTATAACTATCTGAAGAAAAACATATGTTAAAATCGCACTTGAGCAGACCTGCGCTCTATACTTCCGAATGCAAAATATAGAGCAAAAATGAGAATATTTTCATTTGTTTGCAAATTTGCGTGAATTGGGCCATTTAGGTGACGTCATAGATACACAGCGAAAGAGCAATGATGACTAAAATCATTATTATAGTTATAGGCATCCTCTATACAATAATTTGTGAAGATTTTATTTTTATACGATACTATTTAAAAATTGGTTAAAATCGGGGGCAGATATTTGACCATACCGCACATAGTCCTTTAAATAAGCAAGAGATATTTCTTTTATTTGAAATATCATATTTATGTAATTTAATGGTTGATTGGCTATATTTTTTTTTATTTTTTTTAAAAGAAATCTTGATTTAGGCCTAAATCTGTTGCACTTGGAAAGCTGAAAAAAGTATAGGGGTTAACATACATGTATGCATGCTAATTTTCTTTCTACAACATTAAGAACATGTAGATCCCCATTTCGCTTAGTCAATTCGACGTTTGGAACACGCCATTAATTAATTTTCTTCCAACATTTTTAGAGTGTGTAAGTTTGTTTGTTTTAAAAATAGTAGAAGTCTTTATTTTAAAAAGATATCCCTGTGATAAAATAAGTGTGTTTGTAAAAACTAGGCGAAAGGTACATCTATATAATCCCATGTAAAAACTATGTGAAAAGTATATGTAAATATTCCCATATAAAAACTAGGTGAAAAGTACATGTACATGTATATATATTCCCATATAAAAACTAGGTGAAAAGTACATGTAAATATTCCCATATAAAAACTAGGTGAAAAGTACATGTATATATTCCCATGCATGAACAATTATACGATATTTTGGAGCATATAGTATGGTTATAGATCAAAACGTTCTCATCATGCAGAACATTACACATTGGTCTGCAATATTAGTTAATGCACTACGTTAGGTCTAAATAATAATTATCTACATGTGCTTAATAAAAATGATTACGTGTTTTCAGGGACGTATATTGTATTGTTGTATTGTTTATTAGTCAACAGCTGTACAGCTCATAGACATATACAATTAATATACACATGTTATAATACATATACTGGTCACTTGAAAAAGGCAAGTTTATACATGAAGTTTTCTGATTACAAAAGCATTCTTAATATATTTACCTAAATTGCACAAATCCTTTACATTTTGTGTTGACAATAATAGAATTAATTTAAAGACAGAGGGTTTAATATAATAAAACTTCTTAAGGAGTTTTTCTCTTAAGTTACAGTAATAGGGACATTTCAATATAAAATGATATTCATCTTCTATATCTAAAGTACATAGAGGACATAAACGTCTTTGTAATGGAACATTGTTATATCTGCCAGTTTCGATGGTAAGACAATGGGATGATAATCTTAATTTACATATAAGTTTCTTATATTGTACAGGAATTCTTTTTGTTAGATATGACAAAAAGAATTCCTTTACAATATAAGAAACTTATATACTAACTTCCTATACTAACTTAGTATATACGTCCCTGGTGTTTTCAATATAGATTTTATACTGGATTATCATACCCGTATGCACCACCAAAGGTTAAAATACATGTCATTGCAAAAGATAAAAAATGAATAACGATACGTCCATGACTGCGTATCAAAAGATAGTCCTAGTTTTATTACAAGATAATGATAATCAATTTTATTATAACGACTTTAAAATGATAATTATGAATAAGAATAGAGAGAAAATATAAAAATAAAATGATCTAATCCAACAAATAAAAAAAAATGAATGTGATTAATGTAGTATAAAATTTCTGGCACTAATAAGATTACATGCATAGTTAGTAAAGAATTACCGCCCTTTGAGGAACTTTTCTGCGTTGAATTGTAAACATGGAAAATGTCTTCCCAAATATTTTTGTTGAGTAAAAATATATATTACTAATTGAAATTAGAAATAAATGCATAGAGTCGCGATGTATTCGATATGAAAATGGTGAAATATCACTAGCATGTTTGTAGTTAAGCAAGGGACACCCGTTTGAGCGAAAATTACTCGTTTTTATGCTGTCGTCATCTGGTCGATCAGAAGACTGAATTTGTAAACACAACAGACCAAGGTAATCGAGTTCATCAGAAGGTAACAACGGAATATTTCACTAAACTTCAATTAATGTCTAAGTTTAATACAAGAAAGTATCTGTTATACATTAAGTGTCAGACTCCTCGAGTGTATTAGTATTACGTAACAAAAACAGCTGGTTATAAGACGTTTTTCTTTTGTTTTGACTGATTGGCCAATAGCTGGAAAGAATTCCATATTTGATAACATATATACAATATTTATACTGGTACCCTTTAATTAAAGAGAGTGCTGTAAAAGAAGTAATTAATATATATTGTATATATGTTGTACACGTACTATCTAAACAACAAAGAATAATAAAACAGATAATAATTAAGAAAGTTAATTGAAATATTTTTGTAATGTAATTGATATTCCATTTAGTCTACTATATAATGGACAATACACATAATGAATATAATGTATAAACGTGTATACCCTTCAATCAGTTGTTTGTATTAGTGTTATTGCAATTACTGATGCAATATGTAGGCTTTCAAGGTCTTATCATCTGGGGCCAGATTTCTTTTATTTTGATGAGTTTTGATTTGAGATATTGATGAACAAAATGGAACTTAGATAAAAGATTTTTGAATTTCCATTACGTAACATCCATTAAGTTTATTTATTAAAATTTTTTGGTTGTATTTAGTAACCCCAAACCCCCCCCCCCCCCCCCCCCAAAAAAAAATAATCCAACAAAGTTCAAAAGTATTTTTAGCCATTATACATAGGAAAACAAAACACAGTGATACATGTAGATATACTACCAATATTTACATGTTTTGTTCTTTGCTATGTTTTACACATGTTGAGTAGGAAAGGATTAATGAACATATACCAAAAATATATATGGCCTGGACTGGTAATATAACTCCGGATCCCTACAACTCTAGTCAGGAGCTCTACAAGGAGCTCTACCATTGAGCTACCCAGGCCGACATCCATGGTCCTGCTCCATATATAGTCCCAACTACTACACATGTTATAAGTAGCCCAGTAGTTGTGTAGTTATACTAATACTAATTCTACTGGAATCTTCCTGTTTCAGGGAATTTTTTCTATGACAGAGTATCAATTCATCATACAGGATAGAAATAGTTCCAAATACTTATTTTAAATGTTTATATGTGATTTCAGACAGTGTCCAAGATGTTGTTTGTCTTCCATGTTGACACAGGGACCATGATGACCTTTGACATGGGTCTGTTAGCTGGAAGGTAAAAATCGTATTTTGTTTCCACATTCTATACAGCTTTGTGCCCATTTAAAAAAAGATAGTTTATGAATAAATGAAACTGATATAATGTTTGGGTGTTAATGTACATGTGGTAACTTTATGAGAAAATTTTTCTAGGAATTATGTGAGAACTTCCTTGTCATGAGTATGTATTTTTGCCACAGAAGAGTCTATTAATGACAAAGACAATCTTCCTGACAATTTATATGTTAAAGTATATTTATACCAGTTTATCACTGTTGAATTTAGAATTGAGAAAAGTCTCAAGTATTAATACCTTTATTATACAATAAAAGAAATAAACACAAAAGATCTATTGATAGTCTTCATCTTTAAATTTAGTATAAAGTCAGTTTGCTAACTTTCAGTGTGGCAGAGCTACAGAGGGTGATATGTCAAGCTTGCCACATATCAGAGGACAAACAGGTGCTGCTGATCAGTGGAGGAGAGAGCCTTGACCCTAACACACAGGTCCACAAATACCATGCAGGCACTGTGAGTTATTCTGTAATCATGTAACTATATATCTGACTTGGTAGAAGGTAGAAGAAAGTTTTAACAATGGTTTGGTTTCATTTGAAGGAGAAAATTTCAATTATGATCTGATATATAACAATTGTAAATGATGATGTACACTAGGAACATTTTATTTACAGGACACAAACCCAATTTATCTGTTCAGCAAAATGGCAATTGAGGCAGCTACCCCACCATCACCCAGTGTACACTATGGTTCTGGTAAGTATGGAGAAATCCAGAGAAGGCATAGAGCATATTTGATAGATATCTGGCATTGACCTTGTTGTTTGTTTGATATAATCCAGATGTGGATATTCCTAGTCAAGTTGAAGGGTCACTTCTTTTACCTCCAACCTTTGGTACAGTTGTGGCCAGATCTCAGCTTGCTATAGTAAGTCTTGTGAGAGTTTTTGTTAAAAGAAACTATAAATTTTTGTTGAAAAAGCCTCATAATGGAAACACGATTTTCTACATGTAACTTTATAAACTACATGTGCATGTAATTTTAAATGTACGCTCTCTGGCAATTAGAAAAATACTGAATTGCTTATTAGTGCAAATTACTGTAGATTCCTAATTAAACGCGGGGAATTAATATCCGCGTAAAATCGCAAGAAACATACTTCACGAATTTCAAAATCTTGCTTTTATTTTTTGGACATCTGTAAACTATATGAAACTATGATAGATATTTGGTGTTCGCGATTTGATGGAAAACAGCTGAATCATGGAATTAAGTACTCGTGTATAATGAGAAATCAACAGTATAAAAAATTTTTGTTTTAATAAATGAATGTGCTGATTGACTGTCATCCATAACAGCAAATTCATGATGTGGACAAGGAGGAGGTGGAGGCGTGTGAGAAGTTAGTCCATGACCAACACCTCCAGCAGCAGGGCTGGGCGGCCGTGGTGGCTAACCTAGAGGACATCACAAGGTCAGTCCGCAGTGCTAAGGAGATCTACTTAAAGACACAGCTTGTTGTCTGTTTAAATACAGATTAATTTGAAATCTTTCCAGACTTGCATTTTTATGAAAACAGATAAAAAATAGGGATGGTTGAAATTAGATTGGTTTTATACATGTACAGCGATGTAATGATGACAATATTTAAATGATTTGTTTGATGTGACATCCTCAATCTTGTACTTTCAAAAACATTTTTTTTTGGCTACACTTACAAGATAAGAGTCATAATCAAAATTATTAAAAGGAAAAAAAATTCTTGTAGATAAAATCATATGATGATTTTGAAATGGAGAGATAAATATACTAGGATAACAACATTACAGTTCATGATTAGATTACGTGTTTATCTTTGATTATGGTTTCTAATGCTTAACAAATGTTTGAACAAATTTCAAGGAATTGTCTCTATTTCTGATTGACAGTGCCCTCAAACACAGATCAGAGATTTTTTCCGAGGCCTACACAGGTTACCTGACGTGTCGTGAGGATTACTTAACAACACTTTCCTGGTAAGTTATAATATCTACATCCATATCTTCATTTTCAATCATGTATAAAATTACTTATGTCAGGCAAAGTTTAGTTCTTAGTGAGAAAAATCTGATATTAGCACATTAATTGGTATATTTTGTTTTTCGTGTCAGTGTGGCATCTTCACTTGATCTCCTATCAAAGATACCAGTTTTACCATGTCTTCTGCACTCAATGGAAGAGGCCTCCATGTCAGATAAGAACTTGTTTGAATGGATTAGCTCACAGGTATGCAACTTCTTTACTTCTTTAAAAGGTGTTTTTGTTTGGTTGATTGTGCTCTCTATCTCTCTGTCTCTCTCTCTGTCTCTGTCTCTCTCTCATTTAATCATTTACCGATTGTTTTCCAACATACGAATAAAAATCGTCAATCTTGAATAAATGAATCTTTAATAAAGAATAACTATTATAGTCTGTAAATTAGTAAGTCCACATTCTCCAACCAATTACCATTTTACCAGGACCCCAAACACAGTTTACATGACATGGTCCAGCAGTGTTTGAAGGCCACGGAGCAGCTTGACCAGCATGTACTGGACAACCTGATGTTGGAGGTGACTGACACCTTTAAACAGGTGGACAACCCCAGCATGAAAGAGGTCAAGGGCATTGAGGACAGGCTGTATGGACTGGACCAGATTTTGAATGGAGCCAGAAAGATTGTACAGGAGCAGAGTGATTTGGCACAGGTAAAGAAAACGAGTTCCGTCCAGGGACTACTTTTATACTTGCTGGCCTCGTTTATTTTTTCAGACTTTTTTGGAGAAGAATATTAATAGAATAAAGTTATAGTATTTACACTGTCTCCGCGTTTACAGGCATTATATCAGAACCAGACGCGGGTCAGTACCCTGAGGGACACCTCCATCCTCCCTGACCTTTGTAACAGCCACAAGAAACAGCTGGTTGTCATGGTTAACAACCACAAAAAACTCCAGGAAACCAAGAAGAAGTGTAAGATGGCCAAAGAGGAGTTGTCTGTCAATCTCCACACCAGACTCAGGTACTGTGATTTTGTTTGATGTCTCAGACATTCGGTCTGCTTCCTTTTGAGGTTGAATGATCCGGTATGTGTAATATCTGCCATGATAGTTATGGTTGCAGCTTTTATGTCTGAATCTATGTAGTTGGGACTTCTTGAAATATCATATTGCAACATAACTTTTTAAGGTTATACAGGGATTAAAAATGCATGTACAGTGGTAATTATAATGACAGCAATGATTTATGGATTGTTTTTATGCACTTTTTTCTAAAAAAAAAAAAAAAAAGAAAAACCAAAAAAACGTAATAGGTCATTTAATGTGTAAAAATCTACTGATATCTTTAATATTTTTCAACCTCTCTGTTTTGATAGATGGGTGATGTTGGTAGAGAAAAGAATCTGTGATGTTGATGGAAAGTTGATGATATACCATGAAAACTTGAAACGACTGAAAAAGAGGCTAGACATTCTGAAACAGATCCATGAGGCACCACAAGTGTACGCTAAACTGGTGGTGGAGGTGGTGCGCCGAAGAAAGTTCTCCACCCAGTTCTTAAAGGTTACTACATTGCTTCAGTATAATTTTTTTTATTTAGGAAAAACTACAATATTACACTTTTGTAATTTGCATTGACTGTTTGTGTACAGTGCATAACTGATAAAGTTGGTGCGTGAACTGGTAAAGTTTTTGCTATGAATCGTTCAAAATTATTTTTTTAAGGAGGCTGGAAAGTCAACAAATTAATCACCAGATCTACTTAAAATTTCAAGATATGATTTGTTGAGCTATAAACAATTACAATGTATTTAGAAAAGAAAAAATCCATACATTTAATCTTTTTCCTTTTGGGTATTTTCCTCTATTTTTATATAGAGCTCTTCTTCTAAAGGAGACCAATATAGTCTAAATATGGCCACGATCAATTGTGCATGTACAAATAGACCAGTTATTGAAATTATAGAAGTACATAAAGTAATATGTTTTAATTGTAATTACAGTGGGCAAACCATTTAGCTGTTGAATCACAGAATGTTCATGAAGATGAATTGAAGAGGAGAGAAATGTTCCACAAAGAAGTTGGTAAGGCCACTCTCTTGTACTATTAAAAACTTGACACTTTCCTTTTACATTAACCTTTTGTGTAAATGTAATAAAATTACGTAAACAAAATTCCAGAAAATGATTTTGTTACCTAGCTGGTATTTCAAAAGCAAAGATAGTTTACATTGGTATTTTGCTCTGTTTCAGGCAACCATTTCCTTCAGTCACTGTTCAATGGACTGGAAGATTCACCCTCATCATTTGCTGTAAGACAGTTGTGCAAATCAATTCATGCATGATGATACAAATTAATATTTATCACCCAAGGTTTTAACTGATTGAATGGTGTTTTATGTCTTAATTAAATATATTGCCCTTTTCACCTTACCAGGAACAATATTTACAGTATTGTACTTTAACAATTTTTCAGACTGAGGAACCCAAAGCATTTGATCAACACTTGCCCCCAATTACACCAGATGATGTTACAATGCTGAGAAATGAGGTCCCGGAACTTGCCCAAGATCTCCAGTGAGTATACATTAGTTAAATACCATAGTTTTATGTCATCTATCATTGTAAATTTTTAGTACATGTACTAGTATATGATTCCAAAATAAGACCTTTAACATGATGTTTGGATTTGTAGGGTTCCACTGGATGTGTCTTTCTTAATGAAGGATGTTTTCTTTGAGCGATCAATGTTTAAGTTTGATGACACTACTGTGAAAGGGGGCCCTGCTCATGGCATGGCCACCTCTGACATTGAGATAATCAACAACTGTGATGAGGAAACCTTTCTAACCACAGAAGAAAGTCTTTCATTGGAGCAGCAAGTTGCAAGCAGTGAGATGGATCCAAATCTTCTGCTTCAAATCCAGAAGGAAACTTGTGCTGACAAACCCGAACTTTTAATGCCGAAAAGTCTTTCAGAAGAATTAACAAAACAAATGAAAATTTGCAGCAAGGACAAAATGCCAAGTGCTTCAAATGTTGTTAATTTTCACAAAACTTATCCAGGGGAAAGTGCAATAAAATGTGAGACGGACGTAAGTGCCAAAAAATCTGTGTGTGGTGTAGAAGGTACTAGCGAGTCTTTTGGGGCTTCTACTTCTTCAGGAGAACAATTAAAATCCACAGAGAGTGAACTCTCAGGACATGAAAAAACCTCAGAGAGTGCTTCATCAGGGAAAAGGCGAGTCAGGAGACAAACAGACCCAGACATGGAGACCTCTCAAGAATTCACTACAGCAGATTTTTACATAGAAGACTCCATGCCTTCTTCCATTGCTGACTCCCCACCAAGTAAAGGAGAAAAACAAAAACCAGAACCTTTGATTCCTGAGGAGAAGCCAGAGGAAGTGACAGTACTAAAGGCCAAAGTTCAGACATTGACTCATGAACTGGAGGAGTCTAAAGGCAAGCTTGGAAAATTAGTGAACATTTCACAGGAAGCAGCCAGACTGAAATCAGATTTAATGGAGTTGCTGACTTGTGTCAAAGAAAGTAAAACCGTCATGTCATCTGAGATGGCAAATACACAAGACTCATTAACTGTGACAGTGAAACGTTGTTTGGCTTCATTTGACAAGAATTTAGACAAATTTAAAAGATCATTGGAGGAAGAACAGGAAAGATGTGTAGAGAAGGAGAAATTAATTGCTCAGTGTAATGAAAAAGAGAAGGTGCTCCAACAGAAGCTCTCTGAAAATGAGTCTTTGATTGAGAGCATGAATAAGGAAATTGAAAGTTTGAAACAAAAGTGGGTCAATTCGGAGAGTAAACTTGAAAAGGAGAAAGAAAACTTTAATAGAGAATTTCAAAAACAACAAGAGGAACATCAAAATACAATTGAAGAAATTAAAAAAGAAAATTCACTTGAGCTTGAAGTTGAACTTGATAAATTACGGTCCGAATTTCAGGAGCAGATTTTAGAATTGGAGAACAAGATATCCGAGCAAGAGGCAGTTGAAGCCAAACTAAAAGAGAAAATTTCAGGCTTCTCTAGCGAAAAAAGTAAGGAGGAAGAGAAACTATTTGCTCAATTTCAACAAGAGAAAACAGACATAACGAAGATATTGCAGGATGAGCATGAAGAAAAACTGAAAAAAGAACTTGAAGCTTGCAGAGAGGGACTTGAAGCTAAACACAAAGAAGAAATGGAGTCTATGCAACAGTGCCACAGTGATAAATTAGAAAACCTGATGAAAGAACAAAAGGAATCCCTGACCAAGGAAAAAGATGATGAGCTTGAAACTCTGTCACACCAGTTGAATGCAGAGTTTGAAAAATCATACGAAATATTAAAGGAGACCCTAGATGGAGATTACCAGAAAGCTTTGGAGGAATTCAAGACACGAAGTGAACTGACAGTTAAAGAGGATAAACTGAACATGGAAAAAGATATGAAAAAACAGATTGATGAACTTCAGTTACAACTTAATTCATACACTGACAGGATGTATGATCATAAGGACTCGCAAACACCCTGCACAGAGAGTATACCTCAAGGAGCCCAAACAGACAAGACCAACACAAGTCAGTCGGAAATGCAAACAGACCAATGGCAGGGAGTAGAGACGAAAACCCAGACAGACATTACACCTGTGGCTCAACAAGAGGCTCAGACCAGCCTCTCTATGAGTGAGGGCACAGAGGTCGACACACAGACAGACTTAGCAGCAGTGGTTCAACAGGGGGCTCAGACCAACTTATCCATGCAGGATGGGACAGAAAGCAACACTCAGACAGAGTCCCCAGAGATCGTTCAGCAGGCAATGCAGACTAGCTTGTCGATGAGTTCAGAAGGTATGAACATTGAAACACAGACAGAACCCAAACAGCAGAGCTCTCAAGAGATACAAACAAGCTTGCCCTTGAGGACACAAGTTGAAGGTTCAGATATGGAGACTCAGACAGACAAAATGAACCAGCAGCAAGAGGATCAAGCTTCTTTTGATGTAACCAACAAAGAAGATGTGGAGAAGGAAGGAACGGTTGATTCAGGAGAAATTCAGATGAGATCTGGTGAAAGTGATGTGGCGATCAGTAAAGAGGAACATAGGAACCAGATGGCTTGTATAGAAGTGAGACTGACAGCAGAAAAAGACAAGGTATGCAAATTAGCAACTAAATAAAAGTGTTTTAATGTTGTACTTTGTTGGTGTGTAAAGATATGCTTGTAGTTTTAACTACATGGAGCTGAAATTAATGAGCAAATTAACTGTTTCTCAACAGGCATTGATTGAATTAAAACGGAAGCATGAAAAAGAGATTTCTGAAATGATCAGCAAACTTGAAAAAGAAAAGTCTGACTCTCTGACTGCCATCCATAACAGTCTACAAGCTGAAAAACAGGTTAACGAATGTGCCTCCCTGCACATGTATCTTTCAGAATATTGGTGCATAATGCTAACCAATTGTTACCTTGATTACTAAAAAGTTTATTCAAATTTCAGGTTGCTTTCAATGAAGCTGTGACAAAACTTTCTCAAGATAAAGATAAAGTCATTGAGGATCTGAGAGCTAAGGAAAAAGACTTGCTGGAACAGTTGTCTACTGACCAAGGTCTCTTTGTTTTACTGTGTGAACATTTCTGTAGGTTGAATTATATATATTTGTTGCAGGAAATTTTTTTGAAAATGAATTGTGTTGATTTGAATCCTCTAACTTATAGAAACCATTCTGAAGTTAAATGAAGAAAAAAGCAAACTAGAAGACATTAAAACAAGAGCAATGTCACATCTCTCAGACAAAGAAAGGGAATACAAGTAAGGGAACGTCTTGCAATATTTGATTCTTTTCATTATGTATATACAGCATATTGTATTAATATACATTTATATATATTATAATAAGAAACCTTGCATGTTACCTGAGGAATAGCATGTAAAAAAGAATATAATTCAAAATTAATTGGTACATTATCATTCTGTAATTGATACAGTTAAAAAATGGTTACAATGAACACACATTTAGCAAAATCACTCTTACTATGAAGTCAGTTTTCATTCTCCAATCATAATTTCAATTATAAACCTATCGGATGTAACAAATTTGATTATAATAAAAAAAAAAATTGTTTGTCCATGGTGCTTAGCTTTAACCCTGTTTTCTGTGTGTCAGTGCGGCTAGGCGACAGTTGGAGGATGACCTGGCCCTGACCAGACAGCAGCTGTCCCAGTACCAGTCTCAGCTTCAGGCCATGTCCACCATCTCTGTGCCCTCTGTTATGGAGATCAGGTAAGAATCAACTGTAGGAATATTCAGAGTGTCCCAAATCCAGAGGTTCATCCAGCAAAGCTTCAGAGAAAATCCAAAGTCTGAGAAAATTTGTCCAAGTTCTCTATGTGACTGGACACGATACCATTAGGGATACTTTTTTTCCTCAGTTCTTTTTTAATTATAATGGATATTTTTCCATTTTGCCTACAAATAGTGTAGCTTATCTTCATTGATTTTTCTTTGGTTTGCTTGTAATCAGTCTGAAAATAATGTTGTATTTTTTTTGTTAACAACTTAATCATGATTTTAATCTGTTACCATTATGTTTGTAGTCAAATTGAGGACTCATCCCGCATTGCAAGTTTAGAAGATGTAAGTATAAGAAATTCTTATTGGTTAATTAATGTTTTTTCTCCCAAAAAGGTTACATGTATTGAGATTAATTCAAATGCCCATAAACAGCATCAATTATTTACGTAATGAATCTATTCATTATTTTGCAGGAGTTAAAGAGTAAATCTGAAAAGATTGCTGAACTTCAGCAGAAAATGGTATTTATTTCTGATCAACTTCAGTCTTATAAAAAAACACTCAAAAACTTATCAATCTCATAATTGAATTTGATATATCTTTAAAAAATAAACACAACACAGTTCAGTAAAACTTGGTTATAGCAAATTCATAGGACCCATTGGATTTACTTTGCTGTATCTTGTAATTATTGCTTATTTTCAACAATTTAAAACAATATCTTATGTTATAAAAGTTGTACTGGTAAATTTCATTATTTTTCACCTCAGTTCGCTTTATCCGTAAATTCGTAATACATGACCTTGTTATAACTGTAAAATTTTACAAGGATTTGCTAAGAATTTCAAAGGAGACTCAAAAAATCGTTGCTATATCTGAGATTTTGCTATATCTGTGTTCGTAGTAAACAAGTTTTAATTCTGTATATTAATCAAAGCTGCTTCATTTTGATTCATTCTTAAGTAACTGTTGATGATTATTTTTAGATGGAAATATCCATGACCACTAGTACTAGGCACATTGCTGAAGATAAAGTATCCATTACAAGGTCAGTCACACATAATGATTAGAGTGAACAATAACTCATGGTCAATCATCAGTTTGATACAAATGCTCCTCTGTTTCTGCATATTAAGTTACTGGTACAATAAATACTTTCATAAGGAAATGTACAGAATCGTATAAATTATCATTTGTTAAAAAAGAAATGATACAAAAATGTTTCATGTTCAGTAATACTACATATACCATTTGGATGAGATGCCCTATCACGGTGTTGATACCATGTTGGATTTTTCATTCAGCTTTTCCTTTCAGTTGTAATGTAGGGGACCTGGCCCTATTTTGTTTGGATGACAGACATGACCAGTATGTTGTGTTCACTATAGGAAGTACCCTTCACTTCCTTCATACCGACTGTCAAGACACACTTGGTCTAAAGCCCAGTAAGTATTAATAATAGTAGAAAGCATAGGATGTTACATTGCTTAGTTCACATAAAGGTATGCTTTGTTTTGCATTAGCCAAGCTTGTGCTACTAAATTCAAACTGTTTACAGATCCCGGTGAAACCAAAAAGTCATGGGTTCTAGCTGAAATCACAGAGAAAGAGTACTGCCAAGCTAAAAAGGTGGGTTAAATTCATACTAAATGTTTAAGTGCTTGGTTTCCAATGGAGGGATAGGCATGGTATTGATTACCAATAACCTCATGGTTACATTTACAATTTGTAAGAGCATAACTGCACAGTAAATGACATACCTTGGAAAGGGAGTTATTTTGTCAAACTGGACAAGTTGTTGGATAAGATAAAATATGACAGTTGGCAAGCCATTGGATTTCATGATGTCAGAAAACAAACAAGTTCGAAGTACATGTACATGCAATATTAACTAACCATTTATTCTCACTTTGAACCAAGATATAATTTGTTCAGATCTAGAGTTGTTGCAATTGACTATTGTCCTTAACTTTTAACACCTACGTTTGTCCTTGAACTTCAATGTAACCAAACAAAAAGTATTTGTGACTTGTGTCTCTAGTTTGTGAGAAAGATTAAGGGGTCCACATAGGGCCAGAAAAACATGATCAAATATAAAATCCCTGATTTATACTCTACACATCTTTGGTTATAAAATTAAGCTATAAAATTATGAAGAACAAACTTGTACCAATATACTTACACTGGAAAATTTTAACTTAATTTCAACAAATTAAGTCATTACTTCAAACAATATGCATGAAATTTCAGCCACAGAATAGATTCAAGGTACCAGTTGGAACCAAATTCTACAGAGTAAAGGCAAAGCCTTGGCGACCAGACAGTGGGGCAAGGGGAACATCATCAACAGCCAGTACTTAGGATCATACAATTAACTGAATGACGTTTTCATTTTCATATTAAACATACAGAATCACAAACTTTATGTATAATTTATTCACTACAAACAAAAACAAAAGACATGTATAAATAACAATAAAAAATATCAGTCAACAGATAATTTATATGTAGATTTGTTTTTTCTCCATGTTTCATAAAATACGCATATATAAATACCTACTCTTAACTGTATATTCAGTGTAAAAAATACATACTCTTAACGTTATAATCAATGTTTACATACATCAATGTTTACATATATGAATGTGCTGGAATGTTGTTTGTGGCAGCACAAAGCTTTCAGGAATTAAATTGCAACTTGTGAATAAATGTACATTATTGTAAACATTATAGCTATGCCCCTTCTCCATGAACTTTGATATCAGAAACAGTTTTAAGACATTTTAATTTGGCCTTTTTGCGTCTCTTCCATTACCATATAGTCTTAAGAGTTTTCAGTTGCATAATTGTTTGCTGGAAACACGACAGACCTTATCTTGTGATATACAATTTGCTATGATTGTGATTTTAAAACATATTGATTCTCATGCAAGATACTTGCATAATGTGTTGTTATTGAGTATGATTAAAACGCAAATAGATTTTGTCTGTCTCTTTTGTGATCATTATCATCCGACAGAGAAGGATTGCTGCAGACATCTCTTTATGTTTTCTAACTCATCCTGTTGCTAAAGATAAATAAACATAACATTAGAGAACATGAAAAACCCAGGTAAATGTGACAAGAGGCCCATGGGCTACATCGCTCACCTGAGGAACAATAGGTATGATAAAATCAGCTTAATGGAGTCGTAATATAAACAATCTGGACAATGTACAATAATACATGTTGATCCTGTATTAATATAACCCATTTCCCCCCCTGGATATTCTTATGTTTTTAATCATTAGTCCCTTTTCTAACAGGATGATTTTATAATCATATCACATGTTGAGTATTGCAGTTCTCAAAAAGATCCTTAACGAGTGTTTATATATGGGATATAAAGCTACATCAAACTCTGAACCTTCTTGTAAGGCCAAAGAATTGTCCAGGAGCCAAAGTCTTAACAATTATAAAGAATCATCTGGCTGATTAGTTTCTGAGAAGAAGATTTTTAAAGATTTACTCTATATATTCCTATGTAAAACTTCGACCCCCCCCCCCCCCCCCCCATTGTGCCCCACCCTACCCCCGGGGGTCATGATTTTCACAACTTTGAATCTACACTACCTGAGGATGCTTCCACACAAGTTTCAGCTTTCCTGGCTGATTAGTTTCTGAGAAGAAGATTTTTAAAGATCTACTCTATATATTCCTATGTAAAACTTCCGAGCCCCAATTAAGGCCCCACCTTTTCAGCTCAGGTGAGCTAAAAAAGGATGCATGTACGTATTATATGACCTGAGTAAATAATTTATCTCGTATAATCACCATAGGAGCTGACAGTTTTTCTGGTAAATATTTCCTTACATTTTTCGATACTAATCTGGTCTTCATTGCTTCAAGCTCTTTCTTGATGGAATATTGTGCTTTCAACTGCAAATAAGGAAACTTGTACATCAAAAGTGTACATCAAAACAGACATACACTGTACAATCATTTAAAATAACGAGTGCTTTAGTTTTAGATTTTTTTTAATCATTTGATTAAATATCATTGTAGCTTATTACATGTAGTTAAAGTATCTGGTTCGTGAACTGCAGATTCTGAGTTCATATATCTACTCGAGACTTTTGTTCATATTTACTGTACTAAATTTTAAAAAACATTTTTGTGTCCAAAATTGCTCTTTTTTGGCCAATTTGCCTTATTTACATCCCATACATCATGCTATCATAATGAAGTTGTTTTTTGCTGATTTGAAGAAATATTTCACAAGGTATAGTGAGCCACCTTAAATCAACTGAATTTGAACTCCTTATCAATTTTATATAGTTAAACACAAGGTTACCTGTGATTTATCTGTACATTTTTCACATTGATGCATTTCTTCCATAAATACTTCTTTTGCTGCCATCAAATTATGGATACTGTAAAAAATATTGCGGTAAGAGGATTTAATGTTTATCTTGCACAAGTGTCATCTTTTCAACAAAATAATACAATTGGTTTTCGGATACATTTACCTCTTTTCTTGGGAACAGGTATGTCTTTGGATCTCTTGCAGTTTTTTCTCAAAATAAAGCTGAAAAATATTGCATGGTGAACATCATATATAAACATATATATAAACAATGTTTGCATTCATGCAAATGTAAAATCTTCACATTATGTCCTTATTAAGGTGCCTCACTACACTTTGAAATAGTTTCTCATTTCTCACAAGAGGCCAATTGGCCTTAACAGTCACCTGAGTAGCATATAACCCATACACAAATTTGTTGAGGAGTCTCATATATGCATTTAATTAATTAGGTTTCATTCTGGAGTTGAAAAATTGTAAATTTGTAATGACGACCACCTTCCTGCCTGAAATCTTTCAAAATGAACAGTGAAACCTATCATTTTGGCGAAAAACTTAAAGATCTGGTTTACAAAATCATGAATTCAGTTTTCCTTTCAGGCATGTGGGAGTAAAGAGGATAATCTTTTAACATTATATGCATTAACACCTACCGGTATACATCAATTTTGGCCCTGCCCTATAGTCAAAACCCATACTCCAGGGGACATGAAAATTAAAATTTTAATAGAGGACTTCCTGGTAAACATAATTATAAGTCAGTTTTTTATACAGATGTGTGAGAATAGAGAAGAAAATTTCAAACATTATATGCATTAACACTAAATTGCCCCCCCCCCCCCCCCCAATGTCCTGAACCCCTGACCCAGGGGCGATGAATTTCACAATTTAGGTAGAGGAATTAGTGGACATCATAACCATGTATTCAGTTTTTTGCCCACATGTGTGGGAGTAGAGAAGAAGATTTTTTAAGATTTAAAACATTTTTACTATATGGCCATATTGTCCCCACCCTAGAACCTGAAAACCTAAAGGGGTCATGAATTTAACCATTTTGGTAGAGGGCTTCATGGACATCATAACCAGGCATTTAGTTTTTAACAAATATATATGGGAGTAGAGAAGAAGATTTTCAAAGATTTAATACATTTTTACTATATGGCCATATTGGCCCCACCCTAGAGCCTGAACCCCTGAACCAGGGGTCATGAATTTCACCATTTTGGTAGAGGGCCTCATGGACATCATAACCAGGCATTTAGTTTTTAACAAATATATATGGGAGTAGAGAAGAAGATTTTCTAAGATTTAATACATTTTTACTATATGGCCATATTGGCCCCACCCTAGAGCCAGAAGCCCTGACCCAGGGGCCATAAATTTCACAATTTTGGTAGAGGGCTTCATGGACATCATAACTATGCAACCAGTTTTTTCCTCACGTGTGGGAGTAGAGAAGAAGATTTTTTAAAATTTGGCTTTTTTTTTGCATATTTGGCCCCACATGTGGCGCCCCGGGGGTGGTAGAGCCATGAATTTCACAATTTAGATTTCTCTTACCAAAAAGATGCCTCACACCAAAAAAGGTAACAATTAAGATGTTAAAAATGTAAAATTGTTAACGCACGACGCAAGTTTAAATCGCCATCTTGTGATGTAGTGTCTTAAAAAGTATAACAAGAATTAATTATCAAAAAATCATATTAGTGATTTAGGAGGATCCTTTATATCAATTCATTTTCACTCAAACCGTCAATGTGACAGTACATATATATAAATGCAGATATAGGGTCAAGGTCAGAGGTACATGTACAAGTTAGAGAAAAAAAAGTACAAATGTTGATGGAGGACAGACAGAATTTAAAAGTGTTTGGTCTTTCTCAAAATCTAGGTTCCGAGTATTTTTGTTGAAAAACTGTTTCAGTAATATTTCTAATAATGGCCAATAAGAATATTTAAGGAGTCACAGGGGAGAATGTTTCAAACATAAGATTTCCTTTTATTTTTGTTTACAGTGAAAGGTCAACTTCTAAGTAAACTATGTGCAAAATATAAAGTAAATTGACTGGATAATTTATCTGTTTGCCACGCTCAAATTTTGGTCGAATGTTCGAATCATCCCCAACATTTTATATAGGATTATAAAGGAACAAGGTGTTTTCATTTTTAATTTCATATGTAAAAAAATTACAAACATACAATTTTCTCATAAATTTCAGCGATGGAAGGATAATGTCAGTCTCAACTAATGTCATCATAAGGTGTCAGACTCCGACATGGATAACGTCGATTTTGAAGAAGCGGCGAAATGATATATACTTCTGAACATTATTTTAATGATTCATTTCACTAAAAGTAATTTTTATGATACGTATTTTTTTATCAATAAAAACGTCACATGATAACCTGTATATTTGAAAATTTTACCTTGCATTTGCTTTTTATGACAGTAATGTGCAATATCCTGCGCAGAGGGCACAAAATTTTAAACCAGTGACTGAAATTAAGATCAGTGGAGGAGAAATTCACTTCATTTTCACAGTTTCATTTAAATATCATTCTTATTCATCTCTATTTGGAAGTTTGAACAAATTTTGAACAAGCTTTTTTTTCTTTCTCCCAAGGATGCTTTATGCAAATTTAACATAACTTTGCAAATTTATTCAGTGGTTCTTGGGAGAAAGAAGAACTAGTAAAGAGTTCGCAAACAACAACGACAACAATGATGCCAACAAAAACAACAACCAGTCGGACAATTTTAGATCAATAAAGCTAACTTGACCTTCAGCTCAAGTAAACTTAACAAGGAAATACCATGCATTCATCCTCTGTTTTCTTCAAACTTGACACGTCCTTTTCTATTGCCTTCAGCTCCTCTAACACAATGTGTTGAAATTTTTCAATATACATAGTTCTAAAATGTAAATTTAAAAAAAAATTTGCATACATGTATATGGAATGATTTTTAATTACATGTAATAAACATTTTACTTGATCAATAAAAAATAAACACATTACCTCTGTTCCCTTGTTTCTCTGCTTGACTTTGAACATATTTTCATGAGAGATCTAAGAACATCCTTTGTCATGCAGTCAAGTTCTTTTTTCTTTGCCTACCATGAAGAAAAACAAAAATTCAGTTGAAAACATAAAAAGTGCTATCATTAAAAAAAAAAAAGGCTTTAGGATAACAAGCACATACTATGAAGAACACATATAAAGGCAACCACATTGAAACTTCCAGTACTGTGTGTTCTACATGTATTTACATTTTAACGACAAGCAGCTTTCATTATATCAAGGACATCTCTTGTGTAACAGTTTACCTAAACAGACACATTTAATAAAATGTGCCGTTAGTTAAATCTATGCTAACTTGCTAAAACTATTTTAATCAAATATTTTAGACACTAAATGTAACATATACAACTATACACATGTATACTGTGGAATCTTTAAAATTCATGGGGGCCAATTTTCGTGGATTGCTTAAATTTTACAGGTTCATGCATGGGGATGTAATTTCGTGTATTATCTTTTAGAAATGACTTTATAATCCTAGTTTATTAATTCATGGAGGATGTTAATTCCTGGATAAAAGGTACCCAAGAATTCCACGAAAATTGAATCACCAAAAAATCTAATGATTCCACATTATTATATAGCAGTAACCTTAAGTTTTCTTTGGGTCTACTGACATTTAACTATCTACAGGTACTTATATAAACATAAGATTTGATATATGGTAACAACATGCACACTTGAACCCCAGTATACTGAAACTTTGATCTAAGAATTTGAAACCATTCAAGCACCAGTCATCAAATTTCAAAAGATAGTTTGCCTGCATGTGGTTTTGTATTTCAACTCCAAAGGAACTGATCTTTTCTGATACAACACTTTCTACTTCCTGGGATGAAGCTGTACTAATGGATATAGACATATTTTCCTTGTCATCATCACCTACAATTATCAATTAAAGCATATTTATACAATAATCAAAATTATTTTCTAAATTGTATATGCAATAATAAATTAATTTACATTTTGGAAAATTAAAATTAATTTCTGTTTACTTGTTTTGTATGTGTGTGCTGCCTGGATCCTCTGCAACCAATTCATCTGCAAGCCTTTATCCACAACTATATCCTCCTCAGTCAGACAACTGTTTTCTTTTGCTTAAAACTGTTAAGGAGACTTCTTTGTACTCTTTCTTTTTTTACCATGTTTTCCTCTATTTATTTATTAAGATACATAACAAAATTGAACACCAGTATTGTGTCATTTTGTTGGATAAAATATTGAGATAAGAACATAAGAAATACTTTTCTCCTATCAGTATTTTGTTTTGCAAATTAAGCACAAAGTATTGCATCCACTTTTGAATAATTTCTACAACAACTTATAAACGGAAATCTGCTGAAATTTGAGATAAGGATATTTTGTGCTTCCTTTTTAAACATCTTGGTTCACTTTCAATGGATTCTAAAAGAGAAAAAAGAAATACCGGTGAATATAAAGTGTCCATGATGTATACATGATTATTTCATCAGCAGTGAACATCATAAATCTCTATCTAATGATGTAACAACTCAAAATTTACCTTGGCTTTGGCTTTTCTCTGATCTTTGGGAGCAATCAATCTCATTCTCTATCTGCAAAAGCACATAAAGTACAGAGCAGAAAATTAGAATGCCCCTTATGTTTATAAATTCAGATGAAATACCATGCTGAAGGGGGAGGGGGAGTCAGTAAAGCACTGATTCATACAAAGGTTCATATATTCTGTCTATAAGGTAATTCATCGGAATTTAATTAAGCCATCTCCATAACATTCAAATTCACTTTTGGTCTCACTGGGGATACCAGTTGAAAAAAAAGTTTTGAGGTTTTGAATTATCAGAGGATTCCAGTAATGGAAATTGAAATAATTTAACTATTTAGACTTCAGTCAATTTGGTATATCCATGATATATTCCAGATTTTGAATTTTGATATGCAAGATTTTTCAGTTCAATTGAATGCATACTCCAATTTTTTTCTTTACTATGGACCTAACTGGTTCATTACTACATGTTTCTGATCAATATGAATCCAGATGCAAATAATGAATACATGTAGAATCTCTTCAAATTCAGTACCTCATCTTGTTCAGTTCGCCCAACATAGGGACTTACAGCTAGAAGGGGAGTCTGCAGTCTGTGGAAAATATTCATCAATAAATGTATTACAAAGGCTAGAATGTTACAGTATAAGTAAAACATGTACTCTGTACTGTGTTATATTCTAATATGGTTATTTAATTTATAAGAAGTGCATCTTGTTAAACAGTTAACATGCTTCAAATTGTTTAATTTTAATTGCTCATAGTATACCTTGAGGCTACATTTTCCTCTGAACAACATGATTCTTCGACTAATTTCTACAAAACAAACATTACACCATTATCTATGCAACTTTTAACTATGCCATAACTTCATTAGTTGTAATTCTAAGTTACTGTACCTGACAACTCTGTCTGAATTTTGATAAAATAGACTCGGGGGTTGTAGGCTTGGCAGTGTTGGCTGGACTGTTTTCTGAATTCTGTATCATCTTTGACCTATTACTAAAGAAACCAAAAACTGTGAATCAAAGACTCAAAATAAGTGCTACAGGTATTTGTAAATATACATTTGTAGATTACCGGTACATGATCTACCAATACCTTCTTTTCTGCTTTTTCCTTGGGACTGGACTTTCAGAAGGACTAGGCATTTCTCCTGTATCAACAGCATATTTCTAAGATAAATAAAAAGGCCACTATTACTTTCAACAAACAAGAGTGCAAGGCATCAAATTGCATACTGCTACAAGAGATAAATCCAAATCCCAGCACTGATTGCAAGGCAAACATTTAGATTTGTTGTTTATGTCATTGTATGAAAGTGTTATAAACTTTAAAAATAGTCTGATCAGTTTGAGCATCTAAAAAAGTATGGTGAACTGGCAATACCCTGTATCTTTGATAATACTTCCATTTAACAAAGCAATTCATTAAATTTAAGGATAGGAACTGTACATTTCCATTATCATTGATGTTCATTGATTAATGATAAACTGATTTACATCCACCAATTGCTTTAAATTTCTAATTCATCAAAAGTCACATACCTGTACTTCACTTTTTTCCTCCATAAATGAGTAATCTTTTGTTTGTTTCCAATTATCCATACAACTCCCAGGGATATTCTGGGATTCCAAAGGAGAACCTGACAATGAACCATCATCAAATGCTTCTTCAGGACTTGGAATACAGGAGATGGCATAGTCATCCTCATCAGATTCTTTTTGTCTGTTACTGCACCTTTGACTAGTTTTACTTGCACCAGAATTCTTCGGCTTTGGTTTAGATTGTTGTCTTTCCAATTGGCAGGTATTTTCCATCTGATATAATGAAACTATATTTTCCTCATCAGTGTGGTTATATTTACTGATCCTGCTCTGCTTTATAGCATCATAGCTGTTCAGGCTGTCTTCCTTCTTGGATGCTTTTTGTCTCTCACCATGAACTTTGTTTGACTTAATCTGTCTATTGGTATGCACATCTTTGTACACATAATCAGGGGAATTTGTCTTCTTCCTACCCCTTCCCTTTCCTCTCTTCACAGATTTTTGATTGATTTGTTTTGGCTTGGTTTTATTTGAGTTCATCATTAAGTTATTGCTGTATTCTGAACAATTGTCATCAAAAATGTAAGGGTCATTACCAGCATCTCCACCTGGAGAGGACACACACTGTGATGAGTATGTCATCTGTACTGACAGTGTCTTTGTGACTTGCTGAGAGTATTTCTTGACTGCTGGGCTATCGCCACAAAAATCAACATCTTTATTATTTGCAGTTGGTACTCTCTGACTACCCCTCAATTTGCCATATGTCTTAAACCATTTAGTGTTGTATTTGGAATGTTGAGGCATGCACTTATACCAAGGGCTTTCTTTAAAACTAAGATCTGTGGCCAGACTTTTATTACTCGCACAGTCATTTGAATATCTGGCATTCTCTTGGCTTTCTTGAATAACATCTATTTCATTTTCTTGGTCAGAATCTACTACATCCACAAGTGGAGCAGATTTTGAAATTGTCTGAATAACTTTAGCATTACTTTCTTCCTCATCTTCATCTTTCCATTCAAACACAGCAGTATCTGTCATGGGAAGATTGTCCAAACACTGCTTGGTTTTATCTGTTAAAGCATAGAGACTTTTCCCAGTAGTGCTTTTTTGTGTTTTACTTGATGCAGGGGGTGCTTTTGCTTCTTTTTTCTTGGAACCTTTTGGTCGACCACGCTTCTTGCTGGGTTGAACAGACTTTTTATCCATTGGCTCCTCATCTTTAGTGGGTACTGTACTGTTTACAGGGTAACTCTCTCTTGTTTCCAGTCTTTGTAACTCTACAACAGGAGATATCTGCTTCTTAGTGGAGGTTTTGGTAGGCCCCCTTTTTCTCCCCTGCAGTTTTTTGTCTTTTTCCTCACTTTCATTGATACCGGAGTTATTTGACACATTTTGTTGCACACATTTCCTACTTCTTTTCCCTACAGCACATTGCTGGTTTTCAGTCTCTTGTTGACTATTACTATCTCTGGTACTTTCTGTATCTGACTCTGTATACACACAAACATTGGTCATTAGACAATCATCAGCATCAGAATCTACAGAATCTACTTCAGTCGGTTGAATCATATTTTCTACAACTTCTGCATCACTTTTAGCAATTTGTTTTACTTCTCTTTTACAGTCATTCACTGGGGAAACTGTTGTTTCAAGTTTGTCACATTCTGTACCAGTGTTGCACAATTTTTTGGGAGGAATTTTAAAAATGTCCTTTTGTAAAACATTCTCCTTTTTAGAAGAAATATGATTATCGGAATTTGAATATTTGCTCCCAATGATATCCAAAGCAGTGTCCTTTTCTTGTTCACTAGAATGCTTCAATTTTGATTGACCTGTCTCAGTATAGTTAATATTTTTCATATTTTTGCTGTTTTTAGTTTGTGGTCTGTCAGTTTTCTTCCAGCCTTGCTCTTTTTTGTCAAGAATTTGCAGATCTTCAACAGCATCATCCATTTCACTGAGAAGTAACTCTTCATCAATGTCTAAATCAGACATATCATTCTTGTCTTCAGGGACATTTGTGGATGTTGATTTACTAATTGTTTCCTTCTTTTCTTTAGATGAATTTGTGGCTAAAATAACATACTATCAATCCTATTACATGTAACAGAAATTGCAAAAATACCTAAAACACCTTAGTGAAAAAATTGTCAATTGCAGGAAAGCATGTGAGCAAATAAAATTATAGCATTTCATTTGATCAAACAAGATTCTGTTTCTTTTAATTTTCCAGCATCAGATTAAATGTAATTATTAATGTTCTTTACTCCACCCAGTCAGAAATTATTTCATTATAAATATTGTCATTTACCCTTACTTAAGATACTTTAGTCATGCATTCTATACAAGATACTCACATGTACTCTGAAGTCTCTGTGGTTTTGTTTCAGTTTTCTTTTCCCTGTCATTTAGAGTTTTTGTGCTCCCTCTTTTCCCAGCTTCAACATTGGTTTTAAACTTTTTGACTGGTGGGGTAACAGTTACAACAGGTGTTTTAACTTTCTTCTTTTTACCAACAGCTGGTATCTTTGGGGTGGTCACTTTAATTAAATTGCATTACACTGTATTAAGAATCAACAAACCAATCAACAACAAGAAACACTATACAAAAAATACACAAAATCATTACAACAGAATGTTTTTGAGAGTCACTATGGTGTGTCCCATGAAAACATTGACCATTTACTAGCATCAACTTTGACCTTGCATGACCATTCATTTTTTTTAAGTTAAAAAAATATGTCGAAGACAAGTTTAAAGTTGCATGTAGACAGATACATGTAAAATTATTCTACAAACATGAAAATTCTTAGAAGCATTAAACATATAAAATGTCACACCTTTATGTTCTCTTTTGCTTTGAACATTTGAATAGAAAGTTGCTGATGATATCTTTAGTGGAGATGCTGTACGAGATGCCTTTGATGATACAGATGAACTATATCCTTTCTTGCTGCTCACTCTAACTGCTGCCTGTTTGACCGGTCTCTTTTTCTGTTCCTCCCGTTCAGTATCTGTGCGCAGTGGTCCACTATCTTTTCTTTCCCTCCTCCAGTTGTCTTGTACAAGATGCATTGGTGTACAGGGACTGGAAGCTTTGTGTGTGTTTTTCTCCGTAGGTTTTGGTATTGTTACTTCCTATGATGATTTAAAATGAAGTGCGGTGAATGCAGATGCAAGGAACTATATTTAAAGCTTTATGGGGTAACGTAAGAAAAACTTTTATCTGCATTGTACATGTATCTAAATGTGCATTTTACCCAAACAGTAAACCAAGTATTACATGCAAGAAATATTCAGGAGATTTGCTATCAACCTCTACATGTAGATATTGATTACCAATTTCCTCATTTATATATTTTGATAAATACCGGTAAGAAAGACTAAAAGAAATTGCTCAAAGAATTATAATCACTGCATACTTGTTGACAGACATTAGAAAATAAAAATGATGCACATCATACTTGGAATGCAGTTAATGAGAGGTATAGGCTCACCTGAGAGAAATCTCTTTGAATTTTTACAGGAAACTCCACTGTAGAAACTTTTTGTGAACTCTGTGATTGTTTCAAATATGTACACATTTTATATTTAATCAATATTTCAAACGTTAAATAGGATGCCAAGAATAGTCATGCTGAGGTCTTGATAACCCTTTCACAGAATAATTACCTGTTTACATTTGTTATGTGATTTTTGGCCAAATGATATATTATACCAATGAAAGAAATCTATTCCAAGAATGTCAAAGTTTTTTGTTACTACAGCAGACAAATGCTAATACATGTATTTAATATACGTGATGTCATCAATCATGACAAATTAATGAAAATACCAGAGGGCAATTAAAATATCTTTTTTTTTTTTGTTTTATATCCAGTTGTTAAATAATAAAAATGTGGGGGGAAATTCTCACCTGAATGACATTACAACAATCTGGAAGAGTCTGTTCAACCACAAGCTCAATGTCAGTCTCAGATGCAAAGTGGATTTGCATGTGCTGTCCATCTACTGATGTTTGACTTGGAAACAAAATTCTTATTGGTTTTTCAAACACTATTTCAAGGTCTGTGGTTATCTTTGTCTCTGAAGTTAGAAAATACATGTATTATTGTCAATTCTTTAAGTTTTAATTTACTTCATTTTTTTTTAATCTACAGTTATTCCTGAATCTGGTATTTTGGTACATGTATCTTAAAATATCTATAACATAAATCTATTACATAAAAATTGAATATTTTTCACACTTTGCAGTTTGATTTCTGCAACATCTTCATTTCTTATAGAAATAGTTTCCCAGAAGTCACAATCATTCTGAAAAAAGAAAAAATCTTTTCAAATAAAATATCAAGTGTACACTATATCAATAAATAAATGGTACTGTACAGTAATATATTTAAACAAACAAAATGTACAGGTACACATTTATTCACATACATGTACATGCATGCTGTACTTAATATCCATGAATATGCTCCAATTTGCAAAGCAATTGCACATACCTCTGAATTACTGCTTTGTTCACAAAACAATGTGATTCTCTTTGTTCCTGTGTTAAAATCTACCCAAAACTGTTCATATTCTTCATCATTAGGCTTGACCAGCTAAAAGGAAAAAAGAATTAAATTTCTATATCCATCTGATGGTGAAAGCAAAATAAAATCAATCACTTTTATAATTACCTCTTTGTTGCCTAATACAACACGGGTACAAGGGATGGAATAAACACTGCAAGTACAAGGCAAACATTTGATTACTTAATATAGCAATATACATTATACAGCAATTTAAGTCTTACTTTAGTACAATTGCAATAAAAAATAGATTAACAATTCATATTTCTTCCTACTCACAGTTGGTTGGGTATGGAAGCATTGTATTCATTCAAAAAGATTCTGCAGTCCTGAAAAACAATTGTAAAAGTGACTTTGTTTGAAATGTAAAAAGTTGTCTCCCTTATCACAGAAAACAAATTATTGAGAATCATATGCATCACTTACTGTTTCAAACTGAGCATCTTTTATAAGCATGAACCTGTCAAGAATGGTTTGGCTATGAAAGAAATTTGTGGCATATTCTCTTCTTTGCTTCCTTGGAATAATTCTGAACAAGCACTCCAGTATTCCAACTTGACACTCATAATCTGCAAAAGATTTTCCAGGAATTCAATTTTACATGCATTTTTTTTTTGAATTATGCATGAACTTAAACACAGCAAATACAAACCAACATTTAAGTACAAAGCTCTGTGACATAAATAATTGAATTCTTTACCTCCTAGTGCCTCTAATTTTGCTGCAATGGCTTTCCTAAAAAAAATGTACCAAAACATGTTGATAGTTATAGAACTAAGAAATAATTAATAGCTATGGTATGTTGTTAAACCTTACAGTTTGTTAGCGTTATCAGTCCTCTGTAACATCTTTTCTTTGGTAGTCAATGTGCAGTTTTCAAGAATCATATTGCATCCTTTAAGAACCTAAAAGTCACAAACAATTGTTAATCATGAGACACAACAAATTGTTCATTGTAACAATAAGATTCAACAACCATTATTTAGTTTTTAAAACTTTTTATTGCATGAACACAAACCTCTATGCCATGAAGATAATTTGTCTGTCTTTTCAAGACCAGGTCTAGACACTTAGGACAAAATTCCAACAGAAAACTGTCTTTGTCTGAATTAAAATAAATTATAATTCATATATAAGCATGTACATTGTGTAATTTTTAATTTGCATTCAAGCTAGTTAAAAGTTTGTTTGAAACAATTCTGTCTATTTGATATACATGTATGGACTATTTTTAAATTGCACACAGATGATAATACATGTAACATCGGGATGCACATGAAAAATATTCAATTACAGAGACAAATTAAAGATAAAGATAATTCATTAAAAAGTGTCAGTAGCAATAAATGAAATTTTGTTATACAATTGTAATGTAAATTCATATCTATACCTAGCTGTGTCTAATTTTGTTACAAAATTACACTGCAAATCCAACAAACTCTAACAAAAACAGTGCATAACATTGCATGTACTGCATAAACTTTTTCAATTTCAAGAAAAAAAACTTAAAGCTAAATTTGAACTATTTCAATTCATACCATCTGTCAAGCCCTCTGCAATGGCCTACAATGCAACTTCTTATTAAAATATTGTATCCAGCAAACCATATCAGCTAGGTTTTATGTGTTACTGCAATTATTCATTCTGTTTTTATACACATTTCATGTATCATTAATTTTTTTTATTATGGCAGAGAGAAATTTCACTAGCCAAGGGTGACAATCTACTCTTTCAAATGTGAAAAGAGATGAGAAGTGGGATGTTTCCATTGGCTTGAAAGCAACTTGTCATTTTATTGCTTTTTAAGAAGATAATAAACATACGTTGACAACATCCAAGAGCTGTTCCTCTATCACTTCCCATTCTTTCCTCTCCTGGTGGTCTTTTGAAAGAGCTTCATCAAAACACTTTCCTAAGTATAAAAAAACAATAAAAACATTATATTTTCATTCTATGCATGAATAGCTCTGAGTATATGTATTTATTGCTGAATTCACAATAGAACTTCTATATCAAATCCGGAATTTCAACATTTCTCTTGGACTCGCAATATTATAGTTAAAACAACTTTAATTACTGCCAAACTTGGAAATCTCATTTATTCAAAAAGGATTCGCTTTTAAAGAATGTAATTGAAAGAGATACTTATCATTCTGTCAAATCCAACTTTCTTGACCCTTTTGGCCATATCACTGTTTGATAGAGTTGTGTAGAGTACATACAGCATTTCTTGCAAACTTCGAAGCTCTTCTGCATCCTTTCCAAATCTTTTAGACTGCTGCATAAATTAAAAAATCAAAGTACATGTACGAATATCGATACAAAGGGGGGGGGGGGGTAGGGGGTATAACGATATACTATATGTAATATCATACCGGTAGTACAGAACTGTAATTATACACAAGATATGAAAATAACTTAAATTATTCCTTAAAGTACCCATATATATCATATTATAAACATTGAATAATCACTTGATGCGGGCCTCTTCATAAAATAAATGCTATAAATTAAATTCATGATAAATTATACTTACAACGCATGCATTTTCTAATTTCTGTCTTAAAAATCTTTCAGTGTCTGCATCCCACTTCTCTGCCCCTTTTTCTAAATATTCTTTTACTGCGTTGAACATTTTCTGTCTTAAATCTACAAATCGAAATCTTATTCAGCTAAACACGCCAATAATTGAAGTTTTATAAGCTTATTGATTGTAACTATCAAATATATAGGCTATGTTGTAAACGATTATCAACTGATCAATCGCACATGTCAGTGAGGAAATTCCTACTCTTGGAACTTTGCATATATTTTATTCAAAAGCGTAATCTCTTGCGTTTCAAATACATATCTAATAAAAAAAATCTTACTAAAAATAATCACTTATCCTCAAAGAAATTGCAGCGTTCAGAATGTTTGTAAACAAGCATGGCATGACAGACGACCGAAACACTTCCTATTCTGCGTCCTGACCTTTGAACTTTACGTCACAAGGCGCGCAAATGTCAGATGTCATGCCTCCAAATTATCAAATGAATTTTCCACATACGAGATCAAATCAGCTTATTAGTTCGTCTTATTTGATGTTAAAGAGATAGATACATATAAAAATAAAACATTTTAATGAAATAATCAAGACTTCTTTTGAAAATTTATTTATTCATAACAACATTAATAAATTTGCAATGATATATGGTTGGTTCTGTTTTCGTGTACACGTGCTGACCTGTTGAAGACGCCTGCTCTTGACTGATATTTTTACAATGATTAAAACGATCTGCAGACCTAAGATATTTTGTCTGCTTTATTTAACGACATCAATTTGTTGATTCTTCTCGAAATTTTGGTCTCTCAAAGGGTTGGATGTTTCCATAATCTGCTACGTGCGAGTTTCTTTGTAAACAATGACGCGTCACACAAGAGCGCCATCAAGCGTTCATAAAAATCTATATTTAGTTCAAGATCGGCAACTCTAAATATTTTGCGGAACATCGATAGAAAACGGCGGGAAAATCGAAAAGTACAACACGCGCAAAATATCAAGACGCAGTTTTTCATTTCTGCATTAAACCTTTAAAGAAAACAATAAGAAGTTGTAATTACTTCATAAATTTTTGCCTCAAAAGACATGTATTGCATATTCAATGGTGACTTCCACATAGTTTTTCATCAAAACAGAAAAGAATCTGATTTAAGGGTACCTCTTCAATGGTATTGATTCCGCCTTGCATTATTTTTGTTCAGCCCGACGGAAAGAAGGGTATTTTGGTGCATATTGTTTTCTAGGCTTGTTTTAGTGATGCTGCAGCTGTTTTGATAGTTATGTAAAATGACTTCTTACAAGAATGGTGGGCTACTTGTCTCCACCATTGTTGTGCACTTTTCATAATGTTCCGCCAGTAATGTCCGATATTTTCGTCTAATTATGAACGGAATAGACAAAACAAATGCAGGGTATTTATTGAGTAGTCTTTTTCTTTCCATTGTTAAATTTGCTTGGCACAAGTTAAGAGTTTTTAGAGGTTCGACAGGTGAACAAAGTAGAACAAAGAGCAAACCGAGAGAATTCAGAGGGAGAACACACAAATAAATGCACATGTAAACCTAGTCTTGATTTATTGCAGTACTCGAGGTTCCTAGGAAAACAAAGATATCAAGCTAATGTGCAGTGTTTAGAAAAGCAGAGCAGAAGGCCGCGTGGGGAGCGAGATCTTACCCGTTACAAGTAGGGACCCCTCTGCATTGAAAACGACGTATGCCGGGAAATCAGATGCACATGTTACGAAATAAGTGATCAGTATCATTTAATATCAAACAAAATCGGTAATATCAGCACTGCAGCTGTCATCACCTGCTCTCTCGAACAAAATGAAAACGGGCATTCTGCAAATTGCTTCTGCATAGAACGCCCGACATATTGGCACTTTTTCAAAGCCTGGAGTTAAGTGCAACTACACACGAAGGCTGGGACTTTGTCACAAAAAGTGACCAAAGTAACACTTGGTGAAAAAGCCCTTGCCACAGGAACAAGTGTCTCAGGCATAAAAATCACACAAAAATCACACACTGCGGTGGGGTTGGTAGTTTCGAATCCCCTATCTCATAATTACCGTGTAACTAAAGAAATGACACCTCTATCTCTGAGAGAGAGAGAGAGAGAGAGAGAGAGAGAGAGAGAGAGAGAGAGAGAGAGAGAGATGCAAAATAATCAACTCCTCAGCCCTCTTCTTTTTATCTGATAAGGGCATTGCACTTTCCCCTTTTCATTATATGAAATGGATCTACTCTTACAGGACTGAGAGAGAAACTGCGACTCAATAAAGTCAATAACCACATTTGCTATTCATCCTCCAAAATTGTTAGTTTTCATTGAATGCAATTGGCTTGAAATCTATTGTTTGGAGTGTAAACAAAACAACTGACAAGGAAACATTTAAAAGTGACAAATGTTAAATTATAACATCTAATTAAAGCCAACAAATCGTAGAGATTTCATTACCTTTACAGGTTAAATTACCATTTTCTGACATTTTGAATAAATGTCGCAAATTTCTGACGACACCGTTTAACCTCAGTGCACCCTTTTCGTTGTTTTTTTTAAGACGATTTTTTTTCTACATGTTACAAGTTCTCAAATAAAACATATTATTTATATCAAATGTAATTACAATAATAATAATGAAATTTAAAAATTCTAAATTAAAATAAAGAAAAACTAAAAAAGAATAAAATTCTCAGGCACGTAGCATCAGGAACTAATTTTTTAAAATTTACATATAAAAAATTGAATTATCATGGAGTTGGCCCCCCCCCCCCACTTTTTTGGGGGGAGTATGCAAAAAATTGATATGAAAATTAGAAAATTAGGAGTGAAATGGAAGTTATATACTACCAGCCCCCCCCCCCCCCCCCCCCACGGATTAGGTTTTTTGAAGATTTTGGGGAATTATAAATTTCCTTTTTTTTTCTTTTTTTTTTTGCTTGGTAAGATTTTTTGGATGAGTCTGCCCCCCCCCCCCCCCCACTTTCAAAAACGATGCTACGTGCCTGATTCTTAATTCAAAATTAAATTAAAAGTACCGAACTATAAAGCCCGAGAAAAACTGGTGCAACAACTTTTGAAAACGCATTTTTACCAATGTAAAAGCAGTAAAATTAACGCGTAATATATACTATTTAAGAATGAACTTTCTGATGTTTAGATTTTATTTCAGTCAAAAATTTTACCCATTTCTTTTTTTAATTTTGATCTGTTTAAAAAATGTTTCTTAATCTAATGGTTCCTCGACTTCATTTATCAAATTCCAAGAACTCCGTCATCAATCAAGAATAAAATTACTATGGTCAGATGCTTTGGCATATCTTAACATAACAATAAAATTAAATTTGGGACGAATATTTCATGTAACAAGAAATAATATAATAGTATTAAGATTGTCCAAAGATTGTATCCTTAATGGATAACTGGATAATGAGTTCATAATAGAATCTCGTCCAGCTGCCGGAGAGTGGCATCATAACGAGATTTCGCCTGACTGGTCAAGTACTTTAAAAGAAACATATTGAATTCTTGGCGATTTAATTGAAATTGTCCCTGTGCAACGATACAGCGTAACCAACCAAGGTGATTTCTGGTTACCCAATCACCCACCCCTCATTAGCCCACTCCGTAATTATCGGGTGGAGGAAATCCCAGGCCAAATAAATGTCAAAATCATCCAATAGATACAGTGTTATGAATTATTGATATAATATTGTTTGCCTCGGACCCAATGGCGTTTTTTTTATGACAACCCCCTTTCCGCGCTACTGGTCCGCTTTAGAGGGGTATTCATGCAGTGACTGCGAATTTCCGCTCCGTTGCTGGTGGCTAAGTTTTTGAGAAATATAATCACTGACACATTTTATCCCCATATCTCCTCACAAGGTTATAATTATTACACAACATTTCGTGACCCTACAATACGCATCATTAACAATGGCAGCATAATACTCTGGCTCGTTCCAATCCATGAACTTTCAGTTAAAATTTCATCAATCCCCAAAATCTATACTTGTAACTGTCTTCATTGGGGTATATGATATATGAAGATATGATTTGAATGCATTTTAATCCTCTACATTTGGCTGGTTTCGGACATCGGATATTTGAGTGGTCGCGGGTTTTTTTCCTCTCAACTTCACAATTAGCGGCTAACGGTGAAATTGAGAGGAAGGAAAATGAATCAACACAACTGATAAAACAGCACATAAACAATGAATCTTTAGGTTGTCTAACTTTCATTTTAAAAATATAAAATTGAATATCAGCAATTATAAACAGAAACATGTATAGATAATTCAGAAACACTACAGAAATTGAAAATTGAATACCGAATAATGTCTAAGAAGAGTTCAAATGGTTCCTATATTATATCTCACTGTTTTATTGTTTAAACACGGAGAAAGAGAAGTGATGCCATTTTTTTCTGTTAATTCTTCAAACCCTCTATAGAATGAAGTACCATAGAGGATATATGGCCCAAAAGTCAATAAGTTTCTGGAATTTAATAGGATGCTCTTTGCAGGTGATATTAACTGAGCAATATCAGGGTTTTATCTCCATTAAGGCACCTAAGATTACAAGATAATGACAAAATGCTATTAAAATGTTACACCAATGAACAGATTTTGTTTCAAGTTGCGTAGAAGTTGAGTTTAACCTTAACCGCTTTTTTGACAATTAAAGTACCAGTATTTCAAATTTAATCCATTACACATATTTTTCTTGAAATTACGACAAAAAATCTGCCCATCATTTCAAATACTAGTAATAAATTAAATTCGACACTTAGATATTTGTTATTAAAAGAAAGGGACAGAAAACAGCTCTCAAAACTTTTTTTTAATTCCATTAAGAAATATCAAGAATTTAGATAAATTAAGTTTTATCCAAAAATCATAGTACTTTGAGTAACAAAGTAACAAAAGATATCCTTAAGCAGCTACTATCCAATATGCTTTTGAATGACTTCGTCAAGTCCAAATGAAACCAATATCAAGTGAGTTGAACCAACCATTTATTTAGCCCCCCCCCCCCCCCTTGCCCTGAGCAAAAATTAATGGTCTGAAAGCATTACGAGTTAAATGCAAAAAATGTATCCAAACAAGTCTTTATATGACGCCATTCCTTACAAATCGATGACGTCCCAAAACGAGCGAAGATTTTTTCGAAAGGACACCTCCTCCATATACAAATAAAACAACAAACAAACAAGTCCCTCCCATTCAAAAATTTCAATCAAAAAATGTTTCTGCTGTCCTGTTTACTCTTTTGATTGTTCCTCTAGAACTTTTCAGTGGGTGTCGTTTGTAGCATAAAATTTAAAGTAGTTTCAAAGAAAGGGTCACTACACTGCACAGTGGGTATAAAACACGATGCTATTTAACTTACCATTAGCTTTTTATCTTTACAAGCATAATGGGTGGTGAAGGACCGATTCAACATTTTAAGATAATTATCAATCTTTGTTTTCCAAATTACCCCCAAAGAATATAAGAGAATAAGACCCAGAAAATGGCCTTTGGTTTTATGCGTTCTGTTGAAAACTTTATTTACTTAACATGATTGCATGCAACAGAACGTCAGAATGTGAACAACATGCATTTTTAAGGGGGGGGGGGGTACGGTGTGTGAAATTACGACAAAGACAAAATATTAGTACGCAGTAGTCGTCAGTTTTATAAGAGCTTCACGTGAATTTCACATCAGGCACAATTGCCAGATGTTGTAAAAGATCTCATTATTTTTAAAAAGTTAATTAATCTTATAAATGCTTCCAAAATTATCCCTTGAGACATTTTTTCATCTATTTCCCCCATCCTTTACAAAATGAGCAATTAAAGTCAAAACATGATTATATTCAGATGCCCTACAAGATATGTACAATGATGCCATTACTCAAGTTTTTGTATAGATGAAGATCTGCATATTCTTTAACCATACTTAAAATGTTCATTTTTACAAAAATATGGAGAGAAGACCCTACAATAAAAATGGCAATGAAGTCTTTGAAAATAATACCGTTGCCATTTGAAGAGTTTAGAATGACTGCATATGTTCATATTAATGGTAGAAGTATGATGACTATCTACAACTAACCAATAAAAACCATTTGATTCGTTATTCTGATAAATATGCATTACCAATAATAATTTTTGACGGTGGAAAGGCTGCTTGAAGTTTCTATTTTACACTTATCCTTCCTTCCAAAAACGATTACACTTACTAAACTCCTCCATGCACTGTCCTTGCGCACTTGTTGAATAACACAAGAGGACACCTCTCTTTACACAAGGCATAAGGATAAAAATGGACACACAAACTACAAGTACATGTAATAAGTAATATAGAATCATATCTAATGATCCGTAAGTCCTCAGTATTTGCTGACGCATACCTGATACAAGTATTAATAAGAAATTGTCTAAACCTTGGAATCTGCATGAGTTCTAATCGATAATCAATTTATCTATAACAGTTATCTTTTACCATGTTTTTCATTTTTATTTCATATTCAATGAAAATGAAAATTGCCGTGATGCCCTGATGATAACGTTTAAGAATTGTGCGACGATGTTTCAAAAACCAAAGTGTAGTGATTACGTTTGGATTTAACTCAAAAATTTCATTTGTTGCCTCTGTACTGATTGAAAGGTTTCAATGGAAAAAAATTATTGGGACCAATTTACAAAGATGAAGTTCAGAATGGACTTAATATTGTTGCAATGAAGTAAATCCCAAGTTAGGTAAATTTGTTTTATTTTAAATTATCTGAATTTATCTCTAACCGTTGACATTTTTCCAAATTCATATTTTCACCCCCACATCCCCCCAGTTTTCCGCTTAAACATGAAACAATAAAATACTTTCTTCGGTTGTTACTGGGGAAAGGAAGGTAGCATGCATCTAAATAATTTTTAGGGCTCCATGTCCATTTAATGAGACGAAAAGAGAATGAAAATCGTATAAAGATATAGAGAAACATTCAAATAAAGCACATATTTTTGAAACTTTTCTTTACTAAATATAGTTTATAACTATAAAATCATCTGATTGTGTTGGGTAAATTGTAAACCACTTTGTTTCCTTAAAGTCGAATGCTAGGATATGTATATATCTGGTAGTGATCCTATATTCCTTTACTTTCACTTCACACCCTATACACTATACTTTTCTGAAAACTTCTGTATAAATGAAACCTTCGCCACAGAAAACTGATCGGGAGGAAAGAAGAAACACAGTTTTGAACAAAATCCGCTCTTACTTATTTAGATGTTACCAAGCAGAGTCTTTGGTAAAAAGAAGATGGGTGAATTCGATAGCGCAAATGCCCATTTGGTTCAGTCTTAAAATACAATTTTAAATTTATATATTTCCAATTCCGGTTAAAAATTTAATAATATCATAATACATAAGTTTGCATTTTTGAACTACATTCAGTTTTGAGTATTTTAACAAACAACTAGAAAAAGAGATATTGCCATAAGTTTTGGTGGTATCGAACCCACAACCTAAAACCCCTTGTTCTATAAGGTTACATAATGTCTGGTACTCTAACCACCGAATCATTTCAGTCACAACGAATTGCGTTTTTTTAAATGCTATACATGTACATGTATACAACTTTGGCCACGCATTTAAAGACTTGTATTATTTTTCTAAAATGTTCATTTGTTGGGACACAATATGATATTTTTGATGTATAGTGGGTCATCTCTCCACGATTTTGTTTTGTTTTCCATTAGACCTAATATAGACTATGAAAAATATATGGAGCACAGACCCACTCCTTTAAATTAAAGACATTGAAGTTCTAAAAAATGACACTTTTCTGATGCTTTCATACACATACGCTAGTTTGAATCAACGTATTTTAAACAATGAAAATATTTAAGGGTTACAAAATTGATGTTATATGAAATATGCATTGTTTTGAATGATTTATCAAAAGAATTATCAGATTTGTTAATATTTTAATTATATACTATCTTATCCGTACTTGTACACGACTTGTCCACCCAATTTTTTCTTAAGTTTTTACCTAGTATTTTATAATATCTATACAGCATCATTGCTTCTTAATTGTTGTTTGACAAGATTTTCAATGTTGTTTTCTTGTGTATCTCAACATGAATTGTTGTTGGACAAGATTGTCAACTGTTGTTTAACTATATATCAGCTTGAATCATTATTTAACAAGATCGTCGTTGTTGATGTGCATGATTGTTTCCTCTTTAAAGGGGCATGGTCACGATTTTGGTCGAAAATTATTTTTCGATTTTAATGTTTACAATGCTTAAGTAAGGCATTAGTAATAGGCAACCAAAATTTGGGTGTCATTTGTTGAGTTATAAGCGAGTTACAGAGTTTACAATTCTTCGCTATGTAAACAAATCTTTTGTTTTTATTTTGAATGTTGAAGTGAAAATTCCAGTTTAAGACCTCAAATGAAGGAACTGTTTATTTATGCTTAAAATGAATAGGAAGATAGACAAGTCAGTTTGAAAAAGATTTTTTACCGGTATATTGAACCTATGTAAACAAAAACAGGGCACGAGCCTTGTTTACATGACGAAGAATTGAGCGCCCTGAATCTTGCTTAAAAATAATTGACTGGCACCCAAATTTCATTTGATCATTAGAAATGCATTCCTAAAGCATTGTAAATAATAAAAACAGAAAATAAAAATTTGACCAAAATCGTGACCATGCCCCTTTAAGTGAGTCTTAAGAATTGCTTTACTCAGTATTTAAATAATGTTGAAAAGAATGTTTTTACTCATTATTTCTTTATTGTTATCAGTATATGATGTTATTTCAACTTAGGTATCGTTTAACCGGGTATTCCTCTGTAAAATATACTTTAAGTTTGCTCGGTTTGAAGTTTTGTTTTTACTCGGTACTTCAGAGAAAAGTATTGCTTTACTCTGAGTCCCAGTTTACAATATGTTTTCCTCAGTATCTGAGCGTGATATATCATTTTTACTAGGTATTGGAGGAATTGTTTAACTTGGTATCTCAGTGTAAAGTATAGTATTACTCGGTATTTCAGTGTATAGTATTGAGTATTGTTTTACTCAGTATCTTAGTATAATATATTCTTTTTATTCGGAATCTTTATATGAAGTATTTTTTACCTGGTTCCTAATTTTGAAGTATTGTTTTACTCGGTATTTCTGTTTAAAGCCGTAGTTTTAAATATGTTTTACTCGGTATCTCAGTGTAAAGAATTGTGTAACTCGGTAATTCCGTTTGGAGTATTGTTTTTTCCCTAAAACTCAGCGAAGATTATCTTTTCGATTTTTAAATCTATTTTTTCTTAGTGTCTCATTCTGAAGTATGATTTTACTCGGTATCTCCGGGAAAACAATTTTATTCTCGGTATCTCAATGTGAAGTTTCGATCGTTTTCGTCGTATCTCAATGTGAGGTATTGTTTTACTCTGTATCTCAGAGTTAATAATAGTTTTTACACAGTTTCTCAGTTTGAAGTATTTCTGTGCGAATTACCATTTTTACTCTGTATCTTAGTGTGAAGTATAGTTTTACTTGGTATCTCAATTAAGGTATTGTTTTACTTTGTTTCGTAGTGTGAAGTAAAGTGTATATTTTGAACTTAGAATCTCAATGAAAAGTATATACTCGACATATCAGAGTGAATTAACGTTTTAGTTGTATCTCAACGTAAAGTATTGGTTTTACTGGTATCTTAGTGTGAGGATTGTTTAACTCGGTAGTTCATTGTGGAAAATTGTTTTACTCAGTATTTTAGTTTCAAGTATTTGACTCGGTATTTCAGAGTTAAGTATTGTTATACTCAGTAGCTCAGTGTGAAACATTAATGTTTTTCACAAAATCCCAGAGTGAATTATATTCTTTACTCTGTATCTCAGTATTAAACATTGTTTTACTCGGAATCTTAGTTGAAAGTACATGTAATTGTTTCTCGGTATCGCGATCTGAAGTATTGTTTTTACTCAGTTTCCAATTTAAAATACTGTTTTACTTTGTATCTCAGCCTGAGGTATATATTTTAATTTATAATCTCAGTGTGGCGTATTTATTTGGTGTATTGTTTTACTCGTTATCCCGCTGTATAGTTTTGTTTTACTAAGTTTCTAAATCTGAAGGACTGTTTTTACCCAGTACCTCATTGTAAGGGATCTTTTTTTTCTTCGATATCGCAGTGTGGAGTTTTATTATCGCTTAATTAAATTAGTGTTTGAATAGAATTGTTTTAATCCGTATCTCAGTATGAAATTCTTTTACTCTGAATTGTGCTGTTATTTTTTGTTTTACTGTTTATCTCAATTGTACGAAAGACAAATAGGGCCACAAAAATATTTTTATCTCGTTGTTACGAGTTAATTATCTCGTTATAACGATAAAAGATAACGTAATAACGAGAACAGATATTGTTATAACGAGTTAATTAGGTCGTTATTCTGAAAAAAGATCTCGTTATTACGAGTTAATTATCACGTATAACGAAAAGTTCTCGTCATTACGATAAAAATATCGTAATAACGAGAAAAGATCTCGTTATTACGAGGAAGAAATCTCGTTATTACGAGTAAAATATCTCGTTATTACGAATTAATTATCTCGTTATTACGAGAAAAGATAACGTAATCACGAGAACAGATATTGTTATAACGAGTTAATTAGCTCGTTATTCCGAGAAAAGATCTCGTTATTACGAGTTAATTATCACGTATAACGAAAAGTTCTCGTCATTACCATAAAAAAATCTCGTAATAACGAGAAAAGATCTCGTTATTACAAGGAAGAACTCTCGTCATTACCAGTTAATTATCTCATTATTACGAGAAAAGATCTCGTAATTATGAGAAAAGATCTTTATGTGGAGTATATGAACTACAGCAATGTCTTTTATTATACACATACTTAGCATAATCATCGTTTAAAGGCATACACAAAAGTTGATATAAAATCGGACCATTCAGTTTTTTAGATATTTCAGAAGAGGGGGCAAAGCAGGTTGATTAATAAATTAATTAAACTATTTATCAATCAGAAGGATACATGTAATTTGTTTTTAGACTCAAAAATGTCAATATACAAAATTAATTGTTTTCAATATACATATAGGTTTATAAAACACAATTTGGGTTAATTCTGTATATCCATGATTGAAACTATATAGTCATTAAAGTCATCTGTAACAAATAGAATTGTGTTTTTACGACTAAGACTACCTGGTATTTACTTCGGGATTATGATATAGAAGATAACAAGTAGAATTACATGAAGTTCTTTCCACCTTGTCATATAAGATAAAATGACAAATCCGACCACTTTTCTAAAAACTATTGAATAATGACCGTTGTTATTTAAAAATTAATCAAAATTGAATTAAGGTTTCTGGAAAGAAAAAGATAGACTGAAAGAGTGAACCAGACGACTTGAAGGTCTTTTCAGAAACGCACGATTTTATATAAATCTTTTCTCGTAATAACAAGATCTTTTCTCGTAATTACGAGATAAACAACTCATGATAACGATATTTTTTCTCGTAATCACGAGATAATTAACTCGTTTTAACGAGATCTTTTCTCGTAAAATTGAGATTATCAACTCGTTATTACGAGATCATTTCTCGTAATTTTGAGATAATCAACTCGAAATCACGAGATATTTTCTCGTTATAACGAAATAATTTACTCGTTATAACGAGATCTTTTCTCGTAAATATGAGATTCTCAACTCATAATAACGAGATCTTCTCCCGTAATTACGATATCTTTTCTCGTAATAACGAGATCTTTTCTCGTTATTACGAGATAATCGACTCGTAATTACGAGATATTTTCTCGTAATTACGAGATAATAACGTCGTAATAACGATATCTTTTCTCGTAATAACGAGATCTTTTCTCGTTATTACGAGATAATCGACTCGTAATTACGATATATTTTCTTGTAATTACGAGATGATTAACTAGTAATAACGAGATCTTCTCACGGTGTTACGAGATCTTTTCTCGTTATTACGAGATCTTTTCTTGAATAACGAGTTAATTAACTCTTATTACAAGATCTTTTCTCGTAAGAACGAGAGAATAAACTCGTTATATCGAGACTTTTTCTCGTAATTACAAGTAAATGTACTTTTTTATGTGGCTATATTCGTCTCTCGTGTGCTTTATTCTTTTATACAGTATATCAGTGTGAATATGTTTTTACAATACTTGGTATCTTAGCTTATTTTGGTCTGAAATTCACTTTTATACTCTACATGAAGCTTATAACGCAAAGATCGCCGGTTTAAGTCCCGCTGTGGTCACTTGATGTTGAGTAGTGCGTCCTCACACAAGGCACTATCAACATTTTTTGGAGTCCACCTGAAACACGCTGGGAGTTAACCTGCGATATAGGATGTGATCGATAAATAATCGAATATCTCAACTTGTGAAATCTTGGTTACATATTATGAACTCATAGAGTATCTTTTTAAAAGTATATTTAATAAAGTTCACTTAGTGGTACAAAAGATTTGAAAACGAAAAGTGTCATGTAAAAAATACATTGTATCTTGATATAATGAGAACAAGTCTTGCAATACGAGATAATTGTCTCGATATAACGAGTAAATATCTAGTTGTTACGACGAAAAAAAAAAGATCTCGATATAATTATCTCGTAATTATGACAATAAATATGGTTATTGTAAGAAACTTTCTCAAAAATATAAGGTTTAACTCGTCCATTAAAAAAAATTGGTTTGAAAAAATATTTCTAGATTTTATACCATTTTTCTTTGAATTGGATTGTTTACATCGCTTTAAGGTTTCATTTTTTTAAAATTAATATTTACATCAAAATCTGTGTCACAATGATTGTGAGGCACATTTATTCATTATAGAAATTGAAATATTTTGTTTCCCATTTCCATCAATTTTGATCAGTGATTACGCTATTTGTATGCTTATTTTTAATTGTCAAAATAAAAAAAGTATTAACTCGACTCATAGTTTTTTATTGATATTTTCTAAATACTGCTCTTTATTTACGAAAGACAAATATTGGCATATAAAAAACCAAATCATTTATCTGGTTATTATTAAAAATAGAATACTTTCTAATTATGTAGTATTACGAGATGTTAGTCTCCTTATTGCGAGATAACGTTCTAACAGTTATCTTATTGTACATAGTTTTTCATATATGGTCGAATCTGCAAGGTGATAATCTCTCAAATCCAATGTCATTATCAAAAAGTTAAATCTTACAAGATTCCAACTCGTGCCTCTTATACTACCACTCAAAAACGTAATAATTAAATAAAATGTTTATAAAGTAAATATTTCCAAAATGAATGAATCTGCCACACAATAATAATTTTTATACCGATTTTGATACACATGTAGATATATTATTATGATTGTGATGCAAACAATCCTATTTTAGCAAAACGAAGCAATTAATGGTTCAATATCTGTTCTACAAAATAAAGAGCCAGATCTCATAATTTCAAGACATTTTCCCATAATAAAGACATTTTTTTTTCTCGAAATAAAAAGATAATTCTCGGGATTATGAGATGATTTCTCTTTATAAAAAATTATTATAAGATGTTTTTTGTATGTACGAGTTAACAATTATGGCACTATTCGTCTTTTGTATAATTACAAATAATAAAAATCTGTTCGATTACAGACTAGTTTCAATTACTTTAAATCGTAATCATTACAATTGATTACATTCACTCAATAACGATTATATCATGTCTGGTCCAAGCGTGAATTATTACTAAAATACGCATTTCGTGTTCATAGTTGACATATTTCTTTAATGTTTGAAATTAATTTGTTGACAAGTAAAACGTAACTAAGTACAGAAATCAGAATTGTATACAACGAAAACAAAACTACTCTTGCACAATATGCAGCAAACTTCAAATCACTTTCAAATCACCCTATATCCGCTTTCATTCTTTCCGAGTCAGCTTAACTTACATTCAAAATTTTCAATTCTGTATTGTAACTCTGCCTCAGCTGAAGGCACGTCAGTTATTTTTAAGGCTTTTAAAAAAAATTATTTTCATTAAAAATGTCTAATTTAATGAGAATTGATAAATATAATAGTTATCAATTTTATCGAGGTTTTAAAGGAAAACCAAAGTTCAAATAAAAAAATATTGATTTTGTCAACGTTTTGTATTTTTCCTAGGATGTTCGCTAGGTAACTAGTACCTTCATACACACGAAGCCTACCGAAGATAGCAGTTTATTTCTGTTAAGCTGTTCTATGCGATTATGTGAAAAATTGCCAAAAGGGGAGATGAATGATTTAAAACTGTACGTCTATTTTCATTTTAGCCACAAATAGGCTGAAATCTAAAATTTTGGCATTTGCAAATATTCAAATATAATAAGACAATTTACTAATATATTTTCATTAATTGCTCACAGAATTTTTTCCGTTCATTAGTGACTAAATCAAACTAATTACTTTTAGTTTCATGGCAAGTCTTACTTATACTTACTACATGTAGTACGCATTACGATATCATAATATACATTTATATGTATGCAATCAATTTTATGTAGATTTTTAAATTTAAAAAAGGATTCTTTAATGGATATTTTTTTCATGCAAAGCATGTACAGGAAATATTTGATTCTACTGATAGCTACAAATCTGCATTTATTGTCTTTAAAAAGATAAAAATTAGGAAATAACTCTAGAAGTAAGATGAATGAGATACAAATACAACATACTGATTTAAATACAAAGATACTAAACAAATAATGCGCCAATGACTTGCCATGAACCTCTGTTATGGTTTCTTTCAGAAGCAATGATTTATCGCATGAATATAGGTATTAAAATACAAATTAGCCTTTTGGTCCTAATTTTGACATTACGCACGTGTAAACCAGCAGTAATTTAATGAATTCTACTCTTCACATTGCAGCACGCGACGTGGCACATTTCCATTACACGAACCCATACGGGACCCGCACAAATTGTTACTGCAAAAACTAGCCAAGTTTACGTTGCAAAGACGACGAAGAGCAAACGCGACCCCCACATACATTCCCTTTATTTAAAGAGCGACTCGTGCTAGAGGCGCGTGAAGGCGAAGATTAGCCATAAAAGGAAGGTTATTATGAAAATCACGGTCTGAAAAGACGCAAAGGATTGGGTAACCTTCTCGAAGGAGTTGCATAACTCATTAGTCAAAGAGCTGTTGTTGGTCGCGTGGCGCTAGGGTAGATAGCGGCGACGGATACAGTGAGGCTAAGAACTGAGTAGCAGGTACCCGAGACCCACTCTGTGGGGATCACATTTCTGCACGTGTAATTATTTAACATACGTGCATATCGGAACACTGTTTTTTCTTTTGCTTGAGAATTGAAATCAAGACGTCAAACGTCAAAGTGAGATACATATCGATGTTTACAGAGTGAATCAAAAGAGGCTATCTGAAATCACAACAAATGAATCGGATAGATCGTTTTATGAACGTCCCCTTGATCAAATGGTATTTAACTAATCCATCTTTTGTCATCTAAAGATATTAAACAGAACAGATCAACCGGAACACGGTACAGACCCTGAACTGACTATTCAAGGGAAGAAACAAGGAATATCCCTTTGCCAAGATAGCTTTATTCCCATCTCTAAGCTGCAACGTTCTGAAAATAAAATGGATGTAAAAAATGTAGTTTCATTCAAATTACACTCCAATTTTTGTATAATTAACGTCATAACAATCCCTCTGTATCGGGTTACGCTTTGCATTGTGAGAGTTATGATGGGGGTGAATCCCTCAAAGGTTTACCTTTCACGCCCTCCTGCTAACGGTACAGGTAAATCAATGCTTTTAAAAACCACTTGTTCCTCAAACAGTATCAAATGGAACTGATATCTTTAAGATATTTTTTTGTCCTTTGTCGGAAAAATTTATGAAGCCTTGTTGCATTTTCTAGTAGACTGAAACATTTATTGTTTAGGTCCTGCAGGTCCATCTGTTTCATAAGGGGACCTGTCTAACATGCAGACATGCAAACGCTATTGAAGGATTTTCGTTATTAATGGATATGAAATGCTTTTCTCTTGATATTTCATTTTCTTCTCGGAAAAGGTAAAAAAAAAAAAGCGAAATACATTCACTTTTAAAATAATTAAGTGCAAAGACGCTTCAGTTTTGGGGAAACCTCTTCAAATGTCTTCAGACATTTAGAATAAATGTATAAAGGTTGTGTATGTAAGTAGTCATTTGATTATGTACATGTATATCTATAATCTTTATACATAGATTATATTAAATTTGGTGGTTGCAAGTACAGAAATTCTACCACAATCAAGTAGCGGTAACACAAAAGAGGGGATGAATATCCGCAAATTGTGTCACCACAAACGATTCAATTCATACGAAAGCACTAGGTTTTCGTTAAGTTAAATGTCGCTGAACAATTGAAGTTTTAATAGAAATATCATCAAACCAGATGCACGTGCGGTGTCTCCGCTGTAGCTGTCGTTCAAGTCATCAAGGTCAACTCGCGCGAAATGTTTGACCACGCGCTGTGAAAACATTGACGGCATAAAGCACTGAGCACTTCTTTCACTGCACAATTTGATACACATTATAAATTCATAATTAAACATTCGTTTTGACATTGGAAATCGCTTGTATAAAATTACGCCTGTCGCGCGTTCTATTTGATATTCATTTTGAAAATTCAATCGAACGGTGTCTAATAAAGTGAGGCCTTTTTCAAGTTGGATGATTATTATTAGAGAGTAAGCAAGTGTTGCGTAAAATATACATGTGTTTGGATTCAAAAAGATTGGGGGGATTAAAGTAAATGAAAAAAAAATTATCTACAGAAAGAATATCGATAAAACATGCTTTTGAATAAAAAGAAAATGTGCGAGCCACGCAAAAATGTGCCTTTGGAATGGAAGTCTTTTAAGAAAAAGGAATGTATTTCTAAAGCATGTCCAGATGCCCAGTTATCGACGTCCGATTAACCAACTTTAGGCTTTTAAATCCTAATTCTGATGAAGTCGTGAAGAGGCGAAAGATGAACCGTTTTCAAAGCAATTTTTAATCATCTATTTGAAATTCAGTGATTGGATTGTCAATGCGTTACGACAGATTTACACTGCAGAGGGGATTCAGTATGCTCGCATTTAAACTTCAACACCGCTTTGTCCAAAGCAAATGTCAAAATAAATCAAATCGTTCAGTTTAATTTTACCAAATTAATTACTAGTAAACATGCAGTTATTACTACGTATCCGATATTTAAGGCGTTATAACTTATAAGAAAATCGAATATGCCTTCATCAAAATAAAAAAGAAGTTACATATAAACTATTTGTTTCTCTTTTAAAACAATTTTTCGACAAAAAATCAATAAATGTCGTAAGGACTTTTAATATCAAATGATAAATGCCGTTTCTCAATCGTTTCGGTTCGGAAATCATCTCGACTGGTTTGATGTGGTTTGTTGCGAGTACAAGTAAAGCTTAAAATTTCGCTTGTACTTCTTTTTCTTTCAGCAAAACACACTAAAAACTACACTAGCTGAAAAAAATATGAAAGAAAACAAAACTCAGATAAAAAAAAAAAACATGTGTGAATTCGACGATTTAAAGAATAAACGCTCTGCAAAACTATGAGGAAAAACAAAACTCAGATAAAAAATATTTAAATCGGTGAAATCGAAGATTTAAAAAATATAAAATTTGGTAATACGGTTTTTGCCACATCTAGTTTCAAAGTGAATACCAGGTGGTCAATTTATTCCATAGTGCGGGGGTCCGCTGGCTTTTCTTACTCTCTCCCATTCATCGCCTCATTAGCATACAGAAATTTAAATGTTTAGGAGGGTCCTTTTTGTGTCCTCTCTCATAAATCGGGATCTGTTGATGCACAATATTAAATGACTTTGTTTGCAGTGGCGGCCCCGTTCGATTCAACATTGCATATGGACAATTGCAATATGTTTATTTATTTCAATATCAAAGCAACCTCGTGCATGACTTAGTAATAATTGACGGATTTTTGACTCTACAGAGCATTAAAAGACTGAGGAGGGGTGTTTGATATTGCAATATTTACTGGACAAACACTTATAGCATGTTTTACATGTGTCTCCATCCCCTTTAAGAAATTTTTAACTACATTGAAGCGTGGTTCTCTTAAGTTTACACACAATAACGCATCCTTGGAATTCAAGGCAGATTTCAATGATTAAGTAACTTTGTCCTAAAATATTAAATTTTAGGATTATTTATTTTGCATTTATAGAGAACATTTCATTGTTCTGTCTACATTCATATATATTAAAAAAAAAAATGCACGTATCAATATAAAAAGGAAGGCTAGAAAAAAAAGAGAGAAAAGAGCGATGGATACATATACGATGTGACCCTCATCCCCGATCCTCTTCAAATGCAAGTGGAATTGTCAGCTGATATGCATAACCAGAATTCTATTTATTAAATTTTGAATTAACATATAGATTCTTTCCATAGTTCGTTAACGACTTATCAGAATTGCCATGAGAGAGAGAGAGAGAGAGAGAGAGAGAGAGAGAGAGAGAGAGAGAGAGAGCAATTGGATATGCATGTATATAAATATAATTCATATGCCAAACAAATACAATTTTGCTTCTCGAAAGAAGGCTGATAAACATATGTACTGAAATATATATTAGTACATCTGTTCTTAAGTCCCCATGTTTATTTCACTACTGCTAATAACTCAGTGAGACAATTTCATCGGTTAATTGAAGAAAACGATTGAAAAAAAAATATCAATTAAGAAAAGAAGGGAATCAATACAAAATTAAATTTCCTTATTGAGCAAATGTATCTATTTAGGAATTTTCACCCAGAACAAGGGGGCTAATTTAAGACTTGTTTCGTTGTAATTACAGAGAAGTGAAGTCGCTATCATCATTGCACAAGAGGAAATAAAACAGTAGTTAAAAGGATCCCCGTCAAACCATCCTCCCGCATGTGGCCATATGGTGTATCAAATGAAATGTCACCTAGACGTTATACGTACTCATTGCTCACCATATCAAACCTGCGAGTGTTTAACAAAATGCCCGTATAATCAGAATTCTACAATTTAAAAAAAAAGTTTTTTGAAAAAAAAGTAAAAGCCCAGAGAATGGGAGGATGAAAAGACATGCACGCAGACGCGCCATCGCCTACCCGCAACTTGACACTGTAACGCATATTTTGGACCAAATAGAGTACCGTCAGCAATAGCAAGAAATTATGATAAATGCGAGGGGAGGCTTTTTGAGATTTTTAATCCCATTGTCACAAATCTTAAAATAACATCTGTACAGATAAGATTGATATTCCTCGCGTGTGCTCGACTCTATGAACAGGAAGATTCACCCCTGAAAAACGACCCTTCACCCCAACTGACCAAAGTTAAGTAAATATATAGGAATTGGGGACATCGGTCCATGCAGGTTTTCCCACGTGCCAAGTACAAGAAAATTACAGGTTGCCGATGACCAAAGGCCAAGATGAATAGCAGGTCCTGGCCAAAAAAAGCAAAAATGCATGAAGCCTTGGGGCTGTCCCCCAACTAATTCATAGATAAATTTGGACGGGATCAAATGTCCCTAATATCGGTTATAAAACAATACCAATTGGAGGCTCCTAATTGAATCGTTTAATTTGCCGCGGTTCTGATCCTGTCGGCAATAAATCGGATGGCACGTGCTGAATTATAATGTGCAATTTATGCGCTGCTGAAATATTTCTGTCCTGCACAGGAACATATACGTAGTAATGTGGGGTCGTAAATTCAATCTTAATAAATATTGTCACATTGTATATATTGCAATCTTTTGAAAAATGGCTAGGTTATGCATTCATTACATTATCATACCACTGCGTGTAAAATCCGATAACTATGACTTTTCTGCTGAATCTTTATTGAATTTTAAAAATTTGAAAACTTTTCTTTTATTCAAAATGGGTTTATGCAAAATACTGTAGTATCCAAAATCTCCTTCATTTTTTAGGGGGCGGGATTCTCCGTGGAGGGAGCATGGAACGGGATATCCGGTGATAGACTGTCTCGCAGCATCTGTAGAAATACCCCGGGGCTACCCTAACCCGCTGACCACTTGAGCTAGATAATGCTGTATCTAAATTCAATTTCTCCTCTTATGATTGACCTCTTGTACGTATTGTTCTTTTGCAGATTGCTGTCCAAATTCGTCCACTCGGGCGATTAGGTGGTCGCGGCGTTTAACCCGCGGAAACCTTTCTTAGGGGGAGATCAGAGCACGTCGCTACGTATTAGTGGCCAGGGTGAGTAACAATAGAAGAGCTAGGGTTAATTCTCACTGCAAGAAACCTATTCACGTTTGGGTAATATGGAAATAATGAGGAGTTACCGGGGGTGTCATCCCAGTCAACGTAATGGTCAGTGCCAAAAGATGTAACAATAATGAATCTATTAATGACAATTTTCTAGGACTGTATGACAGTCTAAATTTCCTCAATATTGAAACGAAAATCGTTGCTCAGATGCGCTCGCTGTTTTTTGTTGTTTTTTTTAACAGACAACCTGGGTTTTTTTTCAAACAGACAACGGAATAGCTGTTGATTTTAATTTTTTTTTATTGTAACAAAAATTAAAAGATTTGTTTATGACATTTGTGAAATGTTACTCTTATCATTTGAAATGTACAAATTGAAATTGAACGAAAATAAGACACCCACGTAGAAGAGAAAAAGGGAAAAAAATACTGTCGAGGGGAATTAAAAACCACAAAAGACGTCAAATATTCATCGATATGGTCCACTCCAAACTCGGACACGGAGCCCTAGAAGAAAAATGGCGCTTTCAATAGCCCACTCGATATACCTTTATTAATAACCATTTAACGATTGTGAACCCGACATGTTAAAGTTGTGAAATAAAATTCATACTGACAGATGCAAGGATAATTAAATATTTGCAGATATTACAATCCTCTTCTTCGATACAGAACTTGACCTAATGATGGAAGCACAGGTGCGCGCTCATTTCCTCGTGGGACGGACTACACCAATCCGGCGCTTGCGATTGGTCGAAGACCTGAAAATTGATCGATAGTGCCGATTATAAGAATATTTCACGTTTTGGCAAAATGATAGTTAAAAAGATATATTTATATTTGGTTAAAGCATACTCAGTCGGTAAGTTATTTTTTATTATAATGAACTTTTCACAACAAAGGGGGGTAAAAATTCCCGGGGTTTGATCACAATGTATTTGATAATTTGAACAACCAATATTCATTGCATAAATTTTCTGGTGAAAAAAAAATCGGTTACTCATTCTAAATTTTGAATTGAAGAAACATGTAAATAAAACATCGCAAACAAAGTATTAAAACTAAAGCTCGCCAGCCAGCTGGGGCTCGGAATACTTCGCGACAATAGGAAGATGTTCTCTTCGCTCCATCTTTCTGTCACTTTAAAGGTTTCGGTGGAAACCAACCCGACTATCACTTTACCCAAATCTTTCACTGGTCTGATTGAGTTTATGCAAATGTCTTATTCAGAGGGTTTCTTCATTATCTAGAAATTATGAAATATACGAGACGAAATATTCACTTGGTGTCTGATTATTTCTTTTTCGGGGTTAATGGGGGTACGTGTTAACAGGACACCGGTTACGGACACGCGAGGGCGCGCGCCAGGTTAGTTCCGTCTTATTTCTTCGACATTTATATATTTTTGAATTTATGTATAAAATCAGAAAACTTGCATATAATGATATTGTATTAACATACTGCGAATATAATTCGTGTCATCTTTGAATTACTTGAATAATTGTTTATTATTTTCAACAGAACAATTTTACACTCGGTCGATCGTTTAATTCATATAGTTAAAAATGATTAGTAATATTGTGCTAGTACTAACGAGAAGAAGCCATAGACGGAAAGGTACATTTGAATATTGCAAGAAATGCTGCTTTTATCCTAAGAATAATTATTAATATATGCACGCGTGTTCTTATTAATTAAAATTTTGACAATTCTTCATTCATATGTTCTTAAGTATACATATAATTTTTTTTCTTCGTTATTCTAAACAATTCTTATTCAACATTTTGTAAAAGCCATGTGAGCCGATAACTTTATGCAAATGATTTTTTTCGGACATTGTCATCAGAATCGTGATTTTTCAATTGTTGTCTATTTAACGACTCACAAAAATCTTTAAACTCTGCGATGAAAGTTATAAAATTTCCGGTTGTAAAATTTTTTTGTGACCATTTAGAACCAAGCGAGTCAAGTGCTGGGGGTTTAGGGACAAAAGGGATTATATCGAGTCCTCTAATTGAGGTGGACTCCATTTGGAGGTCGCGCGACAGGCAGAAAAATGTTACAGCAACAAACTTTTTATCATATGATAACACCTCCCTGATGATAAATTCACAGCTAGATAGACTCCGCTAAAATCCATGTCTCCCTAATGCGCCCGACGAAGTTGCGCATGCACGTGTGATGAAAAAAGAAAATATGAAATCAACTCATTGCCCATTGTTCGTTGGACGCAATCCATGGGTGTGAAAGCGTGTATTCGTGTCATAAAAAAGAAAAATAAATTTGTCAGAGTGTAAACAATTTTCTCCGATCCTCGACATAATAAATTTATCAATATCATAAATTTATATGAAATCATTCAGCGCCGAAATTTATAATGACTGGGAGGTGATGAAGTAACCCGAAATTAGAAAGAGAGGATAATTTGAATTATAATGTGGCTATGTAATGGCAGACTGACGGGTTTATGGAGGGTGGTGATCAGGGTTTTTTTTGTGTGTTTTATAGGATGACACTAACAGAGGAACCTTGCTATCAGGCCCCGCTCCACGACAGCGGTCCCGAGAAACCTCACAAGTGGGACATCAATGATAGCACGCTGCCCATGGTGAGTAAAAAAGTCTAGCAATGTCTTCAGTCATCTCCCCCCTAACTCCCCAATCATAATTTTCATGTAGTTCTTATGAAACCGTACCTTAAATTTAATATAAAAATTATTTGTGCTTATTTCTATTTTACTGAACTCTTGATAAGTTTAAAAAATAATTCTTGATTTGATGTGAAAACTAATAAGATTATTTTGCTTTGACAACGCTTTTCAACAGTTTAACTGATTGCATGTATAGACGTTGTTTATTTCAGAAAGTACAACTTAGGACAGTACAGCCCATCAGTAGTTATGTAATAATGATTACTATAATATGCAAGCAGACAATATTTAGACTCCCCTCAGTCTAAATTAGGGTGGTGATACCCCTGGTCAAGTGTTCCACAGTTCTCATAGTTCCTTATGAATATATAAATAATGGAGCTATTTTCAAAAATGCTTTGTCATTTTGTTAATACACGAATGTAAATATAAGGGGCTAAAATTTTGCTAAAGAAGACGAGTGAATAAGGCGTGTAAATTGCCTATATGAGGACAGATAAGATACTATATGAAATAAAGATTTCAAGAAATCTCATATATTTTCCTAAATTATTGAAAACGGTGTACATTTACCATAACATCGATTTATAACCTTTAAATATGTTAAATACTTGGAATATGTTGATTTAAACTATCATATGTGTGTCAAAACCTCCAAATGGTGTCATTTTAAAAACTTCAATGCCTTTTCTTTTATAGAGTCGGTCTGGGCTCCATATTTTTGTCATAGTTTATACATGTATAAGGTTTAGAAGAAATCGAACCAATTTTAATTAACAAACACGTGGAGGGATGACTCACTACACTTTAAAAATGCAATTTTGTATCCAAACAATTGACCGTTTTAGAAAAATAATACAAGTCCGTAAATTTGTAGTCGAAGTATACACTTGGCTCAGGGATCAGAGCACCAGACATTAGGTAACATTATAGAGCTAAAACTTTTATGTTGTGGGTTCGATACCACCAAAATTTCAGAATTTATTCTTTTTTCTTATCGTTTCTCAAAACAGTAAGAACTGAATATAGTTAGAAATCGTCCTTTTGTAAACTTGTATTATAACATTATGAAGTATATTTATTTGGAAGAAATTAAATTTGAAATTGTATTTTACAACTAAACCAAATGGGCATTTGCGCTATCTTATTTCCCCATTTTCAAATTTACTAATGAAAAAAGGATTATTTTAAAGAATATTTCTCTTCTTTTTTTTTAATCCGCCAGTCGCTAAGAATAATATTTTCTTCTTTTTTTCTTTTATAAAGATGTAACATAGAAAGTGAATGGTTAAGGCATATTAGATAGTAATTGCACTAAAAATTCTAGTTTAACATCCAATTACATGTATAGATGTGTTTATATCAAAACTATAATAGACATGAATTCTATGACTGTTATACAAAGGGAGAATTCTGTAGGAAAAAAATTCAGCACCAATTTAAGGAATTTGAAGTTGCAAGTTTAACATAAGAGCTGACAATTTACATACGAAGTTATTATTAACTACTCTTTAGATAAACTATAACTTGTTTAGACGCAATTTCAAAAAAAATAAAATTAACACATGTACAAATAAATTGATTTACTTTAGAAATGAATGGTTTTACATATTTTTTTCATAAATAGTTACTAGTATTTCGTGAGACTTGAAAAATCTGACTTTGTCGTAACTCTAATTGATATTTATTTATTTATCTATTATATATATTTTTTATAAAATGGCAGCTGTTACTGTGTTGTAGGTGTGTGAGGTGGACGATTTCCAGGAATGGCCGGACGGTAACAACCGCTTTGTATACAGCAGTAACTGTGAGGACGCCCGCCGACACATCAGCGGCTGGGCCATGCGGAACACCAACAACCACAACGCCCATATACTCAAGAAGTCCTGTCTGGGAGTGTTCGTCTGTTCCTACGACTGTACCTTACCCAACGGAGAAAAAGTCCACCTTCGGCCCGCCATTTGTGACAAAGCGAGGAGAAAACAGATAGGTTTGTTACCCTGCTTATCGTAAGGAATCAAGATTTCAAATGATACAGATTGGTCCCATTCTTTTAGAGTTAAATTTGACTTTCATTATTGCTATCAATGACACAAACAAACGTACCAAAACTTGAATATCTTACACCTTTTTCCATGTATAATGTTCAGGTAAGCAATGTCCCGGACCAAACTGCCGTGGTCACCTGGAATTGATGACGTGTAAGGGACACTGTGGCTATCCAGTGACACACTTCTGGCGACATATCAACAACGCCATCTTCTTCCAAGCCAAAGGAGTTCATGATCATCCCAGACCGGAAATCAAGTCCTCAGCGGAAGCGAGGCGGCATCACAAACTGAAACATAAATCACCCGTGGTGAGTTTTAGAATAAAATATCAGTGTTTGACTGGCCGGATACAAAATTTCAATAAAAATTAATATTTAACCTTTGTTTAACAGTCAGGGATAATTCACAAAAAACGAAAACGAGAGATGTTATGGTCGTCAACGAAAGAACGTTCAACGAAAGTTTATCCCGGTAAGTAGCTATATATGTATCAATGACGTACATTCTCTATTTGCTAGAGCCCAGTTGATTGCCCCGTGTGCTTAAACCACAGTCTTCTGCAGGTGTATATTTAAAATGAATGAGAAATATTGTTCCATCTTTTCAGGATTTGATATACTTTGTTCCTGTCCGCCATTTGAATGCACGTGTTCCCACGTCCGAATGCAATATAAGGAAACACATGTTGACAACGAACGAGCGAACTTCCCCCTTTGTCCCGCCTCCTTCACCCCACAGATCTACGAAGCTTCGCCCTCACCTTGGCAAAGACCGACCATGGACAGCAATTACACCTATAACGCTGTTCATCGTCAACATGCCTTAGAACCGACTTTTCCGGAAAACGACAATCTACCTTCTTTATCGGCTTTCAACTCTTCTTTCGCAAACACACCACGACACGCAGACACATCGTATCCACGATTCGAAGTGTATCGAGGATCTGATAGGGGATTCCCTTACACGGACACGTCAGGTCAGCGATTTCCCAACCCGGCTGAGCGCTACAGCCGGACTCCCAAAAGCTGTTACGATACACGAGACTTCTATAGTAGCTCCTGCCTGGAGAGACCTAAACCGTTTTCTGATCCTCATTCCATTAAGATAAAGACAGAAAATTTCGATTCCGAATTTGGAAACATTTCTTCACTTTCCAACCAGTGTGCGCTTACAAACCGCATAGAGACTGACTCGAATCGCTTACTTCGAGAAGACAACGGTCAAGAATTTTCCCAACTTCAAGACATTGATTCGAACCCTCTCTACAACATGAACGACGTCACGGATTCGGACTTGATTCAAACGTTTTTTTCTCGAATGCCATCGGAACAGTTTGACGAATCGTCATTCATTCCGTCATCTCTGACTCAAACAAACACAGGTCCTAAATACATAGAACTCAAGCCTCTAAAGAAAGCAAAATCGGAAATGCATTCGCTTGCGATATCCACGTCACCACAACTGTTTCAGCATCGAAATGTTCATGACGTCAGCAGTGAAGGGTATTCGACGGGTCACATTCGGTCTCAGCCTGGGTGTAGTAATGTTGTCAATGACCCCTATTATCATAGCGATTCTCATCAATATCCTCCTAACAAGCAATCGTGTAACCACAGCATTAATATCACTCTGACTTACAATTAAACTAACCATCATATACATAAACGCTGAATTTCGTCCGAGAACTGATGATGGCCTATACTATTAATTATTGATAGAACAAGTTGTTAAGGAACAGTATTCAACTTTAATATCGTGAAAACAATTAAAAACAAGTGAAAGTATTCAATGAATATTAAATCAGTTGAATATTTGTTTGTGTTGTGTTTATATTTTAGAAACACGAGTCACCGTCGACCGCGGCGCTCTGTCACGTGATCATCAAGCGCTGAGTGACGTGTGAAGAGTACAATAATTAATTGTAGATTAGCATGGTGACATCAGCTTTGTTGATTTTACGACAAGATTGATCAATGACTGTTAAATTAATCCCCCTTGTATCAAAAGGCCATTAGTCTTTATATACAATGAGAATATTGGCACTCAGTGGTTTTATTTTCCATGCCAAAAAATTTCATTATGCGTTCGGCAGTTTAAATAAAGTCTGTTCCATCTATAAATTTATAGTCACCATGATTTTAGTATATATTTTGCTGATCAATTTTTAGTTAAATTGATTAAAATTCTATTTAAAATATATCTTGAGAGAAAAGATATAAAAATCAATTGCAATTTTTTTTCTTTTCAGATGGCTAATTATTATTAAATCTCATCTAGTTTAAATATAGATTTAAAAAAGAAACATATTATGATTTATTTCTTGAATTATTTATATTCAGGCTGAAATCAGATACAAGGAAATAATGGAAAAGTAGTATATTAAGTCAATAAAATAATATTAATTTAATTAAAATGGGCATTTAAATCCTAATTAAAAAGCTGTGATGGCCGAGTGGTTAAGGCGTTGGACTTGAAATCCAATGGGGTCTGCCCGCGCAGGTTCGAACCCTGCTCGCAGCGATAAAGTTTTTGATGTGTCCTAATTAAGGTGGCATGGGACATCTTCGTATTGTGACAAAAAGAAATTCTAGCATACAATAAAATTTAAGTATAATTTAATGACAACAACATTGTGACGTAGGTCTGCCCATTTCATTGCAAGCCACTTAGTCATGGCTCTTTGAACTCTGCAAGATTTGTCTGGCCTTTGAGATAAGACTACGCAATCTGTGAATATTTTGCTTGAAACCGAGTCAATAGATAGCTACGCCCTGCTGAATGTCCACGGTCTTGTTAAAATGGTTCCAAGAGATGGAGGGTCGAGATTGGTGTGGGTTACATCTCCCTTCAAATGTACTAACTCCAAAATACTCGAAGCTTTTCTGAACCTATCTTTAAAGTAAAACAACTATTTCTTTAAAAAGGAATTAACGTATAGGTATAGTAGTGAATCACGAGAATTTCATTTCTTATTGGGCTAGAACATTTACCTCCTAAATTGGATTCCCAAACCTATCATGATGGAAAATTCGTACTTAATCACGTAAACACACGTTTACATATGGTAATAAAATTTGATAAAATTAAAATAAATATCCAGTAACATTTTTTTTGGGTTTAATTATGGTGCCTAATCTCAAAGTAGTGTGAGGGGGACCATTGGGTAAGAATAAACAGAACTATGCATTTACATGAACAATATATATTACATGTACATGTACATCATGAACAGAAAGAAAGTGGTCCGGACCCCCCCCCCCTCTCCCTTCCTGAGAGTTTGACGAATAAGTTATTTCACTCAAAGTCATCAGAATTAGACACTGAACCCCTTCTACTGTAAAAATGAGCCCATCTCTATAGTTTTTAAACAAATAAGGATGCATATCTTAAAAAAAACCCATAAAGTAAACAGTAGAAAAACAGACCAGAGTACATGTATATGCAAGATCAGTTAACAATAGTGGATTAAAATCTTGTGCTGGAATGTTTGTTTGCCAAAATATTTTGAGACCACAATTATTTTTTCGATGGGTGGGGGTAATGAGGATAAAAGTTTCCCCATATTAGGGAAACTTCTAAATCCGCGCCTGTTGTGATTCAAGAATTACACCATCAGTCGAAATCGGATTGAACTCGAGAATAATATACGGAGGCCGGTTGGAGTTATAAAAAGCATATTTTGTCTGATGTTATAGAAGGTCGCCTCATATTTATCTTAACAATTTATATGGATGTAAACAGATTTTCGTAGACAAGTACTTACAGACAAAAAGTGTTTTGTTTTGACGATGACAAAAACCTTTTGTTTATTGATGAATTAAAGAAAACGGAAATTAAACACCTGAATTTTGCTTCTGATTTGCTCCGGACTTAAATGAGGCACGTCTTCTGATAAAACGCTGGGTTTTTCCTTAGATGGTAACACATTGTAGACGGCAACACGCAAGTGCAGATATAAGAATTCAATAAAAGTTGAAGTCAATAGCCCCACCCTTACCCACATCACAAAAAATTCCGACTCCTTAAGTATCTTTTTAGGAAAACCAAAATATTTTCCTCTTCGCATATGGCAAATGGGATGGAAGCAGTCGCGTACGAGCACCTGAAGACGTTTCCTTTTTAATGGTACAGTCGTTATTATCAATTATGTATAACTTAGTCAATCAGTTGACTCATCAGCGTTGTTGTTTCGTGTAACAAGTTAAATACAAAAGAACTTAACTTTACACATATTGAATCCATGTTAGACCACTTCAAATTTAACTTCAGTTCAAAAAACAAGAGGCCCAAGGGACCAAATCGCTCACCTGATCAACAATTGTCTTAATTCTGATCAAATTAGCATAACAGTATCAAAATATCTTGACAACTAAGTACAGTAGATCTTGCTAAAAAAAAGTTAAAAATCTGCCAATTATTATACACCTCTTTTTTTTTGGTAAATACCAAGCCCCTTTTAATGTTGTACCTGTAAGAAGATTTTTCTCTAATCCTATATACCCCCCCCCCCCGCCCCTCCCCCATTTCGTTATGCAATCATGGTTTCATCAAACTTAAATCTACATAACCTGTGCTTTCACACTAAGTACTAAGTTTAGGACCGAAAACTTTCCCAGAATATTTTTAAAGATTTTCTCTATATATTCCTATGTTAAAATTAAAACCGCCATCACGGCCCCGCCCTACCACTAGGGACTGTGATTTTGCAAACTTGAATTTACACTACCCAATGATGCCTCTACAAAAGTTTAAGCTTTTCTGGCCAAATAGTCTTTAAAAAGAAGAGTTTTAAAGATTTTCTCTATATTCCTATGTAAAAATCCATCCCCCTTTGTGGACTCACCCTAACCTTGGTCTATTATTTAAACAAACCTGAATCTATACGATCTGGGGGTGCTTCCACTTAAATTTTGGCTTTCCTGGCCTAATAGTTTTGAGAAAAAGATTTATAAAAAAAAATTCTATATATAAAAATTTATCCCCCATTGTAGCCCCACCCTACCCACAGGTACCATGATTTGAACAAACTTGAATCTACACTACCTAAGGATGCTTCCTCTTTCATTTGAGCTTTCCTGGCCTAATAGTTTTTGAGAAGAAGATTTTTAAAGATTTTCTTTATATATTCCTATGTAAAACTTGATCCCTAAATTGTGGCCCCACCCTACACCCAGGGACTATGATTTGAACCATCTTAAATCTACACTACCTTAGGATGCTTCCATTTTAATTTGAGCTTTTCTGGCCTGATAGTTTTTGAGAAGAAGATTTTAAAAGATTTTCTCTATATATTCCTATGTAAAACTTGATCCCTAAATTGTGGCCCCACCCTACCCCCGGGGACATTGATTTGAACAAACTTGAATCTACACTACCCGAGGATGCTTCCATTTTAATTTGAGCTTTTCTGGCAATATAGTTTTTGAGAAGAAGATTTTTAAAGATTTTCTCTATATATTCCTATGTCAAACTTTATCCCCCTCTTGTGGCCCCTCCCTACCCCCGGGGACCATGATTTGAAGAAACTTGAATCTACACTACCTGAGGATGCCGCCACACAAGTTTAAGCTTTTCAGGCCTAATAGTTTTAGAGAAGAAGATTTTTGAAAAATACCAACAAATGTTCAATAATTCCCAATTATCTCTCCTTGTAAGAGGGTGTGGCCCTTCATTTGAACAAACTTGAACCCCCTTCACTTAGTGGTGCTTTGTGCCAAATTTGGTTGAAATCTGTCCAGTGGTTCTTGAGAAGAAGATGAAAATGTGAAAAGTTTACAACGACAGACAACGGACAAATTGTGATCAGAAAAGCTCACTTGAGCCTTTGGCTCAGGTAAGCTAAAAAAAAGGTTAGGTCCATTGTCCTAACCCACATATTTTGTCATCCAAAAGATATACCTGGTATATATAAAGCGCCGTTCAGTGCTGCACTGATCAGATGTTAAATGAATACACATTTCTGACACTTTTCAGATCGAATTTCTGCCCAACTAACTACTCAGTACATTTTAGATCTTCTATCAATCTGTGGATCATTTTTGTTTAGATGGAAGATAATTTTCTGTACCAAATATGAATAACATCTTCCCAACTCAAGGGTTTCTGATCCGTGGACCGAAAACCCTTGGCTAGGGAAGATGTGTGAATATTTCTTATCGCTTTTCTTTTGAGGGTCGCTAGACACTTATTGGTGTCTGCCAGATAATTGTGTGGCTACCGCTATATAATTTTGTTGCAACCACCAGATGTTTAACTGGCCTTCGCTGCTGAAAGTTTTTGGCAGTTGCCAGAGAAATATTTGTCACAAATGGCAGCAATTGGCTTCCGTACAACTACAATTACATTGCTAAGCCAGCGTATGTATACATATCACACAAAACAGGATCGATTATCAATTTATTTTTATCTATAATGATAAGATTAACATGATTTTAAGCTGTGATGGCCGAGTGGTTAAGGCGTTGGACTCGAAATTCAATGGGGTCTCCCCGCGCAGGTTCGAACCCTGCTCGCAGCGATTAAGTTTTGATAGTGTCCTAATTAAGGTGGCATGGGACATCTCTGTATTGTGACAAAAACAAATTCTAGCATACAATAAAATTTAAGTATAACTTAAGGTCAGACGACACTTTACTCGAGCATCTTTTTAGTATCTACTCGTAATAGAGAGTTCCAATAAAAAAATTTACAATAATTTCTAAAGTAATAAAAATTTACTAATAAAAGAATATGTGCATAGATGACTGAGTGGTTAGAGCAGTGGCCGCTCACTGCCAAGAGCGTAGATTCCAGAGGTATTGAGTTCAAAGCCCGAAGCCAGCCGAGATAGAGTTCCAATATAGTGAATTTCGCTGTGCTATATATTTATCTTTATATCAGCATTTCAAGTGCATTTTCAAGAAAAAATTGAGGAACGTGTCGTCTGACCTTAAAGTATTTTTTCTTACCCAAAGTTGGTACCCATCAGCGTAGCACAAAGGGTTAGAGCGTTTACTACGAATCTGTCATGAGTAAAAATTCTACTAGGGCTTTTATAATTTTTACCTTTCCAAAAAAATTTAAAACTTATTTCTTGGTCAAATATTGTAAAATTTGAAAGTTCTAAACCGGTAAAAGTATTCTTATTTTAATGTACTTTTATCCACATTGATATTGACAGGTGTCCAATACAACCTTAACTAACTATACTTGTGTGTAGTGAAATACACTAAACCAAATTACTATAATTTGATTGTAATGAAATGCACAGAACATTACCATGGAAATGAGAATATTCAAATTTTACGACATGATTTTATTAGAACAATCTTAACAAGAGCTTGGACTTTGGGTGGTTGTGTCAAACAGCATTGTGACGTAGGTCTGTCCATTTCATTGCAAGCCACTTAGCCAAGGCTCTTTGAACTCTGCAAGATTTGTCTAGCCTTTGAGCTAAGACTACGCAATCTGTGTATATTTCGCTTGAAACCGAGTCAATAGATAGCTACGCCCTGCTGAATGTCCAAGGTCTTGTTAAAATGGTTCTAAGAGATGGAGGGTCGAGATTGGTGTGGGTTACATCTCCCTTCAAATGTACTAACTCCAAAATACTCGAAGCTTTTCTGAACCTATCTTTAAAGTAAAACAACTATCTTTTTAAAAAGGAATTAACGTATAGTAGTGAATCACGAGAATTTAATTTCTTACTGGGCTAGAACATTTACCCCCTAAATTGGATTCCCAAACCTATCATGATAGAAAATTCGTACTTAATCACGTAAACACACGTTTACATATGGTAATAAAATTTGATAAAATTAAAATAAATATCCAGTAACATTTTTTGGGGGGTTAAATTATGGTGCCTAATCTCAAAGTAGTGTAAGTGGGACCATTGGGTGAGAATAAACAGAACTATGCATTTACATGAACAATATATATTACATGTACATCATGAACGGAGCGAAGAAAGTGCTCAAGACCCCCCCCCCCCCTCCTTTCCCAAGAGTTTGACGAATAAGTTATTTCATTCAAAGTCATCAGAATTAGACATTGAACCCCTTCTACTGTAAAAATGAGCCCATCTCTATAGTTTTTAAACAAATAGGTATGCACATCCTTAAAAAAAAACAAAGTAAAAAGTAGAAAAACAGACCAGAGTATATGTATATACAAGATTAGTTAACAATAGTGGATTAAAATCTTGTGCTGGAATGTTTGTTTGCCAAAATATTTTGAGACCACAATTATTTTTTCGATGGGTGGTGGTAATGAGGATAAAAGTTTCCCCATATTAGGGAAACTTCTAAATCCGTGCCTGTTATGATTCAAGAATTACACCATCTGTCGAAATCGGATTGAACTCGAGAATAATATACGGAGGCCGGTTGGAGTCATAAAAAGCATATTTTGTCTGATGTTATAGAAGGTCGCCTCATATTTATTTTAAAAATTTATATGGACGTAAACAAATTTTCGTAGACAAGTAGTTGCAGACAAAAAGTGTTTTGTTTTGACGATGACAAAAACCTTTTGTTTATTGATAAATTCAAGAAAACGAAAATTAAACACCTGAATTTTGCACTGGTTGCCGTCTTCTGATTTGCTCCGGACTTAAATAAGGCACGTATTTTGATAAAACGCTGGGTTTTTCCTTAGATGGTAACACATTGCAGACAGCAACACGCAAGCGCAGATATAAGAATTCAATAAAAGTTGAAGTCAATAGCCCCACCCTTACCCACATCACACAAAATTCCGACTCCTTCAGTACCTTTTTAGGAAAACCAAAATCTTTTCCTCTTTGCATATTGCAAATGAGATGGAAGCAGTCGCGTACGAGCACCTGAAGACGTTTCCTTTTTAATGGCACAGTCGTTATAATCAATTATGTATAACTTAGTCAATCAGTTGAATCATCGGCGTTTTTGCTTAGTGTAACAAGTTAAATAAAAAAGAACTTAACTTTATACATACTGAATCCATGTTAGACCCCTTCAAATTTAACTTCAGTTCAAAAAACAAGAGGCCCAGGGGCCAAATCGCTCACCTGATCAACAATTGTCTTAATTCTGATCAAATTAGCATAACAGTATCAAAATATCTTGACAACTAAGTACAGTAGATCTTGCTAAAAAAAGTTAAAAATCTGCCAATTATTATACACCTCTTTTTTTGGTAAATACCAAGCCTTTTTTAATGTTGTACCTGTAAGAAGATTTTTCTCTATTCCTATATACCCCCCTCCCCCCCGCCCCTCCCCCATTTCGTTATGCAATCATGGTTTCATCAAACTTAAATCTACATAACCTGTGCTTTCACACTAAGTACTAAGTTTAGGACCGAAAACTTTCCCAGAATATTTTTAAAGATTTTCTCTATATATTCCTATGTAAAAATTAAAACCGCCATTACGGCCCCGCCCTACCACTAGGGACTGTGATTTTGCAAATTTGAATTTACACTACCCAATGATGCCTCTACACAAGTTTAAGCTTTTCTGGCCAAATAGTCTTTAAAAAGAAGATTTTTAAAGATTTTCTCTATATATTCCTATGTAAAAATCCATCCCCCTTTGTGGACTCACCCTACCCTTGGTCTATTATTTAAACAAACCTGAATCTATACGATCTGGGGTGCTTCCACTTAAATTTTGGCTTTCCTGGCCTAATAGTTTTGAGAAAAAGATTTATAAAAAAAAATTCTATATATAATAATTTATCCCCCATTGTAGCCCCACCCTACCCACAGGTACCATGATTTGAACAAACTTGAATCTACACTACCTAAGGATGCTTCCTCTTTCATTTGAGCTTTCCTGGCCTAATAGTTTTTGAGAAGAAGATTTTTAAAGATTTTCTTTATATATTCCTATGTAAAATTTGATCCCTAAATTGTGGCCCCACCCTACACCCAGGGACTATGATTTGAACCATATTAAATCTACAGTACCTTATGATGCTTCCATTTTAATTTGAGCTTTTCTGGCCTGATAGTTTTTGAGAAGAAGATTTTAAAAGATTTTCTCTACATATTCCTATGTAAAACTTGATCCCTAAATTGTGGCCCCACCCTACCCCCGGGGACATTGATTTGAACAAACTTGAATCTATACTACCCGAGGATGCTTCCATTTTAATTTGAGCTTTTCTGGCAATATAGTTTTTGAGAAGAAGATTTTTAAAGATTTTCTCTATATATTCCTATGTAAACCTTTATCCCCCTCTTGTGGCCCCTCCCTACCCCCGGGGACCATGATTTGAAGAAACTTGAATCTACACTACCTGAGGATGCCTCCACACAAGTTTAAGCTTTTCAGGCCTAATAGTTTTTGAGAAGAAGATTTTTGAAAAATACCAACAAATGTTCAATAATTCTCAATTATCTCTCCTTGTAAGAGGGTGTGGCCCTTCATTTGAACAAACTTGAATCCCCTTCACTTAGTGGTGCTTTGTGCCAAATTTGGTTGAAATCTGTCCAGTGGTTCTTGAGAAGAAGATGAAAATGTGAAAAGTTTACAACGACAGACAACGGACAAATTGTGATCAGAAAAGCTCACTTGAGCCTTTGGCTCAGGTAAGCTAAAAAAAGTTTAGGTCCATTGTCCTAACCCACAAATTTTGTCATCCAAAAGATATACCTGGTATATATAAAGCGCCGTTCAGTGCTGCACTGATCAGATGTTAAATGAATACACATTTCTGACACTTTTCAGATCGAATTTCTGCCCAGCTAACTTCTCAGTACATTTTAGATCTTCTATCAGTCTGTGGATCATTTTTGTTTAGATGGAAGATAATTTTCTGTACCAAATATGAATAACATCTTCCCAACTCAAGGGTTTCTGATCCGTGGACCGAAAACCCTTGTCTAGGGAAGTTGTGTGAATATTTCTTATCGCTTTTCTTTTGAGGGTCGCTAGACACTTATTGGTGTCTGCCAGATAATTGTGTGGCTACCGCTATATAATTTTGTTGCAACCGCCAGATGTTTAACTGGCCGTCGCCGCTGAAAGTTTTTGGCAGTTGCCAGAGAAATATTTGTCACAAATGGCAGCAATTGGCTTCCGTACAACTACAATTACATTGCTAAGCCAGCGTATGTATACATATCACACAAAAACAGGATCGATTATCAATTTATTTTTATCTATAATGATAAGATTAAAATGATTTTAAGCTGTGATGGCCGAGTGGTTAAGGCGTTGGACTCGAAATCCAATGGGGTCTCCCCGCGCAGGTTCGAACCCTGCTCGCAGCGATTAAGTTTTGATAGTGTCCTAATTAAGGTGGCATGGGACATCTCTGTATTGTGACAAAAACAAATTCTAGCATACAATAAAATTTAAGTATAACTTAAGGTCAGACGACACTTTACTCGAGCATCTTTTTAGTATCTACTCGTAATAAAGAGTTCCAATAAAAATTGTTATAATTATTTCTAAAGTAATAAAAATTTACTAATAAAAGAATATGTGCATAGATGGCTGAGTGGTTAGAGCAGTGGCCGCTCACTGCCAAGAGCGTAGATTCCAGAGGTAGTGAGTTCAAAGCCCGAAGCCAGCCGAGATAGAGTTCCAATATAGTGAATTTCGCTGTGCTATATATTTATTTTTATATCAGCATTTCAAGTGCATTTTCAAGAAAAAATTGAGGAACGTGTCGTCTGACCTTAAAGTATTTTTTCTTACCCAAAGTTGGTACCCATCAGCGTAGCACAAAGGGTTAGAGCGTTTACTACGAATCTGTCATGAGTAAAAATTCTACTAGGGCTTTTATAATTTTTACCTTTCCAAAAAATTTAAAACTTATTTCTTGGTCAAATATTGTAAAATTTGAAAGTTCAAAACCAGTAAAAGTATTCTTATTTTAATGTACTTTTATCCACATTGATATTGACAGGTGTCCCATACAACCTTAACTAACTATACTTGTGTGTTGTGAAATACACTAAACCAAATTACTATAATTTGATTGTAATGAAATGCACAGAACATTATCATGGAAATGAGTATATTAAGATTTTACGACATGATTTTATTAGAACAATCTTAACAAGAGCTTGGACTTTGGGTGGTTGTGTCAAACAGCATTGTGACGTAGGTCTGTCCATTTCATTGCAAGCCACTTAGCCAAGGCTCTTTGAACTCTGCAAGATTTGTCTAGCCTTTGAGCTAAGACTACGCAATCTGTGTATATTTCGCTTGAAACCGAGTCAATAGATAGTTACGCCCTGCTGAATGTCCAAGGTCTTGTTAAAATGGTTCTAAGAGATGGAGGGTCGAGATTGGTGTGGGTTACATCTCCCTTCAAATGTAATAACTCCAAAATACTCGAAGCTTTTCTGAACCTATCTTTAAAGTAAAACAACTATCTTTTTAAAAAGGAATTAACGTATAGTAGTGAATCACGAGAATTTAATTTCTTACTGGGCTAGAACATTTACCTCCTAAATTGGATTCCCAAACCTATCATGATGGAAAATTCGTACTTAATCACGTAAACACACGTTTACATATGGTAATAACATTTAATAAAATTAAAATAAATATCCAGTAACATTTTTTTTTTGGGGGGGGGGTTAAATTATGGTGCCTAATCTCAAAGTAGTGTGAGTGGGACCATTGGGTGAGAATAAACAGAACTATGCATTTACATGAACAATATATATTACATGTACATCATGAACGGAGCGAAGAAAGTGCTCAAGACCCCCCCCCCTCCTTTCCCAAGAGTTTGACGAATAAGTTATTTCATTCAAAGTCATCAGAATAAGACATTGAATCCCTTCTACTGTAAAAATGAGCCCATCTCTATAGTTTTAAAACAAATAGGGATGCATATCCTTAAAAAAAAACAAAGTAAAAAGTAGAAAAACAGACCAGAGTATATGTATATACAAGATCAGTTCACAATAGTGGATTAAAATCTTGTGCTGGAATGTTTGTTTGCCAAAATATTTTGAGACCATAATTATTTTTTCGATGGGTGGTGGTAATGAGGATTAAAGTTTCCCCATATTAGGGAAACTTCTAAATCCGCGCCTGTTGTGATTCAAGAATTACACCATCTGTCGAAATCGGATTGAACTCGAGAATAATATACGGAGGCCGGTTGGGGTCATAAAAAGCATATTTTGTCTGATGTTATAGAAGGTCGCCTCATATTTATTTTAAAAATTTATATGGACGTAAACAAATTTTCGTAGACAAGTAGTTGCAGACAAAAAGTGTTTTGTTTTAACGATGACAAAAACCTTTTGTTTATTGATAAATTCAAGAAAACGAAAATTAAACACCTGAATTTTGCACTGGTTGCCGTCTTCTGATTTGCTCCGGACTTAAATAAGGCACGTCTTTTGATAAAACGCTGGGTTTTTCCTTAGATGGTAACACATTGCAGACAGCAACACGCAAGCGCAGAAATAAGAATTCAACAAAAGTTGAAGTCAATAGCCCCACCCTTACCCACATCACAAAAAATTCCGACTCCTTCAGTACCTTTTTAGGAAAACCAAAATATTTTCCTCTTTGCATATGGCAAATGAGATGGAAGCAGTCGCGTACGAGCAACTGAAGAAGTTTCCTTTTTAATGGTACAGTCGTTATAATCAATTATGTATAACTTAGTCAATCAGTTGAATCATCGGCGTTTTTGTTTCGTGTATCAAGTTAAATAAAAAAGAACTTAACTTTTACATACTGAATCCATGTTAGACCCCTTCAAATTTAACTTCAGTTCAAAAAAAAAAAGTTTAGGTCCATTGTCTTAACCCACATATTTTGTCATCCAAAAGATATACCTGGTATATATAAAGCGCCGTTCAGTGCTGCACTGATCAGATGTTAAATGAATACACATTTCTGACACTTTTCAGATCGAATTTCTGCCCAACTAACTACTCCGTACATTTTAGATCTTCTTTCAATCTGTGGATCATTTTTGTTTAGATGGAAGATAATTTTCAATACCAAATATGAATAACATCTTTCCAACTCAAGGGTTTCTGATCCGTTGACCGAAAACCCTTGGCTAGGGAAGATGTGTGAATATTTCTTATCGCTTTCTTTTTTTGAGGGTCGCTAGAAACTTATTGGTGTCTGCCAGATAATTGTGTGGCTACCGCTATATAATTTTGTTGCAACCGCCAGATGTTTAACTGGCCGTCGCCGCTTAAAGTTTTTGGCATATTTGTCACAAATGGCACCAATTGGCTTCCGTACGACTACAATTACATTGCTAAGCCAGCGTATGTATACATATCACACAAAAACAGGATCGATTATCAATTTATTTTTATCTATAATGATAAAATTAAAATGAATTTTAAGCTGTGATGGCCGAGTGGTTAAGGCGTTGGACTTGAAATCCAATGGGGTCTCCCCGCGCAGGTTCGAACCCTGCTCGCAGCGATGAAGTTTTTGATAGTGTCCTAATTAAGGTCAGACGACACGTTCCTCAATTTTATATAACATTTTCCAGGAATTTGTTAATGGTTTACTACTTCTCCGACAAGCTTTCGTGCAAAAGATTAGGATACCTTACCAGGCATTTCTGCAAAATACTAGAGAATGCAATTTCCTATATAATCTTCTTGAAAATACACCTGAATTGCTGATATAAAAATAAATAATCAGCGCAGCTAAATTCACTACTAGTATATATATTGGGCCAGGCTTTGAATCACACCTAGAACCTACGCTCCAGGCAGAGAGAGGCCACGGCTCTAACCACTTGGACATCTAGGCATATATCCATAAACAAGTAAATTTTAATCATTTTAAAAATCATTATATAAATAATAATTTTAATTGGAACTTTTTGTTACGAGGAGATACAAAAAATACTCGAGGAACGTGCCGTCTAACCTTAAGGTGGTATGGGACATCTCTGTATTGTGACAAAACACACAAATTCTTGCATACATTAAAATTTAAGTATAACTTAAGGTCAGACGACACGTTCCTCGAGCATCTTTTTTAGTATCTCCTCGTAATAAAGAGTTGCAATAACAATTATTACTTTTATATAATTATTTTTAAAGTACCAAAAATTTACTTATAAAAGAATATCTACCTAGATGGCCGAGTGGTTAGAGCAGTGGCCGCTCACTGCCAAGAGCGTAGGTTCTACAGGTCGTGAGTTCAAAGCCCGACCCCGGCCGAGATAGAGTTCCAATATAGTGAATTTCGCATTGCTATACAATTATTTTTATATGTGCATTTTCAAGAAAAATATATGTAAAATTGAGGAACGTGTCGTCTGACCTTAAAGTATTTTTTCTTACCCAAAGTTGGTACCCATCAGCGTAGCACAAAGAGTTAGAGCGTTTCCTACGAATCTGTCATGAGTAAGAATTCTACTAGGACTTTTATAATTTTTACCTTTCCAAAAAATTTAAAACTTATTTCTTGGTCAAACATTGTAAAATTTGAAAGTTCTAAACCGGTAAAAGTATTCTTATTTCAATGTACTTTTATCCACATTGATATTGACAGGTGTCCCATACAACCTTAACTAACTATACTTGTGTGTAGTGAAATACACTGAACCAAATTATTATAATTTGTTTGTAATGAAATGCACAGAACATTACCATGCAAATGAGTATATTCAGATTTTACGACATGTTTTTATTAGAACCATTTAAAAAAGACCTTGGACTTTGGGTGGTTGTGTCAAACAGCATTGTGACGTAGGTCTGTCCATTTCATTGCAAGCCACTTAGCAATGGCTCTTTGAACTCTGCAAGATTTGTCTGGCTTTTGAGATAAGACTACGCAATCTGTGAATATTTTGCTTGAAACCGAGTCAATAGATAGCTACGCCCTGCTGAATGTCAAAGGTCTTGTTTAAATGGTTCTAAGAGATGGAGGGTCGAGATTGGTGTGGGTTACATCTCCCTTCAAATGTACTAACTCCAAAATACTCGAAGCTTTTCTAAACCTATCTTTAAAGTAAAACAACTATTTCTTTAAAAAGGAATTAACGTATAGTAGTGAATCACGAGAATTTCATTTCTTACTGGGCTAGAACATTTACCCCCTAAATTGGATTCCCAAACCTATCATGATAGAAAATTCGTACTTAATCACGTAAACACACGTTTACAAATGGTAATAAAATTTGATAAAATAAAAATAAATATCCAGTAACATTGATTTTTTGGGGGGTTTAATTATGGTGCCTAATCTCAAAGTAGTGTGAGTGGGACCACTGGGTGAGAATAAACAGAACTATGCATTTACATGAACAATATATATTACATGTACATCATGAATTGAAAGAAAGTGGTTGCGACCCCCCCCCCCCCTCTCTCTCCCTTCCCAAGAGTTTGACGAATAAGTTATTTCACTCAAAGTCATCAGAATTAGACATTGAACCCCTTCTACTGTAAAAATGAGCCCATCTCTATAGTTTTAAAACAAATAGGGATGCATATCCTAAAAAAAACATAAAGTAAAAAGTAGAAAAACAGACCAGAGTACGTGTATATATACAAGATCAGTTAACAATAGTGGATTAAAATCTTGTGCTGGAATGTTTGTTTGCCAAAATATTTTGAGACCACAATTATTTTTTCGATGGGTGGGGGTAATGAGGATTAAAGTTTCCCCATATTAGGGAAACTTCTAAATCCGCGCCTGTTGTGATTCAAGAATTACACCATCAGTCGAAATCGGACTGCACTCGAGAATAATATACGGAGGCCGGTTGGAGTCATAAAAAGCATATTTTGTCTGATGTTATAGAAGGTCGCCTCATATTTATCTTAAAAATTTATATGGACGTAAACAAATTTTCGTAGACAAGTAGTTACAGACAAAACGTGTTTTGTTTTGACGATGAGAAAAACCTTTTGTTTATTGATAGATTCAAGAAAACGAAAATTAAACACCTGAATTTTGCACTGGTTGCCGTCTTCTGATTTGCTCCGGACTTAAATAAGGCACGTCTTTTGATAAAACGCTGGGTTTTTCCTTAGATGGTAACACATTGTAGACAGCAACACGCAAGCGCAGAAATAAGAATTCAATAAAAGTTGAAGTCAATAGCCCCACCCTTACCCACATCACAAAAAATTCCGACTCCTTTAGTATCTTTTTAGGAAAAGCAAAATATTTTCTTCTTCGGATATGGCAAATGAGATGGAATCTACGAGCAACTGAAGAAGTTTCCTTTTTAATGGTACAGGCGTTATTATCAATTATGTATAATTTAGTCAATCATTTGACTCATCGGCGTTTTTGTTTCATGTAATTGTTACAAGTTAAATACAAAAGAACTTAACCTTATACATACTGAATCCATTTTAGACCACTTCAAATTTCACTTCAGTTCAAAAAAAAAAAGTTTAGGTCCATTGTCCTAACCCACATATTTTGTCATCCAAAAGATATACCTGGTATATATAAAGCGCCGTTCAGTGCTGCACTGATCAGATGTTAAATGAATACACATTTCTGACACTTTTCAGATCGAATTTCTGCCCAACTACTCAGTACATTTTAGATCTTCTATCAATCTGTGGATCATTTTTGTTTAGATGGAAGATAATTTTCTATACCAAATATGAATAACATCTTCCCAACTCAAGGGTTTGTAATATGTGGACCGAAAACCCTTGGCTAGGGAAGTTGTGTGAATATTTCTTATCGCTTTTCTTTTGAGGGTCGCTAGAAACTTATTGGTGTCTGCCAGATAATTGTGTGGCTACCACTATATAATTTTGTTGCAACCGCCAGATGTTTAACTGGCCGTCGCCGCTTAAAGTTTTTGGCAGTTGCCAGAGAAATATTTGTCACAAATGGCACCAATTGGCTTCCGTACAACTACAATTACATTGCTAAGCCAGCGTATGTATACATATCACACAAATACAAGATCGATTATCGATTGATTTTTATCTATAATGATAAAATTAAATTGAATTTTAAGCTGTGATGGCCGAGTGGTTAAGGCGTTGGACTTGAAATCCAATGGGGTCTCCCCGCGCAGGTTCGAACCCTGCTCGCAGCGATAAAGTTTTTTATAGTGTCCTAATTAAGGTGGCATGGGACATCTCTGTATTGTGACAAAAACAAATTCTAGCATACAATAAAATTTAAGTATAACTTAAGGTCAACAGCATTGTTACGTAGGTCTGTCCATTTCATTGCAAGCCACTTAGCCATGGCTCTTTGAACTCTGCATGATTTGTCTGGCCTTTGAGCTAAGACTACGCATTCTGTGTATATTTCGCTTGAAACCGAGTCAATAGATAGTTACGTCCTGCTGAATGTCCAAGGTCTTAATAAAATGGTTCTAGGAGATGGAGGGTCGAGATTGGTGTGGGTTACATCTCCCTTCAAATGTAATAACTCCAAAATACTCGAAGCTTTTCTGAACCTATCTTTAAAGTAAAACAACTATCTTTTTAAAAAGGAATTAACGTATAGTAGTGAATCACGAGAATTTAATTTCTTACTGGGCTAGAACATTTACCTCCTAAATTGGATTCCCAAACCTATCATGATGGAAAATTCGTACTTAATCACGTAAACACACGTTTACATATGGTAATAAAATTTAATAAAATTAAAATAAATATCCAGTAACATTTTTTTTTGGGGGGGGGGGGTTAAATTATGGTGCCTAATCTCAAAGTAGTGTGAGTGGGACCATTGGGTGAGAATAAACAGAACTATGCATTTACATGAACAATATGTATTACATGTACATCATGAACGGAGCGAAGAAAGTGCTCAAGACCCCCCCCCCCTCCTTTCCCAAGAGTTTGACGAATAAGTTATTTCATTCAAAGTCATCAGAATAAGACATTGAATCCCTTCTACTGTAAAAATGAGCCCATCTCTATAGTTTTAAAACAAATAGGGATGCATATCCTTAAAAAAAACAAAGTAAAAAGTAGAAAAACAGACCAGAGTATATGTATATACAAGATCAGTTCACAATAGTGGATTAAAATCTTGTGCTGGAATGTTTGTTTGCCAAAATATTTTGAGACCATAATTATTTTTTCGATGGGTGGTGGTAATGAGGATTAAAGTTTCCCCATATTAGGGAAACTTCTAAATCCGCGCCTGTTGTGATTCAAGAATTACACCATCAGTCGAAATCGGACTGCACTCGAGAATAATATACGGAGGCCGGTTGGGGTCATAAAAAGCATATTTTGTCTGATGTTATAGAAGGTCGCCTCATATTTATTTAAAAAAATTTATATGGACGTAAACAAATTTTCGTAGACAAGTAGTTGCAGACAAAAAGTGTTTTGTTTTAACGATGACAAAAACCTTTTGTTTATTGATAAATTCAAGAAAACGAAAATTAAACACCTGAATTTTGCACTGGTTGCCGTCTTCTGATTTGCTCCGGACTTAAATAAGGCACGTCTTTTGATAAAACGCTGGGTTTTTCCTTAGATGGTAACACATTGCAGACAGCAACACGCAAGCGCAGAAATAAGAATTCAACAAAAGTTGAAGTCAATAGCCCCACCCTTACCCACATCACAAAAAATTCCGACTCCTTCAGTACCTTTTTAGGAAAACCAAAATATTTTCCTCTTTGCATATGGCAAATGAGATGGAAGCAGTCGCGTACGAGCAACTGAAGAAGTTTCCTTTTTAATGGTACAGTCGTTATAATCAATTATGTATAACTTAGTCAATCAGTTGAATCATCGGCGTTTTTGTTTCGTGTATCAAGTTAAATAAAAAAGAACTTAACTTTTACATACTGAATCCATGTTAGACCCCTTCAAATTTAACTTCAGTTCAAAAAAAAAAAGTTTAGGTCCATTGTCTTAACCCACATATTTTGTCATCCAAAAGATATACCTGGTATATATAAAGCGCCGTTCAGTGCTGCACTGATCAGATGTTAAATGAATACACATTTCTGACACTTTTCAGGTCGAATTTCTGCCCAACTAACTACTCCGTACATTTTAGATCTTCTTTCAATCTGTGGATCATTTTTGTTTAGATGGAAGATAATTTTCAATACCAAATATGAATAACATCTTTCCAACTCAAGGGTTTCTGATCCGTTGACCGAAAACCCTTGGCTAGGGAAGATGTGTGAATATTTCTTATCGCTTTCTTTTTTTGAGGGTCGCTAGAAACTTATTGGTGTCTGCCAGATAATTGTGTGGCTACCGCTATATAATTTTGTTGCAACCGCCAGATGTTTAACTGGCCGTCGCCGCTTAAAGTTTTTGGCAGTTGCCAGAGAAATATTTGTCACAAATGGCACCAATTGGCTTCCGTACAACTACAATTACATGCGTATGTATACATATCACACAAATACAAGATCGATTATCGATTGATTTTTATCTATAATGATAAAATTAAATTGAATTTTAAGCTGTGATGGCCGAGTGGTTAAGGCGTTGGACTTGAAATCCAATGGGGTCTCCCCGCGCAGGTTCGAACCCTGCTCGCAGCGATAAAGTTTTTTATAGTGTCCTAATTAAGGTGGCATGGGACATCTCTGTATTGTGACAAAAACAAATTCTAGCATACAATAAAATTTAAGTATAACTTAAGGTCAACAGCATTGTTACGTAGGTCTGTCCATTTCATTGCAAGCCACTTAGCCATGGCTCTTTGAACTCTGCATGATTTGTCTGGCCTTTGAGCTAAGACTACGCATTCTGTGTATATTTCGCTTGAAACCGAGTCAATAGATAGTTACGTCCTGCTGAATGTCCAAGGTCTTAATAAAATGGTTCTAGGAGATGGAGGGTCGAGATTGGTGTGGGTTACATCTCCCTTCAAATGTACTAACTCCAAAATACTCGAAGCTTTTCTGAACCTATCTTTAAAGTAAAACAACTATTTCTTTAAAAAGGAATTAACGTATAGTATTGAATCACGAGAATTTCATTTTTTACTGGGCTAGAACATTTACCTCCTAAATTGGATTCCCAAACCTATCATGATGGAAAATTCGTACTTATTCACGTAAACACACGTTTACAAATGGTAATCAAATTTGATAAAATAAAAATAAATATCCAGTTACATTTTTTTTTCGGTTTAAATATGGTGCCTAATCTCAAAGTAGAGTGAGTGGGACCATTGGGTGAGAATAAACAGAACTATGCATTTACATGAACAATATATATTTCATGTACAACATGAACGGAGCGAAGAAAGAGGTCCAGACCCCACCCCCCTCTCTCCCTTCCCAAGAGTTTGACGAATAAGTTATTTCACTCAAAGTCATCAGAATTAGACATTGAACCCCTTCTACTGTAAAAATGAGCCCATCTTTATAGTTTTTAAACAAATAGGGATGCATATCCTAAAAAAAAAAATCATATAGTAAAAAGTAGAAAAACAGACCAGAGTATATGTATATACAAGATCAGTTAACAATAGTGGATTAAAATCTTGTGCTGGAATGTTTGTTTGCCAAAATATTTTGAGACCACAATTATTTTTTCGATGGGTGGGGGTAATGAGGATAAAAGTTTCCCCATATTAGGGAAACTTCTAAATCCGTGCCTGTTGTGATTGAAGAATTACACTATCAGTCGAAATCGGATTGAACTCGAAAATAATATACGGAGGCCGGTTGGAGTCATAAAAAGCATATTTTGTCTGATGTTATAGAAGGTCGCCTCATATTTATCTTAAAAATTTATGTGGACGTAAACAAATTTTCGTAGACAAGTAGTTACAGACAAAACGTGTGTCCCCGCGTAGATTCGAACGCTGCTCGCAGCGTCAACCATAGATTTTTTTTATGTAAAATAGATATAGAAAAAGGTAAATAAATAACAATTGAAATGTGTCGAAATTGTTTTGTCGCATAATCTCGCCAGTTGTTTCACTTTGCGTGTATTTTTTAAGGAGGCTAGGGTGTCAAAAAAATGTATCCAAAATTCACTTAATTTGCAGAAATGTTTCATGTAATCTTAATTTACATTTTAATGTGAAGGACCACATCGCAATCATCGTAATTTTATTATTTATTGTATCTGGAAAAAATTGCACATTATGTAAAAATAAATAAATAAATAAATATGAAAAATATATGAAATGATAATAAATGCAAAAACATACCAATAACATCACAAAAAATTAACACAATAAAAAAAACTTATCATTATTATAGCATTGAATGATTTATTTTTGACGTCGTCGTGTCAATAACTGCCGTCAGGTGAGCAGACAAATTGAATAACGCGCGTTAGCGCGTTATGATAATTTGTCTATTCACCTGACGGCAGTTATTGACACGACGACGTCAAAAATATATCATTTAATGCCTATATTTACATTCCCTTACTGAAAAATTTAATTATTTACTTAAATAAATCGATATAAAGTGCAGAACACGGAGGGAGTGAATTAGTAACAGCAAGAACAGCTGTTTCTTAAAACCGGTTTTAACTGGTTTTCATACAGACTGTTGAGATGAGATCGACGAGCATAAAAATAAAATCCATAAAAAATAGCTCTTGAAATGTTGCTTTTAACAATAAAATAAACTTTTTTGTTGAAATATTATAAAACATGGTGTTTTGACAACATTCATGAAATACATTTTTTAACCGATAACATAGAATCACTGTTTGAGAACTACTTATGTAAATTACTCGTAAATTCATACGCAGTGAATAGGTGTTGCATTTAGAGGCATTTAAACATCACTGAATTTAATGGAAAAACACATTAGAAGGTAAATATTTGTTATTAAAAAAAATATCACAATTTTGCCAAAAATATGTCACAAACATCCAAATATGTAAAATTAAAAAAAAGTAGCCACAAGAATATTTATAAATTTTAACATTATAATAATCAATACATGTGTAATAAAGATTGAGCCTTAAAAAAATTTCGATGGTGAAATTAAAAAAAAAATTGAGTAAAATATTTGGAGTTTTACAAGTTACCTCCCTTTTAAAAGTTAGAACAGTGCTGAATAACAGCTAAAATGGTTTTTGGCATCTTGTAACCCTTAGTTTACAATCAACTGACTATTTAAATAATGCTTTAATACCATCATATCCATTTCTTTCATAAGACAATTTCAGTATGATGTAAGAGTTATAGAACATTAAAGTGAAAATCTTTTTTGTGTAGAGATAAAAACGCTTTAAAATGGCAGCCACCCCCAGCCTCGTTAAGACGCCGCTTGTCCCTAATTTACGTTGGTGCAACTATATCCTCAATCCAAATTTGTTTCATTGGGGTGGGGTGGGGTGGGGTTCTCTGGCTAAACGATAAGCAAATTGAAATTATAGCAACTATGGCACGCAGTGAGATATAAGTAAACAATTTAAATAATTATAATAATCATTTAAGCGTAGCGTTACACATGTAAATTAATACATGCATGTCTGTTTCATTTTCACGTAAAGCGTCGTTAGGATGTGGTGGAGGATGTGTTGGAGGGAGTCGTTTAAAAGAAGACACATTTACCACTTCTGAGTCTTTCCACTCAGTCTTGTAAGATTTTCAAATAAAATGTTATTGATTTCGTGGCTTTTTTGACACCGCGACAGTTTACTGTGTAACAGTGCGATGACGAGTTTACCGAAATTGTCGACGAGCTGTATGAAGCTCGACAACGTATTTTATTATACTTTCATGTTCATGTTCAAACCAATTGAAATTCAATTGGTTTAGACGCAGTTTATAATCCGTTCTGCTGCCCTCAGCGTTAGCAACACACTTGGCAACCTGTATCACAACGAATTGCTACAAGCGCGTAAATTATGCGCGTATGGTTCGCCATAAAATTCACGTCAAAAATTTAAAAGCAATAAAATTTTCTGTAATAAAATAAATTGTGTATGTTTGGGAGGGTAACAGTTGATATCGACATCTCTCGAAAACTATTGTCAACATCCACTTTACGTCGGTTGACAATAGTTTTCTCAGGGGTGTCAACATCAACTGTTACCCTCCCAAACAGGCACTACGTATTTATTTAAAGAGACAGTACAGCTGAAAACATATGTGTGAATAATTCAGATTTACCTATCTATTGTATCGTTAGGAAATAAGAAATAACGTTGATTGTAATAGTTGAAATACATTAAAATCCCTTTCACATACTTAATTAACATAATTAGGAGCTTCCGGAAAATTAAGGGTCGTACAAACGGGAATAATTTTATATCGTTTATTTGTACCACGTGGACTTTGATTGACAGTAATTGACACATGCTGAAAACTGCAAGACCTTTGTCGTTTTTCAAGTCGGTTTTTGATAAGATGCGCCGTACTGTCTCTTTCAGGAATAAGGAATCATTCTTTGAGTATTAGGAGGTGATAATTTTGGTTGGGGCGTGGCCAAATCTAATAAAACCCAAAGGGCTTTATGATAGATTTGACCACGTTCCGACCGAAATCATAATTTCATAATATTCAAAGAATGGTTCCTTATTACTTACATTTATATTATCTCCAATTTGTACACTTAAAAACAACATTTTAAAACCACTATTTGTTCATGTAGCACATGGTATGTAATACTACGCGGCGTAGCCAATACCGTTTCTCGGTTATGCTATAAGACACGCCCATATTGTATCGCTCATCTTTTATGAAATTACTGGACTATAAGTTTCAAAATTGATTCGTAATGTTATTACAGACAAAGACAGTTGAAAATGTAAATACATAACGTTACAGCTTGACGGCGAGCTGTGTAAAATTACGTTAGCGTTGCGGCGTGTTGTTACATCGTCATGGCGTTGCGATAGCGCGACGATGTGTTGTGCGATATTGTCCCGCGCCGAGCTGTGTAAAGTTGCGTTAGCGCGACGATTTGATGTGTTACAGCTTTACGACGAGCTGTGTAAAGTCTGTGTTAGCGCGACTGCGCGATTATTTAGTGGAAAGCTGCATTTGCACAATGGCGAGAGTATGAGGCAGCATCGATCAGCGCGAAGGAGTGTTGTGCGAAGTAACGTACACGAGCGGCCACAGTGTGTTGTGCATTGTTGTGTTTGTATGAAATTTTGTTAGTGTTTACCGAATGGTTGCGAAGTCAGCCTAACGTGACGGCCAGTTGTTTGAAAGTGCGACAGTGTAGGGTTTTGTCTTATTCAAACTAAATCAACTAACGCCAACTTTTTCTGTGACACTTTTATAATGATCAGAGACATGTTATTTATGTCTCTGATAATGATATGTCTTTTTTTTTTTTTAATAAATTCTTTAATTATTATATTCAGGTTAAAATTTTATACCAGCTAAAAAAATATAAGGAGTAGTATAACATCAATATATAAAATTCAAATGAATTCGATATTAAAAAAATAATTCAATAAGGAAATAAATAAACTTTACCACAGCTATGATGGCCGAGTGGTTAAGGATTGAAATCCAATGGGGTCTCCACGCGCAGGTTTGAAACCTGCTCGCAGCGTTTAAGTAAATTTTGGACCGTTTTGTTATTTGCTGTTCACTACTCTACCTCCATTGATGTTGTCCAACAAAACTTAGATATTTCCGCAAAAAGGGACTCGTTGCTCATGTATACATGTAGTAAGGCTAGCTTCCGGTCTGAAAAAAAAATTCGGAATTTTTACAGACCTGCAGCTATAGTTAGGCTTGCATGCTAGCTTACCGTAATCGTCTTAAGGTGGTATCGGACATCTGTCTATATTAAAATTTTCAAATTTTACAATATTTAACTAAAAAATACGTTTTAACAAAACTTGGAAAGGTAAACATCCCCAGCTGAATCCTCTAATTTACTGCGCTACGCTGATAGATAACAATTTTTGGAAAGAAACTATTTAGAAAAATACACTTGATTTAATTGTTTATTTCGATAAATAGTACGTCACAACATGGAGGTGTCCCATGCCACCTTAAAAAGACTTGTTTTCGTAAATATTTAATCTCAATCCTCCATTGAAATAGTATCAAGTTCCGGATGGTCATGGCCATTTTTAGAAAATACTGATATCCTCGAGAAGAACAGCTCTTTCTCGCATTATCACCGGTGTGAGATCGGTTTGTCCGGTGTGAGACAGCAGTGTGAGATTTTTCTGTCTTACACTGTGTATTACTACGCCGTTTTAAAACGAAAACAAACGATGTCTGCTGTAGGAAAATGCGAAATGGTGCATTGAAATCATCCATTAAGTAATCATATTGCTTAATTTATTATAATTTATCATATTTTTAATTTAAAAAACTGTCGTATGCTTTCATTTTGACTTGCACTATTTGAAGCACGCGGGGGGATAAACCGAAAGTAATCTTTTGAACGTCATAGCAGAAAGTTGTCAAACATCATTTTTTAAGGTAATATAATGCGAGAAAAATAATCATTCATTATATACTCGTGTGGGATAGTGAAATTCCACCTCGGGGCCAAGATTAACGGTCTAGGACTCGGCACAGCCTCGTCCTAGACAGTGAATCTTGTCCCCTCGGTGGAATTTCACTATCCCACACTCGTAATAATGAATGATTCTATTTAAAGAGGTTCGCTCCTCAGGTTTTGGCTATGCATTTTGGGTCAACTCTAGTCTGAAAATTCTGCATCACATATTAATTCTATAGCAAATTTATATTTTACAATGCCAAATAAACTTTGTTGAATAAAATTGTTTAAAAAATTACATCTTTACAGAGTTTAGTAAAGGACTATATTTTGTGGCGGAAGGTTTTTTAGAGTACTGTTACTTTAGAATTTAAAGTAGCCTCATTATTGCCAGTGCAAACCATACTTCTATATAGTTTGTGTATTACGATATATTTATAATGTTCTGAAAAACATATTTGAACGATATTTTGATATTTCTATCGATATATTTTGGCATATTTATTTTATATTTCATAGAAGTTAAGAAAAAATTAACTCAAATGTTGGCATAAACTTAGCTTATTTCATGATATACATGTATCTCAATATTTTGGGATGTGACCCCTACTGTTTTAACTTTTACACGAGACATTAAATGTATGTCTTTTTGTATGCAAAGTTTTGGAAAGATGACATTACTTATACATTATATTTGCGTTATAATTTGACTACGTCAAATTTTTTTAACAATCTTAACATCTGTTGTTGTTTTCATCATGTGCTGACATTTGAAACCACCAGTAAAGCAAGATTTTTTAAACTTTGACTTAGATATTACTTTTATAGTCAGTACATGTGTTCAACTTCACACTGTATTAAAATCATAATTATATAACAGTTCAAGCTATAAATATTTTCTTCAAATAATCAATATCCATGCCAAATTTTAGCAAAAATTTCAGGAAATTTAACATTTCTGTTTGGGGCCCTATATTTCCAAAAATGGCATGTGACATGGGTCACAAATAAAACAAATGAACATTTTAGGATCTTTATATCCCAGTGGTTTTTGGATGATTGAGATTACTAGTATTTCGGGTGCCAACCTCCTTAACGAATAAGGAATCATTCTTGAGTTTTATGGGGTGATAATTTTGATCGGGGCGTGGTCAAATCCCATAAAGCCCGAAGGGGTTTATGATATATTTGACCACGCTCCCACCGAAATAATCACCTCATAGTATTCAAAGAATGATTCCTTATTGCTTATATTTATATTATTTCCTATCTGCACACTTTTAAACCACATTTTTTCGTGTAGCACATGCTATGTATTACTACGCGGCGTAGCCAATACCGTTTCTCGGTTATGCCAAAAGACACGTCCATTTTGTATCGCTCATCTTTTATGTAATGTTTGGGCTATAGTCTTCAAAATTGATTCGTTATGCTATCACAGACAACGACAGTTGAAAATGTTAATATATAATGATATAGAAAAATATAGACAAATCATAAAGCTAAAACACGTGGATTTTTTTCTTTGCGTAATAACGGTGAAAATTCAAGGTTGATTTGATAGGTCATTTGTTGACAACCCAGCCTCCTTAAATATGATGAATTACGTAATGAACATGTCGTTTTTTCTGTAAGTTTGGAGGGATGGGGTTGGAGAAGATGCCAATGGATGCTGAAGCATTTTCGCCATGAGTGAAATTTCCTTCACAAAATTATGAAGAGACCAATCGGAAAATGTTGTGGATTGTTAATGAGAACGAACGAGAAAAGTGTCGTCACACTTACCGTATGACGGTTTTCTGTAGTGTTTTTCTGAACTTGCACCTTTCTTTCATATTGATTGACTTTGCAAAGCATCATCTCATCCTGTTAGACAAATATAGTCCGTTGTTGCCTTGATTCAACTTGAATCTTACTGTTGCCAGATTACACTCCTTATTATAATCAATCTTCAATATGTTTTATCAATCATTGCCTTGGTGATATTAATATATTCACTTATGTATAATTTTATGTAATAATAAAGTTTTAATCATTGTTATGATTAAAAATAAAAGCTTTTATAGTGAATAGAGAATCTGCAATACTAATAAGCATGTCTTATTTAATAATATCTTTAAAAAAAATTTACAATTGTTATCTCAAATCAAAATGCTTAAAAATTGATACATCTATGAATAAATCAAAAGAAGTTTTGTGTTGTTTTAAATCATAAACTTTTCTAATTGAAAAAATTTAAAATATTTAAGCTTCATTCAAGTGAGTGTACAATTGAGAATCTTGAAAACTCTTCTTTGCCCCCGCAAAAAAAGATAAGAAAAGTTAATAAGTTTATACAACAACACTTACCAACTCAATTGCAAGTTTAATTTATTGCATTATAACAAATATATTCATTTGAAAAAAAAAATCAATTCTAAAGGCATAAGCAATACAGATAAAGGGTTAAAAATGCATTTTTTTTTGTGTATCTCATACAACATTCACAAATATGCTTCTAAATACTGTAAATCAATATAAATATTACATCCATAGCATTTCACATGTTTAATTAGAGGGACAATCAAATAACACACTTCATTTGTCACTTCACATCACCTGAAAAAGAAAAGTAAAGATTTTAAACCAACGAGATATAACATTAGTACAGTTGAACTTTGATATTTCGAACACTCATATCTCAAATACAATGGATGTCGTAGTGATTTGTTAGTCCCAATCACTTATTTTTTAAGCATTTTACCCTTGATATCTCGAATACTCAGATATCTCAAAGTTTTTAAACAGTCTCATCTAGTTCGAGATAACGAAGTTTGACTGTACGAGGGTTGTTCGGAAATTATTGAAACAAATCAATTATTTTCTTTTCTAAGAGACGAATTTTGGTGAAAATTGGCATAGACACTGAAGAAACACCAACAAATAATAAAACAAAGTAACATTAAAAGAATATTTAATATTTTGTTTACAACAGTAGATAAACAAGTCGGTGGTCGGGGTACCCGGCGCAGCCATGAACTCGGGGATTAAACAACTTAAACATCTACTTTATAAGTGTCCGTAGAATTACAGTTAATGATAAAAGAAATCAAATTAAATATGTTCATTTTGCTATTCTTTGCGACTAACTGTTGATTAAGTTTCACTGATGTTTGAGTTGAAATACGGATATGGTACATATATATTTACCAAACAATAGACATCTGACAACGACTTTACATTGAATTTTGACGTCAAGGCGGCGCATTGAAAACCGTCAAACTGGTGGAAATCTCAGAAGAAGACCTTTTAAAGCCACGAAATTGCCTAAAAAACTATACGATGACAAGACAAGGTATTTAACTTCAGTTCATCATATTTTTTTTCACTAATTGTTTAACTAGAATTAGGCCAAAGGGATTAATTAACAAGTTTTGACACACTAACTGTTGTCAACAGTTCTAGAATATGTAAAAAAAAAAAAAAAATGACTGCAGGAGACATTTACAGTAATTAGACTTTCGGGTAAAAATAACTTGATTTTTTCTCTAAAAAAAACAAGAATGAGAGAAAATGTAAATGATGACATCTTGAAATTAAAACAAAAGATGAAAAATAAAGAATAAGTCTTATTTCAGTTCGTTTGTAAGGTGTTTAAAACACGGGAGCAATAAGAAGCGTTAAAATGACGTTGCGAAAAGTTTGCGGTTGCGCTGGGTTACAGGACGAAGGCACGTTGGTCAGCTTACTAGGAATGATCTATTCATGCAATGAACAAGAAACTTTTCACATTGATAAACTCTATCCTGATTTACGTTTTCGTAAAATTTCAAGAGTTTATCTTTTTTACTAAACGAATTAGAGAAAATGTCTCAATAATTTCCGAACAACCCTCGTATTTATTATATTATTTCTGTATCTATCCTTTTTAATACATGTATATTATTTCTGTATCTATCCTTTTTAATACATGTATACCATTCAAATTAATAATTCAATATTTGTTAAACATTCTTTTGAGAAGATCATTCTAATTAAAATTAGATCTTTGATCTGTTCCAAGTAGATCGCTTTGTGTAGCTATCTACTTGGAGCAGATCAAAAACCTAATTTTTGTCATATTTTGAGAACACTTAAGGAATGACAACTCAAAAATCATTGACAACATTCAGTATAAAACACATGTCAAGTAAGGCATTTAAAGGTAAAGTTTAAAGGTAAGACATTACAGGTAAAACATTGCAAGTAGGAGTTTATAGAAAAGAGATTACTGGTAAAAGGTAAAAAAATACAGGCAAGGGTTTAAGGTAAAAGATTACAGCTAAAAGATTTGTATTACACCTGTAAAAGATTACAGGCAACAGATTACAGGTTGCTGGTTAGACATTACAGGTAAAAAAAACATAGGTAATCATAGATTACTAAGCTCACCGAGACGGAGCATCACCCTTATGAGACATCACCTTCATAAGACCACCTTTATCATTTTATATGAAAATCATACTTTATGATCTTGGATATTCATGGATTCTGTTTTGACAAAATATCGTATATCATCTGATAAATTTTTTTATGATAATCATATGTTCATATGTTAATCAATTCAATGATATAAAATTAAATATTGCATCATGTCATATTTATAATATATATCATATAATACAATAAAATACCGTAATAAACAATAATGAGATATGATATTGTAACGTATGATATGACATTGTATTGTGTTATACCTAATTGTATTTGATCACATAATACAATATCATAAAATATAATACAATATAGTATTATATTACAATATCATATTACATAATACATCATAACATTGAAACATGATATTATATTGTATAATAGAGTATGATATTGTATTGAGTGACACTGAAACATATTTTATACATTATATGATATTATATCATATAATACAATATAATTTGATTCCAACATTGTATCTTATCAAATGATACAATATTATGTGATAAAGTAAAATATTATAAAATACATTATTATATTATACATATAGTATCATATGACACAATAATATATATTACAATATCATATAATACAATTTCATGTGATATGATAATATATTATAAAAACCAATATCATATCATACAATATCATATGATACAATATTATATAATATTACAATATCATATAATACAATTTCATGTGATGTAATTCTATATTACTGAAACCAATATCATATTATACAATATTGTATGATACAATATTATAGAATATACAATATTGTATCATAGGATACAATATAATATTTTGCAATATCTTATGTAATTGTACCATGTGATAAAATAATATATTAAAAATACAATATAATATTATACAATATTGTATCATAATATACAATACTATACATAACAATATCATGATACAATATCATATCATAAAATATCAAAAAAATTGATACAATATCATATCATATCGTATAACTTTTTATAATATAACATATGATATCATATTATATCCTATCAAACAATATTGTTTCATATAATACAATATCATAGGAATCATGTTATATTATTTATCAACAAACACATTTATCTATCAAGCTGGTTTGAGTGAGGTAGGAGATTTCTTTAGCATCCTTGATAATGGAGATCAGGCTCTGCATCTGAAGCAACCTCTGCGTTTAATTTATAATAAAGTTAAATCAACTATGCAAGCTTTCATCTATAAAACATGTGACCTGTTCCAAAAAACTAAACCTCATCCAGCATCCGAAACCTATGGCTGAGATTCAGCATTCAAGCCCATCAGGTGCATTGGTATCATAAGACGCATCATCCATGCAAGTTTGGTGAAGTTTGGACCAGTAATAACTAAGATATCATCATCAGAGGGCACTAGCAATTAAAACCTTAACTTCCTCCAGCATCCGCAACCTATGGCTCAGATTCAGCATCCATGCCTGTCAGGTGCATCTGTATCATAAGACACACCATCCATTCAAGTTTGGTGAAGAAAGGACCCGTAATAACTAAGATTTATTTTTTAGGCTAAATAAAATTGAAATTACGGTTCTCAGGCCCGCGCGCATCCGTTTTGAGGGTGCCGCATTGCAAATTTTATTGCATTTTCAATAAAATAAAAAGTTGATAATGCGGAGACCTTTCCGGGAAAAAAAAGTTTCCGCTTTCGGTTTGCATATAGTTTTACTTTCGCTTCTATTTCGCAGCTTCCGGTGTAGTCTTAATCATTAAGTCGCTTTCTTTCATAAGTAAAAACTTAATGTTCCAAACCTCCCGATGATATAGACGATACTTGTGAAAATGGGGTCGATGGAAATTTTGGACTTATAACGAATGAAATGTCTGCTGTTCCGATTTGTATCCGCTATGGAACCTTTTTAATTCTACCGTGGACTATTATTGAGGGTTTACCCGATGGATGTTCTTTGTTAGTCCTGTACCAGGGCGTGAAATCGATGAAATTCGATTTAGAAAGTTGGATCTTCCCAGAAAAATTACTTGGTGTCTTCGTTTCTGTGTCATCAATGTATTCAAGACTTACTTCTTAATTGTGAAGAAATGTGGTCCTAGTGACTGTCGTTTATGTTTGGCCCCAAGATTGCCTAAAGATGTCTTTAGCCAGTTACACAACTTTCCTGATCCAGTGCAAGGTATTTTAGAGTAAACATCATATATGTCATTTTACGTTTTGTAAAGTGGTTTGGTATTAAATGATTAATTTGTCATTTATTAAAGGAGAAGAAAGAGTACTAAGGAGAACTACAAGGAGTTCAGTGGGCTTTTTTGAACCAATTATACAGAGGAATATTGTCCTTCTTTATCATCAAAACGGGCACAATCATTTGCAAACAGACATGAAATTCCATTTTGTCTATCTGCTCAGACTGCCAAAAACAGTGAAATAAACAGTAACCTGCATAGATTGCCAGAAACCCAGAGTCATATATAGTGCTACTAAACTTTGTGCCCGAGAGAGTGCCTTGCTTACCAAAATCATTGGACTTGGATCAGTTTTTATGTAGATCTGAACTTCAGGAATTAAAACCTAATAATCCTAATAAAGCACCCTGTATATGTGCTCTGTTGGAGATTGTTTCTATGAGATCAAATTTGGTCTGTGCATCTCCAATTGAGACTCCCTGCTATATGTACAGCTCTGGAGTATTTCCCCCAATGTGCTATCACTGTGGGACACAAGATACAGATACAGACGAAGGACAGTACCCAATGTGTCCTGATTGTATTGTTTCACAACAACAGCCCCCCTTGAAAGGGAGGAATGTTCAAAGCTCAACAGCAAAGAAGTAGATAAAAATGAAAACAAACAGTTCACCTATAATGACTATATGTTTTTTAATTTGACTTAAATATTAAAGATCATCATTGTATATTGATAGTTGGACTGTATTTTCAAAATATATATTGGTTTTTGTTTATCTGTTTAAAAATTTAATAGATATCCTTTATTAAATAATAAAACAGCAGCTTGAATAAAGAAAATCTTGTTTTTTAAATTTTAAGTACCGGTAGTTAATTTCTTTCTCAGATAAAAAAAAGCCTCCCTCATCTGTTTTTTCACCAATAAAAAAGAAAAAAAAAAGCCTCCCTCCCTCATCTATTTTTGGAAAATTTGGCCTGAGAACCAGAGAATTAATTTTATGTGGCCTTAGCATCCTTGATAATGGAGATCAAGCTCTGCATCTGAAGCTACCTCTGCGATTCATTCATATTACAGTTAAATCAACTATGCAAGTTTGAAATAGTACTATCATCTATTAAACATGTGACCTGTTCCAAAAAACTTAACTTGATCCAGCATCCGAAACCTATGGCTCAGACTCAGCATTCAAGCCTGTCAGGTGCATCAGTATCATAAGACAGTAAGGACAAGTAATAAATAAGATATTATCATCAGAGGGCACCTGCAACAAAAACTTTAACCAGCTCTAAAAACCTTAACCTCTTCCAGCATCCGAAACCTATGGCTCAGATTCAGCATTCAAGCTTGTCAGGTGCATCAGTATCATAAGACGCATCATCCATACAAGTTTGGTGAAGTTAGGACCAGTAGTAACTAAGATATAATCATCAGAGGGCAGCTGCAACAAAAACTTAAATCAGCTCTAAAAACCTTAACCTCTTCCAGCATCCGAAACCTATGGCTCAGATTCAGCATTCAAGCTTCCAAGGTGCATCAGTATCATAAGACGCATCATCCATACAAGTTTGGTGAAGTTAGGACCAGTACTAACTTAGATATTGCTATCAATGGGCACCTGCAACAAAAACTTTAACCTGCTCCAAAAACCTTAACCTCCTCCAGCATCCGAAACATATAGCTCAGATTCAGCACTTAAGCCTGTCTGGTGCATCAGTATCATAAGACACACCATCCATGCAAGTTTGGTGAAGTAAGGACCAGCAGTAACTAAGATATAGCTATCAAAGGGCACCTGCAACAAAAACTTTAACCTGGTCCAACAACCTTAACCTCCTCCAGCATCTGAAATTTAGGACCCAGATTCAGCATCCAAGTCTTTCAAGTCCATAAGTAGGTCCAGATGCATCATCCATGCAAGTTTGGTGAAGATAGGACAAGTAATAGCTTAGATACAGGACCTGCAACAAAAACTTTAACCAGGTCCGGACGCCGACGCCGACGCCACCGCCGACGCCGACGCCGAGGGTATAGCATAAGCTTCCCTTGACTTCGTCTCGGTGAGCTAAAAACTATGGGCGACACATAACAGGTAAAATACTACTATAGAGAGAATACAGGTAAGACACTACCTGTCTGTTGTAGATTTCCGTTGGGTATTTGGACTAGTGGTACTCTGTCATACTTCCTTCTGTGCATTGAGTCAACCTCGGTCAGGAACCAGGTCCCAGGAAACAGTCCCTCAGTAGACCCCACAGGGGTGTAGGGGGCTGCAGTGGGCAAGTAGGTGTATATTAGCTATACAGAACTCACTTGGCACACATCAAGAACAAAATATAATCCGGGGTAAAGTTCATTTTGTTTCTTAATTATAAACACAGAATGATTTTAGTTTTATCTACAGAATACGATTCCAACAAAAATAATTTTCAGTACATCAAATGATTATATTCTAGTCATAATTATTGTAAGTACATGTATTTTAAGTATTATAATATACAGTTTAACATATGATTAATAATTTTATATAAAATTGTCATGTACACACCTCTGTTATGTGTTTCCTCTCTTAGTTTCATGGTTTTATCGAACTCTTCTGGTGACACTTTCACTCTGTTCTGTAAATTCTTTGAAATATTGGACAGATTTTCTAAAAGTTTATTTAACTTTGGTCCCAAGTCTTTAGTAATTTTTATAGAGAACATGGCCGAGGCTAGTCCAGAGCCGTAGGAAAATAGCACAATTCTGTGTCCCACTAATTCTGATGGTGAAGCACTGAAAAAACAAAAAATAAAACTGTGAGCTAAGGAATATAATTGCATTATGTATCAGAAGTAAAAAAAAATCAAACCAATGTACAAGCTGTACTTCTATCAAAAATAGATTTCTAAAATATAGTCTAAATATTATATTAAATATTTATAGTTTCTACACAATAGTTTCTACCCAATATACTTTAAAATACATGTATATTTCAGATTATAACCATGGGCAAACAAAGCATCTAACCTTGTTGATATATATGCAAAGCAGTTAACCCCATCAAGGGTTTATATGATATCACTTTCTGCATATCTAAAGGTAAAGCTCTTATAATTTACACCAGGGGGGAGTTTTTTCCTCCCCAATCTTACCTCAGTAAATAGGAAGCTAATCCTCCGTACACAGAGGGTGTGTACATGTTCCCCACTTGATTGGCTAGCAACAAGGAGGGCTTGGTTTTCAGTGTAAACAACGAGTTACTGGCTGCCATCAGTGCTTTCTCTGCATCGCGGTCAAAATAACTCTCCTCCAGCTTCAAATTCCTACAGCAAAATATAATATAAATGTACATGTGAGGAAAATTTTTTTGCGACAAATTATAAAATAAATTTATCCTTTTGCCAAGTTACTATAATGTACCGGTATTTATTGTATGTGCACTACAGAACATTATCGGTACATAGAATATGTTATTGTGGTCCGTTGTGATTACTGATACATTATACCTAATAGGTATTACCTATAAAATTTGTAACATAGCCTTAGGTCGGTCTGTACCAGTGTACATAACTGTATATATAGTTTATCTAATCATTAAATCATTATCGTTTAAAATACATAGGAATATGTAAATTTTCATTAGTAAGCAAACAAATTAAAGTGCATTTGAGTGTTTTAAAATTTGCTTGCTCAACCTGTTCCAGTTATAATCAAGACTTTATTTTCTAAAAATAATATATGTGTACAGATTTATTTATCTTTTTAATCCCCATAGAAATTGAATGCGAGATATTGATCTTATTGTTACTGAGTGAATTTAGGAAAAAACAAATGATAAGCATTTTTATGCTACAGAATTTTAAAATTATATAGGCAGGATATTATTTCATATATTGACACCAAGTAAAAATTCTTTTCAATATTTGAACCCCAAAATTACTGCTCAATAAAAAGTAAAAAAATACCAATGCCCTTGAAAAACAGATGTTGCATGTAATACACTGATTGTATTTTCCTAATGTTCCTGTCATTTATTAAAGGGACATGGTCACGATTTCGGTCAAAACTTATTTTTCTGTTTTTATTATTTACAATGCTTTATAAATGCATTTCTAATGATCAAATGAAATTTGAGAGCCACTCGTAGAGTTATAAGCAAGATACGGGGCTCACAATTCTTTATCATGTAAACAAGGCTCGTGCCCAGTTTTTGTTTACGTAGGTTCAATATACTACAAAAAAAATTTTTCAAGCTTATTTGTCTATTTTTTTTATTCATTTTAAGCATAAGGTCTAAAACTGGAATATCCACTTCAACATTCAAAATGTAAACAAGAGCTTTGTTTACATAGCAAAGAATTGCATGCTCTGTAACTCGCTTATAACTCAATGAATGACACTCAAATTTTGGTTGTCTATCAAAAAATGCCTTACTGAAGCATTGTTAACATTAAAATCGGAAAAATAATTTTGAACCAAAATCGTGACCATGCCCCTTTAACAGGTTAAACTTGTTAATGTTACCTCAAAGATTCCAGACCAGCATATCTCCCAGAGAAGTCTGGTGAGGGTTCTTGAAGAAAGTCATTTAGGAAAATTCTAGCAAACGATTTCTGCACCAATTTACAGTATGGAGAGTGAAAAACAAATGCGTCTGATGAATTGATGAGGTTATCTTCCTTTCCTTTTGTCAAAAAAAAAATCAGCATTGTACTCATTATGCATTTAAATTTTTATACCCTAAGTAAAAGGAATATTCTCTTGGGCATGAATACTTGTTTACCCCTCATATACATTTCATAAATATAATTTAAGCTTGGAAATATTAGATCATATTTTTAAAAATGTATGTCAAGTGCCTTTTAAGAAAAGAGCAATGGTTATAAGATTGTGAAATGTATAGAAGGTCAATGAAAGTCCCAACTGGGAGAAGACAAAGTAAAATCTTCCTCGGGATCAAAGTCCAACAGCACAACTCAAAGGGCAACAGCATCCTCCTCAATTAACAAGCATCAACATCTTCAAGTTACATAAATTTCTTGATGCATTGAAGTGGTCCCAAGCTGACACCAATATTACATGTACCTTTAATCCCTGTCTGAGTTGCTTTTTCAGTGTACGCCTGATAGCACTTGTCCAAGGCATGTAAATAACACTTGACTGACAGTTTCCCATCCACAACTGGGTATTCTGAGTCCATGTTGGGCTTGTAGAAGTCGTAGGCATGCTGCATATAAATGCTTCTCACTCCTGGAAATATACATTCAAGAATCTTCGCAAGGCTTTCTTAAAGTTCAAATTTTAGTAACTTATCAAAGTACTGCACAGATGGTAATCCTGGAAGTTAAACTTTCAAAATTGTCACCATGCACTTTTCTTTTGCAAATCAAAACATATATTGTACCAAATAATGATAGTCAACTTGAGACCTTTTGTCTATAAATAGTCAAATGAAAACAAAAGATTCTGTAACGTTTATTTTTTTAAAGAGGATTCATAAAACCCCTTATAAAATCATTGTTCAGTGTTTGTGACCATCTTTGGAGATCGTGGTGAACATAAGAAGTTCAATTCACAAACACTGCAATTCATCAAAATTGAAAACATCTTGGGCTCTTTATGGACTGTCCCTGGTAAATGTATGGTACATGTATTTGAAATGCTAGACAAGATGTCTTTATTACTTAACAATTAACATACACATTACTCACACACATAAGAATTTTATAAACTTGAATAAATAAATATTAAATACATATTTCAATTTTTTTGGCAATTTTTGTATAACTTTTTTCCCACCCTAAAAGGTTTTGATTTTTTATGTGATATTTAACATAATATGGCCAAACATGATAATTTGTTGTTCATAAACAATTTCAGTACATGAATTCATTAATTTGCTTTTGGTTTTTTTCCCAACTATGTATTTATCATCATTAAAATGACTTTGCAGATGCACAGTAATCCAAAATGTTAAAACCCTGATAGGATCGAAAGTTAAAAACTGGTATGACGTACCACCCAATGATACTTAAGGTCAAGTATATTTACAGAACCTTACGAAATACAAACAGTTTTTATCTGTTATCTATTAATATTTTAGATATGATATATATCAAATGATACAAACAGCACTTTTCATAAATTACTGATAGTCACTTTTGACTTGCATGTTAATGTGTATATACATGTAAGCATATTTCATTTAAACAATGAAATGACATGATATGAGATAATCTTGCACTGCAGGAAAAGTATTTAACTTGTATCAGCAGATTATGTAATTATATATATATATCACTACATGTACACAGAAAAAACTTAAAATGTATAAAATAGGGTAACATCAACATTATAGAAGCAAAAAACAATCAAAAATTTTCAATGTGTTACTTCTACACTCACAAACTGCATTCATAATTGTAAGTTATAACAATTCATGATCAGAATCAAATTTGTGATTTATTGTTCATACACTGTCAACTGCTGATCATTTTTCATATAAAATATCTGAAAAAAATACTCAGTGGAGAAATGAAAATCCTTACAGATACTGAGATAACTCTCCCGAGCATGTCAAATTTAGCGCTATTTTTCTAGATTAAACTCATAAATGGTTGTATGTTACATTTCAAACTGCTCTTACTTAATGCCCTTTAGGGTGACAGCAGGTCAGTATTCTATTTGCTGTAAAAACTTCCCACATCGTTTAAGCATGTAAGTCGTGACTGTATAAATTAAGGCATGCAAGTTTTACTGAACTTTCCCCCTTAAAAAACAGGCCAGACAGACAGACAGACTGGCTGACAGACAGACAGTCAGCAAATAAAACAAATATGTCAATTCTATATATGCCCTTATTGGTACATGGCATTTGAAAAATTATATTATCACTTTTTTTTGATGATCGATCTCCTCATATAGATAGAACTTCAAGGCTATCTGAAGATGATGAACTTGATGACATCACAAACACAAGCTCCATCTAGTGTCCTATTTATCTTTGATCTATATGTTATCTTATCAAAATTATCACATATTAACCTTGACTTGTTATTTAATCCATAAAGCAGATTTTTTCCCCCTGATGTTCGGGTGTAACCTGTCTTTTTTTATTATCCCATTTATGTAATGGTCAAATGAGTGAAAACAGGGAGCATACAGCACATATATTTCATAATAACAGCACATGATAGATATCAATATGGTTTACTTAAACAAAAACATTGGTCACACTCTGAATATTAAAGTACTTTTGTAAGAAATGCCTACCAGCATAAGGTTTGTTATGACAAATGATAAGTACCCACTTGTTATTTCAAAGTGCTAGCACTTTCAGCTAAGGAAATAAACACAATACCACATATCAGATGTATGAACTCGGTGAACCTGGAGCACGAATCACATGAACTTAAAGAAAGGTTATAAACTGACCGAATTATTGGTCATACTGTACATATAGATGTACATAGAAGTTACTGACCACACAATGAGAATTAGCTTCATATATATCAATATTAACTTAATGTACCTGTGTTTTGAAAGGCATGCAGTTTTTTGTTGATTGGGTTGCTAAATGAACAAAATTTTGTTTACCGGTAGGTTATTCATTCCATAAGAAACAAGCAGAGAGTAACTTTGAACAAGTGAAAAGCTGTCAATGTGACAGCAAACTGGGTTTTCTTTTATGTGAACTGTATCCATAATCCATGTCAACCCTGAATTGATAAACACTACCTACTGTATCCAGTGAAATGGAGTACAAATATGCAATATTTTGCCAAAAAATGACCAAGTTCAAAAGCTGGTATTTTTTTCATAAATTATCAGAAATTAAAATCCTAGCAGTATTCATACCTCTGATATATGTACAATAGATCTGCAAAAGATCAACTTCTTATCTTGAAAACTGTAGGAGGAGTTATCTGTACAATGAGGGAACCCTTTGGAAGCCGCCCACCCACCCGCCCGCCTGCCATTTTCTTCATTTTAATAACTGGATTTTTCCATTGGAAAACCCGTTTAAAAAGAAAACCAAGTATTACAAATATGCTCAATATGCTACATATAACATACACATATTATGATACCCACATTATTTTTTATTTAGTTATCCAAAGTCATGCACCTATTATTAAAAAGGTGTCTTTCAAATAATTTTTTTTTATAGATAAATAAACTGCTGAGAGGAATAGCGATATATTTCATAACAACTTGATAATAAATTTCAGATGAATAAATGGGTTAAGTAGGATTTTACTAATTTGGTATCTGTGTTACGTTGTATAACACACAAAGGGATGGTCAGCCTTTGAATGGGAGTCAAATCATTCAACTTGTTTCATCTGCAAGAGAGAGAGAGAGGGGGAAAAATCTGGACTTTGAGTCTTACAACCTTGCTCGCACAAGTCCTACTTGATAAACACAATCCTCTTTGTTTAATGAGTAGCAGATGAATTGATGATACAATATAGGTACAGATCATGATATCACAAAGGATCGGTCCAGTGACTCTGAATCCTGTAATCAATTCATATGATGTATTTACTACCAGTACACTGCATGTAACAAACAACTTGTATATGCTTTCTGTACTTCAGATCAACATTTTAAAAAAATAAAACTTAGCATGACTACATCAATGTACTTGATTTTTATATGATGATTAATATAGTTTATCTCCTTAATCTGCTTTAATTTACATTAAAACTATATGAATGTACAAATTGTGCAGTCTTTATATGAAATAACTTCAACATACATTTGTATAATGAAGCTTTAATAACTTGATACCAGTAATATACTTGGGTCAAAATAAAATAAGTTTCACAAATTAAGATACTTTTACGAATTGCATAGAAATAGTGAATAACAATTTAGACAGTTTATACGTATCAGCAATTTCAATGCTAAAAAATTAATTACAAGCTATTCCAAATAAGAGTGATGTAAAATATTCTGTGCTAAAACTAAACATATTCCTTAGAGAATTTGAATTCATGTAAGAACAACACAATCCTTCAACATTGTACATTAACTCACCTCTGTCAAACACCAGTGGTGCCTCGCTCCCAATCAGCATGGCCACCGCCCCTGCACCCCCAGTACAGCGGGCATTCCCAGTGGCATAAACTGCAATGTCCCCAGCAACTACCAAAGCATATCTTCCTAGAGAAAAAAGATTTTTAGAATATATATTATTTGGCAATTTGAGTACCACCAATATTAATCTTATGGTCAATTTCACAGTCACAGGTACATATTTCTTTTGTCTATAGAAGGCTAAAGTTAGGATAAAATTTCATGGATTCGTGATATCACGTTTTTTTTTAATGTTTAAATATTTTACCATCCCAAGAACTAGACTCTATCCAATTGACTGCATTGAACAAGGCTGAAGTTCCACCAAAGCAAGCATTGGTCGTGTCTATTCCTTCAACACTGTAATTACCGCTGCTCTCAAACAACTGCATCAGTACTGTTTTAGTACTCTTTGACTTATCTATAATAGTTTCTGTACCCACTTCGAGACGCCCAATGTCATTATAGGATAGGTCATTTTTCTCGATAAGTTTCTGCACAACTGTCAAACAAAGGGAATTTATGTCTTCTCGATCCGAGCAGAAGCCCATTTTTGCTTGTCCCAAACCAATGGTATACTTTCCAGTGGAAACTTTGTCGAATATTTCCAGTTCGGCTTGGTCCACATATTGTGATGGGAAGTATACCTCCATGGCAACTATACCTACATCTTTTGGCCATGGCCCTGGATTACTTGGACCAGGCATAGTTCTTGATCTGAAAGAAAAAGAAAAACAATGACATGCCATACATTTCTTACTGCAATACTTATAATAAGGCCATCCTATTTTTTGCTAATAAAATTTTTAACAGCTGGGGGTTTTTCAGTATTCCAAACAATAATTTTATTTTGGCCTTACCTGAATTGTCTGTATGTGTATACAATAGAATACTGTATATTCAGGTTTTTTTGCATCACGAAAGGACTATGTGCGGTTTGGTCAAATATCTGCCCCCAATTTTTAAATAGTATCGTATAAAAATCAAATCTTCATAAATCATACTACAGTGGACGCCTGTCACTTCAATCTTGATTTTAGTCGTCATTGCGCATTCGCTGTTTAACTATGACGTCATCCAAATGACCTTATTCTCGCATATGTGCAAACAAACGAAAATATTCTCATTTTTGCTTTATATTTTGCATTTGGAAAAATAGAGTGCAGGTCTGCTCAAGTACGATTTTATCATATGTTTTTCTTCAACTAATTATACACTTTATACTAAAAAATGGTACTTGAGCAAGCCTGCGCTCGATGATTCCCAGTCGAAAAACCATCAGAAAACACCCACATTTTGCTACAAAACATCAATTTATGAAAATAAGGCAATCTTCATGATGTCATATCTACTTTATGACGTCACTTTGGTGATAAACTTTTACAAACATATTTTCAATATGATTTTCACTATCTTCCATCTTATTTTTAAAGCTTGTAATAAAGCTTTAATTTTGGGGGCAAAAAATGCATAATACCGCACATAGTCCTTTGTGAAAATGAGGAAAATGTGTAGCATTTTTAATTTGGATCAGTCATTTATGCATTTTAAAAAGTTTCTTATAGAAAAAAACTTACAGGATATAATATCTACATATTCAATCATTTGCGATTTAATAGAGATTCATCTGAAAAAAGTGAAAATTAGATCATTTTTAACGAAAATTATGGGTTATTCAGTATACTATCAAAAAGACCACATTAACCTTTAGTCTTGATTAAAATGTGGTGAGGATCTACCCTAAGCAGAATAAAAATTAATATTTTAAATTGATGAAAGTCTACAGATAATCTTAAAACTAGGCAGAGATCTGTATAATTTTACAGGAAATTTTTTGTCAACAGGCTGAAGAGGTAAAGTTCCTCCTATTCTAAAAACCAACAATCTGCGATGCACAAAAACATGTGCCAATTTAGGACTTATTTATCTTACAAATTGATCTCTTTGCTTGTCTCAGATTAACTTGTAAACACTCTCACCAAACCTAAATAGTTGGTATCTTCAGTCACCATTTTCACCTGTAAACAAACCACATCTCTTCACTTAATGAGGCTGGTGAATGTTTTTTTTTTAAATACAGTATTCAGAGGCTGGTAAACAACATCAGATTGGAAATGTCTGAAGAACGACCAGCCACAGATAGCTCAGTTGGTATATAGGCACCTGACTATTAATACACGGGACTTGTTTTCAAATCCCAGCCCTGTCTGTCATCATCTCTCCCATCCCATTATAGTATTAAATATTATTCATAAGGCCTAAAAAAAAAGTTGTATGTATAGGGTAACCCGATCTGGAACCTACAAAAATGCCCTAATCCTACCATTTTTAGATATCTGTTTTTATCTGATTCGGATTGTAATTTTTATATTATTTATATTAAAAACCCATTTTTAATATGACACAAACATTCTTAGAATTCATGCAGATAAAAATTGTTTAAAAATCCCTACCTACCTAACCTATTTTTTCATCAGTGTTACCCAAACACACATTTTTTTTTATAGGCTTAAGTTGAAAAGTAGGGAGTTTTTGGAATCATGAATTTCAAGTTTTTTGTATGTGATGTACTATAGCTCTAGTTCAATCTAATAATCTGAATTTTTCAGAAGATCTATAGTATAGATTTGCAGCAACATTAACATGATTTAGCAGGTTGGACATACTTTTCCCATAGAGGAAATATCTCAAAATTTCAACCACCTAACAATAACATGAGACAGCTAAAGTTCACAGGAAACTTAACTAAACATAATGATATACATATCAAATGCTATGAAAAATTGCTGCTTACCACACACACTATATAGATGTCTCTCGTAACATCAGTGCAACTTTTACCACCCTTTCTGTGAAGTGCGATAAAGTTGACCACGTGCAGCAATTATTAACATTTATTAAGACATAAGCGTGAACTTTGTGATAAATTTCTCTCTAAATATAGGAATGACATTTTACAGTAATTTGTATTAAAATTGCATAAACAAGACAGTCATTAATATTTTTAACTTAGTAAAAGGACCTAAGGTCGTTGATTACTTGATATCGTCTACAAAGCGGAAGTTCAATTTCATAACAATCTTTGTTAATTCGATCTGAGGATCATTCGCGCACTTTTAACTTTAAGGTGGCTCACTACACCTTGAAATATTTTCTCAAATCAGCTGAAAATTACTTGATTATGATAGATATCATAATGGATAAGAAGTATTTAAGTCAAATAAGCCAAAAAATATGCAATTTTGGATGAAAAATTACATTTTCGAAAATTTAATTTAGTAAACATGAGCAAAAGCTCCAGGCGGATTCGAACTCATGAACTGAGGTTCAGAAGCCTAATACTTTAACCACTGAGCAACGACGATATACAACAGAATCGAATGATATAATCACTTTAACAAAACATTTAAATCGCCATCTTGTGACGTAGAGTCGTAAAAAGTATGTCTGGTTGTAGTGAAGTACCAATTTCAATTTCAATTTCTTTATTTACCAATTAAGGGCCCTCAAGGGGCAACATGAAGATTGTACATGCAACATCCAATGTACATAAAACATTCAATAAACACGTACAGGGGAAGATTTGTATGATTGAAAGAGCTAGGACAGACGTCGACATGAACATTTAATTAGTATATATACATGTATGTATGTTTCTATACATTCAATACAGTGTCTTCTATATATTTATGTTAAACACCATACATAAATATGTCAAAATATAGATAGAGAAATGAAATTTAAATTCTTGGAACGATTATTGTCACCTTTGAAAACAGAAAAAAAAATCACAAAATTTGAAAACATGTTTTAAAAACCCTTCTTTGAATGAATATGAATATCAAAAATCTTAACTATACTTGCCACTTAAATAAGAAAGAAATTGAGTTAACTGAACTCGCACCAGATAAAAATATGAATATCATTTGAAAAAAACAAACTTCATGACATAAATCGATCCTTTTTCAACCATATAAAAAAATTAAACGAACATCAAGTACAGCCTGCAGTAGCAAAAGCTGAATACAGTGGATAATTTCAAGTTTTTGGTTTTAATAATGATGTTGCACTATATATAAATATAACACTTTTATTATCTATTACAGAGGAATGCTCTCCCATCCTCATCAGATTTATCGTGCATTGTTGAATTATCTTAATCGGTATTATGTTATCTTGTTGACAAAAGCTGATTAAACACAAACAAAAACAACTTATCTTATCTCTATACAACTAACCTGCAAATTTGCACCCGTGTCATATTTTCTACAACATGCAGCTTTCCTCAGAAGCTTTTGTTCTGTACGTCATAATTCTTATAAATCTGACCATTTTGACGTCTACATTATTGTCCATAAAAATTGTACGTTTTTATAGACACGCAGTATGATGTAAAAACAATCTTGAATTTTTTGTTTTAATCAATTTGAATAATATACTTTCAATGAACTGTATTCATATATTAAAGACCTAAATTTACAAGTTTCATTAATTTCTATAATTGTTTGAAGAAGCGTTTATTAATAATTAAGACAAATATGAGTAGGAGTTAACTTTGTTCAATTGTAATATTTTCATTGAAAGTCAAAAGAATCGCTCTCAAGTTTGAAATTAGTACATCTATCATTCTGTCTACAAATTCGAGACGTTCTAATAATTCTATAACATAAAAAGATAAAAACCACTTTCATACATATTTGTCAGTGATGAGCACACAAATTTACATGTACAAGAAAATGAAGATCTCACAGACTTTAATAACGACCCTATTAATTGATAATAGCGTGAGGTATCTTACACAAAACTAAACCCTTTCGCAAGGATAATTGCATTGAAATTATTTTTATTTGATTGGTATACGCTTAAAATCTCTCTCTCTCTCTCCCTCTCTCTCTGTCTCATTCAAATGAGAGCATTTGAATGCTATTATAGGAAAGAGTGTGGGCAATAGTCGCATTACTTCTTAAGAATATTTTTCAGATGTCACGAGTGGCCAATAACTGATGTAAGCACAAAATAGAGACTGAAATTTAGGTCATGAAACATGCATTGATATAAGCTTTAATCAATAGGAGAAAAAAAGTATGTCAAAAGGCCATCATGATGTTCACGTGTTCGTGGACACACGACTTTAATAAATAAAACTATTTATCTAATTACAACCAATTATGCACATGCATCCCAACAGCTTCTCGTGTTTATGCTGATATGTTTACGTAAACAGTTTTAATTCTAATGCAAATATCAACAAGCACTTTCATCAACATCCCAAAATACCGCTGAGCACTTTGTTAGCGGCGCAATGCCATAATAGAGATGCGCAAAGTGATGGACTTTTGGACTCTGACACATCCATCAGCTGATATACTTATATACACGGTAGATCTCTGCTATCAAACAATCGACTCGCAGTCGCATGAAGCGACAACATGGATTATCATTTAGTTCTTCTCTTGTCCCTAGTAGCGGGATCGCTAGCGGGTGAGTTCGAAACTTTCTTTTAAATTTGATATTACCATTTTTCGTTCATTTGTTTTACGCAAAATAATTATTTATTATCTTTAGCATCTGAAGCTTTGCAAGAACGTAAAATCAAAATTTAAGTTCTTGGCATCATTTTTTTTTTGGGGAGGGTATATTTCATCAGCTAGATATTGGAGTGCTTAACAACTTTTTAGGTTCAATTATTTGTAATTCTAGAACTACATGGTAAGAACAATATTAAATTAAACAGATAAATTTTATGATTTCTTTTCACACAGGACCTGTTCAGAGATCTGGATTATTAGGGCAAACATCGTGCGCTAAACAATGCACTGGTAAGTTTTATAATTTTCAATGTGAGAGAGAGAGAGAGAGAGAGAGAGAGAGAGAGAGAGAGAGAGAGAGAGATTTTCCACTGACCAATGCATTTCTACTTATTTTAGAAACTCACAAAATAGAACGGTGTTAAATGTCTTTGAGATTATTTTTGCGCAAATTTATGCAAGTCAAGCAGATGTTTCCTATCGGATATATCAGATACTTTTAAATAGTAATTACCAATTGCTAATATAACGTGAATCTTTATGCAAATTAAATAAATCTCTGTTCGTTTGGAAGTCTAGATTCACTTGAAAAGAATCATACATGTAATACAACATCGTTAAGCATACATGTATGTCCTTTTTAAAAAACCAAAAAAATCATAAAAATGTACTCAGCATATATATTCCATTAATGACAATAGTATTGAATAATTTCAAGCCCCTGAAAAAAGAAACAAACTAATTTTTTGTTCTTTAAATAAGTCCTGGCTTGCAAGTCAGTAACTGCTTATCTAAATAAAATACCCACAACCATTGTATAAATCGTCTAGCGAAAATACGATTTAAATTATATGTAACGTTCGGTTTCCCCCGATCGTTTTTCATTGAGCAGTATTATATCTCCCATAAATGCCATCAACTTTACCACCAACGAATATCTAGAATCATATGGACATGACCATATTTTTGAATGGCAAAACTCTTAATGTGTTTTTTTTCATAATTTTATTCATAAACAAATACAGTTGATTGTGAGGTAATATTTCCGCAGAGACCCTCTAAATTTATCTTCACCTGGGGTGCCAGGGCCCCCTAGATCAGATAGGATATAGTGTAATATGTAAAACTCTTAAAGGTGGGGGTTGAGGGGTGGCCGTTGAAATTTTTTTAAAATACAGTTTAAATCGGATCAAGCTGCTTGAACACTTTTAAGCGAATCTATTAAAGTCTACTGAACATAGATTTTAAAAAATTAAATCAGATCATAGAGGATGCTTACATTTGTGCGGGAAAGGTATTTATGTATCATAATCTATAGGCGGATTAGATCTATCAAAGTCCACTTTTAGTGAAAGAGTCATTGGACATTTGAGCGGGAAATTTAATTCATCTGATCAATATTCTTCATGTATTTTTATCGTGACATACCTAAATAAACAGGGACAAAGACATACGCATATTCTAGTCTGTTGAGAACTAAGAAAGTGGAAGTTAGTGGTTGCATTATGTGTACATTTTTAAATCAATACACAAAGTATTTTCAACTGACGCGAATTTATTTTTATACCCGCACTTTCTAAAGAAATTTCGGATATATTGTTGTTACCCTGTTCCGTCCGTCCGTCCGTCTGTCACGTTTTACTTTCTCAAACTGTTCTTACATCTTATAAACCAGCAAACTGAACTTTTGGAGTTTGATTTGGGATGTCATGTTGTTTTGTAAAAAGGTTTCAAAAATTCTCTGGTAGTCCTGGGGGTCAAATAATTGGTAAAAAATGACGTTTTTTTTGTGTGTTTTTTTTTTTTTTTTTACAAAAAAACCTTCTTCCTCGAACTCCTCCTACATTTTCAACAGTATACAAATCATCTCTTGGAATATGTTTTAGGGTATCCTATAGATGCGCAATATCGTTTCGGAAATTTCAATTTTGTTCTGGGGGTCATTTAATGGCTGAAAAATGACTTTTATTTTTTACTTCTTTTTTTTTACCCCCCCCCCCCCAAAAATGGTTTCAAAAACGTCATTTTTTTTGCAATAGCCAAAGGATATCATAGAATATGATTGGGGGTGTCATATTGAAGTGTGATCAGGTTCCAGAATTTTTTTTTTAAGGGGATCAGTGGGCAACAAAAACTGACTTTTTTTTTTGGCAAAAAAAGTATGGTTCCCAGAACTCCTTTTACAACTTTTGGAGTAGCTACGTCATCTCTAAGAAAATAATTAGGGTTGTCCTATAGATGTGCAATAAGGTTTAAAAAAATTAAACTTTATTCAGGGAGTCAAATATTAGCAGAAAATTTACGTTTATCACTAAAAAAACCCCCATAAGTGGAGTTTTAATGAGCGGCTTCATTTTGAATTAAACTGGTACAAAACAGTGTTATTTAGGGGCAAACACTTGGTGCGGGTATTACTGTCTAATGACAGCATCTAGTTTTAAATTGTCACTAAAATTGATCAATAATGCATTAATTTGGTTTAAGACTTTGCACTTATCTCGGTAAAAATAGTTTTAAACTAGCAGAGATAGCTATGTCGAGTAAAAGATAATATACAATTAACCCCAAATTTGAAATGGATCGTACAGCTTACGATCTAACATAACAGTGTGGCGTCGAAGTTGGGTTGAAGGGAAGGGGTGTTTTTTTTAATAATATAATATTCGTTACACAAATATCTAATCATTTTTTTTAATAGCAATTTTGGTTAGTTGTAAGAGTAGTTTTATTTAAAATTTAGCTATTTCTATAAACATTGTTTCTATTTTCTAAGACAAGAGTAAATTTGGATACAAGATCGGAGAAACCTACAGATTTACATACGAAGGAGAAACAAAGACCAGTATTAATGGCGGGAACAAGGAACAATCGGGACTCAAATTCACAGCTACAGCTCTTGTTGAAGTTCTCTCCAAGTGTGAACTGTCACTCAAGGTACTGAACAGCATACTTTTGATTTCACCTGTTTCCTAAAGTTTGAATATAAGCTCTTTCATATTTGCGTAACCACTCACTGGTATATTTTTTGAAATTAATTCTACACCACTGTATATAATAAAAAAAATGCTGGAACATAATGAAATCCACCAAATCGATTTCAAAATTATACAGATATCTCTACTATGTAAAGACTAATACTATGAGACCCCTTTTTTCTCTGATAACGCACAACATATGAAATGGCTAGTCCCTGAAATTGAAAACAAGATAAATGTATATTTATTACTTTATTTAAAAAATTATTAATTTACACCATAAATATACAGATATCTCTACTACGTAGAGATTAATACCGGTACTATGAGACCCCTTTTTTCTCTGATAACGCACAACCTATGAATTGGCTAGTCCCTGAAATTGAAAACAAGATAAATGCATATTTGTTACTTTATCTAAAAGATTTATCAATTTACACCATAGATAGAGGATGCTGTGTTGTCTGGATCTGACCCTAACTACCCCAAGAGTCTGTTGACAGACACTCAGTCCAACGAGTTCAAGACAGCTCTGGAGGAACACCCTCTGCGCTTTTCTTTCCAAGATGGTATCATGGAGGAGTTATGTCCCCTACCTGAGGAGAGTGCTTGGGTGCTCAATATCAAAAAGGGTATCTTGTCCTCACTCCAAAACACTATGGACACATTCAAAACAGAACAAAACCTTGTGGAGGTGATTATTAGGCAGTGTTTCTTCTTCGTGTAGTTCTTGTCTTATCTAAGCTTTCTTTTTAGAGATCACAGCTTTGTGTGTACCAATGTATAATAAACAAATGACAACTTGGGAGTGTTTAAAAATCCTTCTATGATTTCTCTATAACAGACTGATGTGGCTGGAAAATGCAGAACAAAGTACAATCTGAAACAGGAGGGATGGAGGTCAGTGTCCATTGTAAAGTCTAAGGACATCAGCACCTGTCTGAATCGCCATGGATTTGACACCTCCATGGGATACATCCTGTATGAGGTCCCCTCTGTAAGTATTGATCATTGCCACTCCTAAGCTGTAAAAATAGTCAATTCTTAGTGATACTAAAGTATTTCTATCACCATTTAAATAAAATGTGAGGAATTTATTTCCACTTAAAACTTTGAGAATCATTCCTCATACTTATAAAATTTCCTGCTTTTCTATTTTTCTGACAGTTGTTTAATGTGTAAAATTGCAACAAAAGTTAGCTGCTCATGATTTCTTATTTTTGCAATTTGATACAAAACAGCAGAATTGCTGAATTAATTTCTTGCATAAAATAAGGAAACCACAGCACTTCTGCTGACACAAACCAGAGGCTTTCCCTGCAGAGAGAGTGTTCACAAGTGTTGCCTTAATTCCCTATTCCTGTAACTGAAATTTGAGCGATCTCTATAGCAAGCACCCGCTATACTGAACAAGTCTCTGTTGTTTGCAAAAATACCTCAGATCTTATCAAGAAACATCCCACATTGGAATACCTTTGGTAAATGTAAAATTTGAACCTTGCAGAGTCTTCAGTCCCTTCCCATCATGAACAGCAGCCATGAATGTGAGCAGAAGATTTCTACAGACGGTCACATGGAGAGTGTCCTGTGTCATGAGGTTCATCTGTTCAAACCCTTCTCCCAGGGAGACAGTGGTGCCATGACAGAGGTCACACAGAAACTGACCTTTGTGTCCAAGTCCACCGGAACCACAACTCGAATGGGTACAGCGAATGTTAAATTTTGAAAATTAGAATCAAGAGAAAAGCAACTTTCCTAGATATGTTTGTACCTTGAAGTCATCAGTGTTCAAGGACACCAATTTACACAATCTTTTAAAATTCAGTTCCAAGCATGTGTTAATAAGAAGAAATGACATTTTAAATATTGAATTTTTTTTTACAGCTGAGGTCAGCAGAAGAGACACCCTCTTGTTCACCCAGGTTCATGGAGAAAAAGCAATCACCACCTCCAAGAAACAAGTTCAGGACAAACTGAAGGAAATGTGTCTGACAACAGAGAATGGCATCCGCCCAGAGACCCCTGATCTCTTTGCCCAGCTTGTCATGCTCATGAAAAAGCTGGACGCCACTTCAATGGCTGAAATCTTTGAAGATGTGAAAGCTACCTCTTACTGCCCAAACAACATGCAGAGAACCAAGTTAGCAATAGTTTTTTTTTCTTTGAAGACCTCTTTTTTGAATTTTTTTGCAATACTCTTATCTCTTTTATCAAAGATAGGAATTGATCTAAGCCTCAAGACTTGTTTGCATATTTTTTTGTACCCTGCAGTTTCTTAAATTAATTACTGTTGCTAATGGAAAACACTACTATAAAGGCAACAACCAATATTTATAACCTTGTTAAAATGTTTTTATTGGGATTTGTTCTCAACATGATTTGAATTTTCTTATACTCCAGGAAATTCTACATGGATGCCATTCCAATGGTTGGAACAGGAGCAGCAGTCAGACAGATAACACAGCTCATCATGAACAACGATGTGACTGGTGCCCTCACTGAGTCTTGGCTGGTCTCCCTCTCCTTCATACAACACCCAACCAAAGACATGCTGACAGAAATTGCTGTAAGTTCTAAATGATTATTTAATACCAGAATATAATGATTTCAGCATCATGACATTATATTCTTTCATATCCTTTTTGAAGAACTTTACCTATCAAAAATGTTAAAATACTTTCACTTTATGACTATTGGATGACCACTGGTAACTTGCAAATAGAGTCTTTTAGTTCCATTTTGTTTACAAAGGGCCTGTAATTACCTTTTTTTTTATTTGTCAATAGAAAATGATGAACACTGTTCATGGCACCAAGATTTTGCTCCCAATGTCCACCCTGATGCACACCTACTGCCAGAAACAGTCTTGTGAACAAGACAGTGACATTTCTGATATCCTCAACAAAATGACAGCCAATCTAGGCAATGACTGCAACGGCGCCAATGAAGAGAAGGTACCGTAATGTAACATCAATAAGCCTCCTAGCATGAAAATAATTTAGTGGCATAACATAAGAATCTTCATGCCCTGATTTTTGTAGGTAATCTTGACCCTGAGAGCCATTGGAAACATTGAGCAGACTCAGACAATGATTCCAGTACTGGAAAAGTGTTTTTCAAGGAAGAACAATGCCATGGGAATAAGAGTGGCTGCTGTAGAAGCCTACCGTAGAATGCCCTGTGCTGCTGATGTAAGAAATGCTTTAATGACTATCAATGCTCACAAATTTTTCAAAGTTTTTATGCTATAAATTACCAGATACTAGTATTAACTACTAGAAAATAATTTATGCTAATTTGTGTTATTTGTTTGTTGTATAGAGAAACAACCTGATAGCTCTGTTTCGTAACACTGATGAAGACTCTGAGCTGCGTTTAGCTGCTTACCTCCAAGTCATGAAATGTCCTACTGACAACATTCTCCAGCAAATCAAGGAGACTCTTATGTCAGAGGAAGTGAACCAAGTAAGCTCTTAAATTAATAATTATTTAATGATTATATCCTAAATCTTTTAAGATATAAGGAAATAATTTCTTTATGATAAAGATCTATTTAAAAGATTTGAAACACTTTTCAAAGCTGCAGTAAATTACTACCATTTGATATTTCAAAGGGATTCAGAACATATAAAAATTCATACACATGTATCTTCTACAGGTTGGCAGTTTTGTTTGGACCCACTTAATGAACTTGAGGGAATCCTCCAGTCCTTACAAGGAAACAGTCAAAACCATGCTGGAAAGTGATGACCTTCCCAAGAAATTTGACCTTGATCAGCGCAAGTTCTCCAGAAACTATGAATGGTCTCACTACTCACAGGAACTAAATATGGGTGGAATGCTGGACAGCAACCTCATCTGGTCCCCGGAATCTTTCGTCCCCAGGTCAGTGTCTGCTAACCTGTCTGTTGAGTTGTTCGGACATTCAGTGAATTTGTTGGAGATTGGAGGACGTGCAGAAGGTCTTGATTATCTTCTGGAATCCTACTTTGGACAATCTGGATACTTCAAGGATGGAACCATTAATCCAGATGAGAAGGATTGCAGCGACATCAAAATGAAGAAACTGGAAAAAATCGACAGGAATGTAAGTCTGGATACATCAAAACTGTGATTATTTGACATCATTGACATATACAATATAAACTGAATATATATGTTATAACCAAGGAATAAATGCTATCTAAATCTGAAATTTTATTCAATTCTACTTCTAGTTTGACAAGAAAGTACAGGAGCTGAAGGGAGCCATGTATGCCAGAGTGTTTGGAAATGAAGTTCTCTACAACCAGCTTGGACAATCTGCACCCAAAGCATCAGGATCAAGCTTCAACTTCTTGGAAATGTACCAGGAACTAGCTAAAGGAAATGAGATTTCATACACAAAGAGCAATATGTTCTTGGACAGCAGCCTTATTGTGCCCACAATTATTGGTCTTCCACTGAACCTGACCGTGAATGGAACAGTCAGTGTGGATCTTAAGGGCCGTGCCACCATTGACCTCACCAAGCCACACAAGAAAATCCTTATTGATGGAATCATTGAACCAAGGTATAGAGATAATGAACTGGTCACAAATATGTTAACAGTACTTGTTACAGCATTTGATCTGTTATTATTTTGAAAAACATATTTTACCAAAACCATGATGTGGATTTTTCCTTTACAGTGGAGCTGTGGAATTTGCCTCAATGATGAGTGTAGATGCATACTTTACCAAAAGTGGAATCAAAATGACCTCCACCCTCCACTCCAGCACTGGTGTCAGTACCAAGATAGAAATCAAGAACAAGCAGGAATATGTCTTCAACTTTGATGTACCAAAGACAAAGTCAGAAATTGTTACAGCCAGGTGAGCATTATGCAATAAATCAAACTAGAATATCTTGTAACACTTTGTCCCTTTCATTTTTATCTTGCACAAACTGTTCATATTTCACACCATGAAGAAGTGCAAAAATGCAGCAAATAATGTTAATCTTAACATAACCATTTTGATTTCAGGTCAGAATTATTCCTGGTTTTCAAGGATCAAGAGAAGAAGCAAGTGCCTGCTTCTGAGGACATTACCACCAGAAAGTTTTGTTCCGGACACACTATTGTCCAGCTGACTGGTCTGGAGCTGTGTGGAGACATGATGTATCCAGTCAGTAAGGACAATGCTCTTGGGTTCCCACTGAGTGGTCCAGCTCACAGTGTGGTTCTTCTACACAAGAGAGACAGTCACAAAGGTTACCAACTAGAGATCAACCAGATTGATGTAGGTTCATCTTAACACACAGGCTCATTTTCTGTATATGCTTTCATATGTGTAAACCTAATTCATACAACTACTCTTTCGCCAAGTAAAATCAAATCCAAACTTATGGAAAATGAAACAAATTACATAATTATGACTTTACATGGTTTCATTTAATTAGTTTTTTTAAGAAGTAAGAACTAAATATATCAATTCAAAAACTACATGTATAAGGATCATAATATGAATTATCTAATATTTACAGAACAAAAAGCTTCTGCATTTCAAAGTCTTCTATGACACTCCTGGATCAAGCACGGAGAGGGCAACAGGATTTGAACTGGAAGTGAACAAAGACACTAAGATCCTGAAGTCAAGCCTGATTTCTCCATGGAAGAAGGCTAGATTTACAGGTAAGAAAGAAACCACCCCACACAACAGACCTTAACTAAGTAAATCCTATTATGTTTACTATTTCCAATCTTGCTTTCTTTCTATAAACCAGTACAAATTACATCCAAAGGTAGGCCGATCATTCTTGGGCCAATAATGTGTTTAAAGTCACTATACAATGTACATGAAAAATGTACATGTACATGAATATACATACCAGCTACTGGAACATGCTTATCTTACAATTAAAATTTAGTAATTGTTCAACCAAACAAAGTATATAAATGTACCTGTTTATCGTTAAAGTAAAATTTATTATGCCTTACTTCCATGTGTTTAAATATGATAGAAATCTTTAAATGCCATTTCTCTTCAATATTTATTTCATGAATTTTTTGTTTAAATCTGCATATACAGGAAGTTTAGTTGATGGACAGAAAGAGAAGAAAATGTCTGGTCTTGCTACTGTGGACGAGACTCAAGAATACAGGTTCGACTCTTCTGTCGGAATCAACACTAAGGGCTCCCAGACCAAATATAAGCCCAAGGTGGTCATTAGCTATCCCAATGCAACCCCTCTTAGCTTGGATGGATCTGTGGATGTTGTGAACAGCAAACAAAAACAAACTCTGGACTCAGTTGTTGTACTGAAGGGAATACAAGATGATCCGATCACCATTAATGGTACTCTAGAATATGAAAATCATTCCAATTTACTTAATTTAACTAAAACTGCAAGTTTGGTAAAGAAACAAATACATGTACCTATATGGTGACCAGATAGTATATCTTGGGATGCAGGTACAGCTAAATCTAGTTGAAACATGCTTTTGATTAATGACTCATTTAGTACATTACTTTTATACAGACCACACCATGACTTTTTCAGTTTTACTCAAAGTCAATGTACACTAAACATTTTTCAGCTTTCATTTACAAATCGCTTTGTTTTGTGCTAATTGCTATATGGAATTAGATATTCTTCATATTGTGCCTTTTTTGTAGTTGATATCAAGAACACACCAAAAGCAAAAGGAGTCACCTTGAAGTATACCTATGAGAAAAAGAAGGAGTACTCTGCTGAAATCCTTGCAAAACTCTCTGACACAAAGAACAAAATGATCGCTTATCCCAAACTGTATATTAAAACCCCAACAAAGGACCTTATCAATGTCAAAGGCTCCATTTCTGGAAAACCAGGATCTAATATCAGGGTGGTTATTACAGAGGATAAGCTGTTTAGGACTCCTATAAGTGTAAAAGGTAAGTGGGCAATTGGAAATATAACAACCCCCCCCCCCCCCCCCCACACACACACAAACTTACAAACTTACAATGTAAGAAATTTGCAGATACTGATGCCTACTTATATAAGCTTCAGAACTTTCACTTCTATAATATTGTAAAAAATACTGGTATATATACAGTAAGATAATTTTCTGTTGTTTAAACTTGTTAATATACTTAACTTCAGTTGAATAAATCTTAAATGACAACAAATGATATAATACAGAATGCATTCATTTGATAATAATGATAAGAGAAATCTGCTGCTCTTAAATCTATTAAAAATTATCTAAAATTAATCTCTATATTAATACTGTACATTTTTTGAAGGGGATGTCAAAAAAATTGAAAAAGGAAAGCGGGTGTTCTACAAAATAAGAGCAAACTACAAAGGACCACAGAAAACCACGGCAAGAGTTCGTCTTAACACGGACAAGAAACCTATAAGTTTTGGGTGTAAATTGATTGGAGACTACAATTTTGTCCGCATTTTCAAATGGGCAAAGGATAAATTTGAATACAGCAGCAAGTACCTTAACAAAGGCACAAGAACACTGACAAGTATTGAAGTAAAATCGTAAGTACCAGTACATTATGTTTCAGAAAATTATGTCAGATCATTAAAACAATTTATTACCGTATAAGCTTAAGGATGATCCCCAAAAACATATTAGTCTATCCATTTGTTTGTTAATAAGGGCAACCTTTTCATAGCTGGTGTGGAAAAATTCCAGTACTCTACAATCAAAAAGGTATTAAAATATTTAGAGTTCAAATTAACTCCAAGGGTGTAGGAAAATCTCCAACAGGATACTTGAATTTGCTAAAATTCCAAATTTAATTCCCTCATCCATCAATATGACAGTACATGAGGAACATTTATTTGTGCCAACAGAATAGAAGTCACAAGTCAAACTCAAACATAAGTAATACAATGTATAGCTCTTTGTTAGTAATTTCAATTCAATTTCTGGACGATTATGGCACTTTACCAGTATATTCAAATTTTATTTGTCACTCATATACACCTCTTTGACCTACAGTAATTTGATAAGTGTCCATCTTTGTATCAAAAGACTTTAAATGTACGGTAGTCATACATGTTTTTAATAAATCTGGACTGCAGTTATCAAAGTTTACTTTTCTCTTTCCTTCATCCATCGTCGTATACCCACGGGTGATCACGTCTTTTACTTATAAGTAAAAGACGCCATCACCCGTGGGTCTCCGACGATGTCCTTCATCACTTGACATTATTGCTGTCTTTGTATCATTCATTATAACTATAACTGTTCAGTATTTTTATTTCAGAGACTTCAAATCATCTCGCTATTCCACCTACAACAACCTTCTCCAACTGAAATCTGTTCATCGTTCTAATCAAGTGGTGGAGATCAAATCTTCCTTTGACTATGGAAGAACTTACACCAGCAAAGTTAATAAACAGAGGGCTACCGTAAATGGCATCGCAAAATACAACTTCAAGAAGAATGGTGCAAGCATCAACTATAATGTCTCCATTGGTTATCAACCAGCTGTAAGTAATCATATCTATTATTCCAAACTCAAGAAATAATTAAAAATTAGTGGTTCTGCACTGATTGATTCCAATGTGCAGAAGGACTGAGATCATATATTACAGTACCTTATTTCCATCATTTATTTGCACTAACTGATAGTGTAAACATAAAATAAAAATATGCTATTTTCGAATCATTAAACAGTAAAAAATGTTTATATTTCTTTAAGTTTGTCTTGAGATAAACAAAGCTTTATTAGAACAAGCATGGTTTTTTCTGTCTGTTAGAACTCTTTAATAAATATTTGATACAAATTTGATGAAATATTATATTTGCAAAGTATGCACTCTGTTTCATCGAAGAAAAAATTACTTAAAAATAACCCAATTTTATGCAACAAAATAGCATTAAAAGTTCACAAATATCTTTAAATTGAAGGCATCTGAAAAAAATTGAAAATCAAGAATAAATTTAAAATCTATATTTGTTCAAAGTAAATATATATCATAAAATTAAATTATAATGTTCATTTGAGCGGGCATATCAGGCTCTCAGCATTTACCGGTATATAACTTCTAGTATAAGGTATGGAAAACAAGGTTCTTTTTCATATTTCAGGATCTGGATGCTTCCATCACAGGCACACATTCACACACACAAAAAAATGTTAAGTCTAACTTCGCTATTCGATACGAAGACAAGAACAAAGTAACCGCCTCCCTAAGACTCAATGATGAGACCAAAAAGATCCCCAAATACAGTGGAAAGGCTACACTTTCGTACCCGGGAAGAGACATTGAAATAGAAGCAACAGGATCTCGAAAAACTGACAGTATGGGTGACATAAAGTTAGTTATTCAACACCAGAAAGGGGCAAAGTCCATTGTAGCTGGAGAGTTCAACCAAAAGTCCAATACATCAGTGGAATTTGCATCAAACCTCAAAATCTACAATCAGAAGCCAGTCTCTCTAAATGTTGCCACTGATATCAGCCTAGCAAGCCCCAAACTTGACATGACAGTGGTCTATGATAATGATCAGTATGCTGTTATGGCATCAGGGGAGTACCAACAACAAAAGTATGGTAAGATCATGTCCCATGTTCAGTACCTTCAACGCAAGGTTGCAGTTGAAGTTGAAGGTGGAGATAAGGAAGGACAGTACATTGGGAAAGTGGATGTAAGTTGGGATGCCATTCGTAATGCAGACAAAAGAGTTTTGTTGCAAAGCATTGCAAGAGTAAACAGCTGGAAAGACTTCAGAGTTATCTCAAATCTTGAATACCCTGGTCAAAAAATTGCAGGAGAGCTCGAAAACCTTATCAAGGAGAGTTATTCTTACAAGACATCTGGATCAGTCTCATGGATTCCTAATCAGAGGGTATTTGCTGAAGTAAAGCTCATGGACAATCGCAAGAAATATAGAGGGGCAACAGAGGCTTCTGTGTCTATTCAGACATCTTTCCAAAACTTTGAGGAAATCAATGTCAAAGTTGGAAACAGCTACACTAAACATGAATATGAAGTACAAGCTGGTGTAACCTGGTCAAAGGGTCAAACGGTATCAGTGACTGCAACATCCAAATATCCACCCATGATAGAGGACCTAAACCTCGATATTAAGATGACCACACCATTTGAAGCCTTTGGAAACCCACATGTGATTCTGATCAACAAGCTCTCTTCCTCTCAGAAATCCCACAGTGCAAGCTTACAAGTAGAGTGGGGACAGAAGCAGTTTGTTCATATTGAAACAAATGGTGAAAACATTGCTTATGAACTTCAAAAAAGAGAGTTTACAAGAAATATTGGGTTCTCATCCAGCATCCTGAACTATGAGAAAGTTATCTTTAATATCACACATGAAGATAATTTAGAGAAGTTCAGATCCGTAGCTGTTATTACTCATAACAATGACAAATACCTGTACACAATAACAATGGACCACAAGTTAACAGGATGGCAATTAGACAGCCGAGGAACTTTTGATATCAAGGGACCCTATGACACCATGGTACTGATCTGGTCCCACAAAAACACTGACCGTGATATCAGAAGTACAGCAGAGATCAACTGGGGAAAGAAACAGAAGTTTACAGCCGAACTGACAGGTGATATCCAAACTGTTCCAAATCATAAAATTACAAGCAGATTCCAGATGAATGTCCCATCTTCATCACTGAGGAGAGTTGATGCCGTATTTGAGCATGAGAACAAGATTGGATTCATCAAAACGCTGGCTAAAATCATTGCTGACAAAGAAAACATCGGAACCATTGATTTAAATTATGGAAGACAAACTAGTAAAACATCTGTGGACCTTCAAATTACCAGTAAATACATGGACGACTTCAGACTCAAGTCTTCAGTAGAGAGTGCTAACATGCCAATCAAGTCTAGTTTAGAAATTCAATGGAAGCCATACCAAAAAATCACTGGGTCTTTCACTCATTCAGACATTTTAAATAATATAGAAAGCAAACTGACCTTAACTACTCCTTTCCCACAAGCCCGCAGTATTATCATTGATGCCAGCCATAAATTGAATGGTGTGGATTGGGAAGCAAAAGGTGCTGTTGAATATGCACCCATGCAAAAAATAACAATTGGAGGAATCTACAACATACACACAACTAAAAAGGCTCGTGTCTACATCACTTCACCTTTCCCAACAATGCAAAGATTTGAAACAGGGGTCAATTTCAATGGTAACTGGAGAAAGTTTTCCACTGACTTTGATTTTGAAATCAATCCTCTTGTAAAGAAAATAACAGCATCCTCAGAGTGGAACCATGATCATCTTAACACCCATGGATCAGTCAAGCTGAACACACCATTCCCACAATACCCTTATATGCAGGCTGAAATCCGTAGACAGAATAAGGTCACATCAGAAGAAACAAGCTTCATGATAGAGTATCTACCTACCCAGAAAATTGAAGTCATTGGTTCTTATGTTGCTCAACCTAAAAATCTACAAGGAACATTCACTGTCAAAACTCCAGGAAACGTGCCAGCAGTTATTAGTTACAGACAAAATGGTGACATCAATGCATTTGTTAATCATGCTGAAATCATTTACAATGAAGATCAGAAAGTTGTGTTGGACACTACGTTTGGCATTGAACCTAAAGTGTCTGGAACCTTCCATATGGAAAGCCCAATTAAAGGTTATAACACTGTAGATTTCCAATTCAGCCATGAAGGTAAAACATGGAAAGATCTGAGGACACAATTTCTGTATGGCACTAACAAGGAAAGAATTGAAATTGAAACTATTTTTGACATAATTGGCACCATTGAGGCAAAAGCCATGATTAAAACTCCATTTGAAGTTTTGAAAATTGCAGAAGCTAGCTTTTCTCATGATGGTACATTCCCAAATCTTAGAACTAACATCAGGGGCATTTTCAACAACTACAGTCTGGAAAGCAACCTTGACACATCTCACTCCATGAGAATCACAGGAGGTAAAATTAATTTAGCAACGACATTCCCAGCTGTCAAATTCATAGAATTAGCCATAAATCACGAGGGATCATTGGACAGTTTCCAAACACATATTGAAACTACTTACAACCAAAAGTTAATCCAGGCTGACACAGTGTTTAGTCATTCTGATGACTTAACAGCATTCACTTCCACTTTGATTACACCACTGCAAGGATGGGAAAAAACAATGATAACTTTTAACAGAGATGGACCACTCAGCAATTTCAAATCCACAGCAGAAATCAAATACCAAGATAAAAAAATTGCTGCAAGCTATGACCACAGTTTTAAAAATGGTGATGTAGCAACCACAGCCACACTTTTCACTCCATACACCAATGATATTGTGTTCACACTTTTCACTCCATACACCAATGATATTGTGTTCAAGTTCGACCAGGATCAAAAGAAGAGAGGGTTCACAACCAATATTGAGTTCACAATGGGAACCGACAATGAATGGAGATCCCGCACAAACTACAAGCTTCGCAACAATGAATTTATACTAGACATTGATGAAACTTTAATTATGGCAGGTGAAAGATATACTGGAAGTTTCAATATTGATCATGCAGGAGTTCTTCTGGCATTTTCCACAAAAGTTTCTGGAAAGTTACAATCACACAGCATAGGTACAGATGTTGAATTCAATGCACAGTCACTAGATGATATTTCTGCCTCAGTGAAAATTGATTCATCCTTCAAAAATTACACTGAAATGGATCTTGCTGCTACACACAAACTGGTCCAAGGAAAATATAAAACAGGAGTCAAAGCAAGTCTGGAAAAGAAACATACAGTAGCTGTTACTAGTGAAGTCATTGTTCAGATTCCAAAACCTGGTATTAAAGTTGATTTGCAAACATCTTTGAGTGGCTATGAATCAGCGTCTGTCATCATTAAATCTGATAAATCCTCAGATAAATACAAAGGAGAGATCCAAATTGTGTATCCCAATGGAGATACAATAACAGCTGATGGTACATTCAAGGCAGAATTGCCAGTTGTAGATGCCAACATTCAGGTGACCTCACCTTATAAAGGACTCGAAAGTGTTGTGGTCAAGGCAAAGTCATCAAAATCTACCGCAGACTTTGAAGTTAGATACGGGGACAGTCAGAAGATCACATGCTCTATGTCTCATATCATTGATCTTCCAACTATCAATGTAAATTGGGCTGTCACTACTTCTACGAACACTGTGTCTGCAGAATTCAACAACAAAAAAGTGGGCAACAGATACACAACCACCATTTCAACCAATATCAATGGTAAGAAGAGTTCTGCAAAATCTATGGTTTCAGTTGATTTACCATCAATTGATATGGAAGTTTCCATCAAGGATTCTCCTCTCAAAGAATTTGTGGACTATGATGAACTCCCATCAGATTTAACACTAGTTGTTAGAAATCAAGTTGGAACGCCGATGATATCCACAGACATCTACTTGACTGTTGATAGCACCGAAAATGCCAGAATAAAATCAGGAATTAACACTGATGATATGGTTGGAGATATCGTTATAACCTTTTTAGGTGAAAAACTCATTTCCATATCTCATAACGCAGAGGACAAGTGGACACGCACATCAAATGCTGCTTTGAAATGGAATGATAATAATCACATGTCCACTGCTTCAAGATGCATGATAAATCTACCTGACATTGACTGCTCAGTCACAGTGGAATCAACATATTACAAAGACATTCAAATCTCTGTCATGAATACTGTAACTGATCAACTGATTTCCTCTTCTGCTTCCGCTTTCTTTGGAACTGCGCAAAGATACAGTGGAGAAATGACCCTGTCACCTAATCCATCTGATATTCAGTTCACCTTGAAACTTTTAACTCCACATGAAAATTTTACAGCATCAGAAGTATCATTCACTCACATTGAAAAAAGTAAGACTTACTCAACTAAACTGGTAGTTTCTTCTGACAAAATTTCCACCATCACTCTGGAAGGCAGAAACAGACTCCAGACCATTTTTGATTTGGATCTTTTCGGCAAAATAACGAGTGATTTTGAAGCTATTAAACTTTGTCAACTTAGAGTCACAAGTCGAAAGGAAGGAGATGAATATATCATGCAAGTGGAAAACATTATGAATCCAAGAAAAAGAACAATTGTTGATTTATCTGTAGTTTTACCTGGTGAAAACCAACCACAATCTAAAATGCATCTTTCTATAGAAACACCTTTTGATAAACTGAAGAGCTTCAAATATAAGGACGATGGAACTTCCAACAAAAATGACAAACTGATGAGATCTTCAAGAACTGTCCTTATCCAGTATAATGGTGGTACATATTTGGATATAGATGAGGCTGCAGACATTTTGGTTGATGAAGACTGGCTATTGGATTATAAGCTGACTTTCAGACATCCTAGACAAATGGAATATTCATTCAATTCAAAGAAAGAAAACAACCTTTTTACAGGAGAATCTATCATAAATTGGAACAAGGCAGACATCAATAGCAACTTCCAAGTCAAAGGCCAAGCATCCATTGTTAATGACAAAGACCTTCATAATCAAGTACAACTGGAAGCTATTCATGCTACAAGAACAGTTGGTATTGATGCAATTCTTCATAAAACTTCCAACACAAAGAGGTCCAAATTCATTGTAACATGGGACAAGGACAACAGCAAAAAAGCAGGATTTGACCTTCACCAAGATAACAACAAGTATTCCACAAAGGTTGTAACTCCAACAAGATCAATTGAGCTAGTCAATGAATATGACGACAGTGCTCCTAAGGTATGGAGTGAGAACACCTTGTATTGGGATGCAGACATGGATACAGACAAAAAAGCTGGTATTCGCCTAACATGCTCCTCTGGCGAACGCAACCATGACCATAAAATTGACATCAAACTGCCAACTTTCAACAAGGTACAACTTTTTCAAGTGATAAAATCATTGGCTTTCTTCTGAAACATTTTCTAATTAATTTGTGTGTGTGTTTTTGTCCTTTTTAATATCATTTTTTCTCTTTCTATTTCTACAGGAATACACTATCAGCACATCCACTCGGCAAACTTCAAAATTATTTGAAAGCACTGTGGAGTTTTCCTACTCCCCAGAAAGGAATAGGAACATAGTAATGTCAGTCCGATTGGATGATAAGTCTACAGGACCCCAGTCCTCTAACTACAGCTGGGCTATAGGAATGTCTCAGAGATACAGTAACCTTGATATGACTCTGAGTGGACACCTCGGACAGTCTGATGACATTGATACAGTTGGTGCCAACATTCAATATCTCACCAACCAAAGAAAGACGGAGAACTTGAATATGTTCATGGAGATCAAGAAACTGCAGAGAGAGATTGGTCTTTATGTAAGTATTCACTGATGAGTTCACCCATCCCAGTTTCTAATTACATTTTACCTGGAAGGTAATTCATATCGGTTTTTGTCTCTGTTTTAATAAGAAATTTATGTTTTAGATGTATGATCCGAAAGGAAAATCTATGGGTATCATTGGCCGTGTAGAATCTACATCACCCCTGCTGGTAACGGTAGGCTGTTTGGACGAGGGCAGGCATTCTGAGAACCTCATAGTCAAAGTGGATGAGAACAAACGAAGTGTTGAAATCAAAGCCAAATATGACTCGGGTAAACTATTCAAAATGGCTACGCTTAAATGAACATATGAATAAAATAGTTCATATTCTAAATATTTACTTTTATGATAAAGAAAAATTAAATAACTTTAATACAATAACTGTTCCATGTTTTTATATTTTCCTGTTACGTTTTCACTGATTAGAAAACCCCAACTCAGCCCTACACATGAAAGCAGAGTTGCCAACCAAGAAAGATCTTCAGGTTGAGCTCTACAGAACTGGTAACTTTGAGCAGGTCACTGAATCACTTATCAACATCCAGCTCAAAGACTCAAGAATCCTACATGGAAAGATCAACTGGAGACCAGAAATGTTTGCTGATGCCATGGTAACATACCTTACACTAAACAAACATTACTTGTCTTTTTCTACATTGGATAATTTTGAAAGTTTTGTGCTTAAATTGTACAATGTAACATGTTTTAACTTTGGCATTCAGGAATTTACAGCCAAGAGAATGATGAAGGATGCCACAGAAGCTAATGCTGCATTGTTAGAAGTGGGAACTGAAATTGCTGATGAACTGGCTGGAAAAGACTCCAAATTTAGCAAGGAGTTGATGGTTGAGATTCAACCTTTTGCTGAAGCTCTGGCTAAAGAAATTGATAACTTCCAAGATGAACTTAAAATCTTTAAGCAGAAACTGACAGAAATGAAGAGAGACAATGATCTATATCTTGGGGATATGAGCCAGTTCTTCAACAACTGCACTCAAGAATTCATGTAAGCGCCATGAAGTACTGTAAATGCAATACATTATATTTGTATTCTATTTTGGGGTTTTGGTAGAAAGTACATCACTAAATTCCTTGCATATACTTAAAAAAAACACATAGAAACCTACTACATGTACTTCAAATCATTGGAAAAATCATTTTCGGCCAAATATTGTACAAACTAAATATGACACATTTACAATAATCTACCAGGTATTCAAAACAAGTTAAAGATTTTTATGCCTTTTTACAAAGAAAGTTAATATCAAAGAAATATATTATAAAAAGATAAGATTAATATTGTTGTTATTTTAGTGTACAGTATGAAAAAGCCCTGAGATCCATGGAGACAACATACAGTGACCTGAAGACAAAAATCATTGAACTATCCAATGATATCAAGACTTATCCATTTGAAAAGGAATACACCAAGATAGTCAATGAACTTTCATCCAAATTTGAGGTGAGAACAGAACTAAAATAACCAAACATAACTAGGGTAGGGTATGAGGGTCTTTATAATTATAAACAAACATCAACTTTTAAGTAACAAGGCAATGGTGAGTGGTTAAATGGAGTTGAATTTATTTTGATCCAGGTTTACATATAATGATTTCTCGTAATTTTTATTTGTGGGACAGGAATACAAGACAGAGGTACACAGCATGATGATGAAGGAGGTAGGCACAATGACAGCTAGCATCAAAGCAAACATTCGCATGCTTCAGCGGAAGATCAAAGAACTCCTCCAAAAGACAAAGGCAATCGCCTCAGGTATGGTTTGTTTTATGCATGACATTCTACCCAAGATCATCAACAAAATTGTTCAAAGTTTTGTTTGGAGTAGAAAGTTACATTTGCAATGATTTTATTTTGCAATTTGGGATAAAATGGTTTTCAGCAAGCAACAATATTTTCATAGTATCAAGTCTTTGTTTTTAGTTTTTTGACAAATCAATAAAGGACTCTGTCCTGGTTCCCAGCGAGAAATATTGGAGACAATACTGATCTCAAGAACCTTGCAAACTTTTCTTGCACATGAATAAAAGTTGGTTTTCATGAGAAAAACATCTAATACAATGTATTTTCATAGCTGTATCTCTTTTACAGAAAAACTGGACTTGATCCTTCAGCACCCTGACATCATAAAAATGCAGCAACAAATATCTGAGAGACTTCCAGCCATGCCAGAGTATAGCATGGTTGTTAAAAAGGTTAAATCTGCAGTAAAGAATGTCGATCCTATGAAGCCCTACAATGATGTAGTTACAAAGGTGACTTCGGTTGTGCAAAGCAAGTACGAGGAACTCAATCAGGACAAAGACTTTGTCAAATTCAAAATACTCATAACGGAAATTTATGAAGAGGTAAGTAGATAATCATCTTACTATGTATTTTACGTCAGTTACATCCCTTACTCTCACTGCAATATATTATCAAAACAATTATTTTGTTTATTTTTCAGCATACCTGTTCTTATTACCTAGCAATTTTACTAAGAATATGTTTTCTTTTATTTATAGCTGTCCACTGGATTTGAGTTCCTGTCCATCAAGAAGCAACTCATGGACATCGCAACTCAAATGCATAGTGACATCAAGAAATTTATAGTTGAGGACATTGCTGAAATGAAGATTCTGGGATTGGACAAATCCAGAGTCATCGCTTTTGACCCTGAGAATGGCAACATTGAAGTCGAAATTTACATGCCCACTGGAATGGAAACCCTAGATCGTCTACCAAAGATACCAGTCACAAAATTCAGGAATGTCATGAAAGACTTCGCAGGCAAAGTCCAGACTGTTATCCCTGACTCAGACTTCAACCTCTGGGACATTTACTATAGAGTTAGACCCGCAAGTCTGCACCCCATCGACTGGATTCCACCATTCAAAGGGTATGCCTATGTGGCTGGTAACAGGCATTTCATCACATTTGACGGAAAGAATTTTGACTTTTCTGGAGACTGCAGCTTTGTCTTGACTCGTGACCTGGTTGACAACAACTTCACAGTCATCATGAACTACAAGCCAAATGAGAACATCATGGATAATCTCCTGGTTCTTGCAGAAGGAAAAACCATTGAAATCTTCCCAGATTTCACTGTAAGTCCTCTACTCTGTCCTTAGAGTATTCAATATACATCAAGCTACTTATAGCCATGAGTAACAAAAAAAAGTGTATTCTATTTATTCATTATCATCTTGTTTATAGGTAAAGATTGATGGCAAGCCCCATGAATTCCCATACATGTCACACAAGCTGAGCCTGGAGAGAGTAGGAGACTGGATCAAACTAGATACCGGACGTGGTCTGATCATAACCGGGGACCTCCCAAGCAACGTTTTCACAATTGAAGTCAGTGGCTGGTACTTTGGAAAATTGGCAGGTATACTTGGAACCTACAACAATGAGCAGTACGATGAACTGACAACAGGTGACAACAAGATTGTCAAAAATGAGGACAGCTTCTACAACAGTTGGGAAGTCAGCAAGAAATGCAGGCCCAATGGAAACAATGCTGTGGACATCATCCAGGATGAGAGTGATGTCAAGTACATCAAATGTGCTAAAGTCCTCAAGTCAACCGACTCGGTGCTCAGGCCATGCTTCAGACAGGTAAGTGTTCATGATCATGACCGATGAAAAGTGCAGTGGTATTGAACTAGAATAATAATGAAAGTTGGTCTTTACTACAGAAAAATTGATTTACTATTTGATATTTATTTCATTTAGGTTAATCCAGACAAAGCTTTTGAGATGTGCTTGAACCGAGATGATATGTGTGCTGCCTCCAGATTCTATCTTCATCAGTGTCGTCAACAGGGTGTATATCTGCCTCCTCCTAAAGAATGTGGTATGTTTCTAGCATGTTTTCATCCTCATTTTTTCTTCATTGCAAATAGTGTGGATTTATACCATACAACCTCTGTTACATTTTCTCCCTATTTTGTTACAGTTCAGTGTGTTGCCCCCAATGCTGAGAGTTTCGAGGCTGGTGAGACCATTAGGATTTCTGCAAGGAGTGATGACTACCAGCCTATTTCGTCAGCAGACACAATCTTCATTGTGGAGGAGAAACCATGCAATAAGGAGACAACCAAACACCTTGGCTCTCTAGTCTATGAAGTTGAACAAGAACTCACTAAAGCTGGTATGTTCTCTCTCAATACCTGAAGAAAAATCTCAAAGGCTTTTATGGATTCTGTAACTATAGACTGACTATGTCTTTGCCATTATTTTTAGGTATTTCAAACAACAAATATGGATTGATTGGGTTTAACAAGAAGGGATCACACAGTCATACAATGGATGGCCAGTTACTCAATGATGCTACCAATTTTGTCAAGGGTGTAGAAAGTCTCACCTTCACTAGCTACAAGACAGACACATTAGATGCTATCCTCCAGGCTGCCAATTATCCATTCCGTGCCGGTGTTGTCAAGAACATTATTCTTTTGCAATGTGGAGGTTGCTCTGATCTCAAAACCATTCAGTACCAACAAGTTAGACACACTCTGCAGGCCAGAAACATTCAATTCCACATTCTGAGAGACCAGGAATTCAAGCTTGGAAACAAAATTCCAAAACAGAAAATCTTGGGTGTGTATGCTTCCAGTTCTTAATTAATGAAAAAGTTGGAGGGTCTTTTGGGATTTTAAAATAAATTGTCATGGTATCAGGGATTGGGCAGTTTGAAATGTAAATTTTCTTATTACAGGAATGGACCGCACAAGGAAATATGTCCTTCAGAACTCTAATGACAATAGCCTTGAGAACATGGGTTATTCAGTGGACACCTGCTCACACCTGGCCCTACTGTCCAATGGTTCAATCTTTGATTCCAGCTCACTTTCCCTAAAGAAAGTCCGCCACCAGAAAATGGCCATTGACACCATCAGTAACCGCATAGCTAAATCCTCTTTACCCTCCCAATGCCAAGTCTGTACTTGTGAGGCCGATGAGACTGGGGCTGCTAAGTCAGTCTGTAGAAGTTGTTACTCAGAAATGACAGATGTAAGTTTACATAATTATTTCTTTAGGACTGTATAATTGTATCTATATTTTGAGTGAAAATTACCTTCAAACTAGTACAAATAACTCATTTCGAATACCATGGAAGATTATTCAAGCTTTAATGGCTAACAATTGCTAACCCCTTTATTCTCTATATTTTGCAGTATATTAGCCTCTGGTGGAACACATTTAGGCACCCAATGACCATTGAGCAAGAGATTAACAAACAGTTTCAGGTAAATTGAAATTAATTTATCTAAAAAACCAGCATTGTAATTACATTTATAACCCGATGAATGCAATAACTTCCAATAAAGAATTAAAAACTAGAAAATATCAAAATACAAACTTGAGTAGTAAATGCGTGTCCAGCAGTCCAAGTATTATGAAATAAGATATCCTCTACTGGCATACTTTACCAAAATCTGCTAACCCGGATTATGAAATATACCAACAAGCAATTGCAGCTCATAATGCCATGTTTACTCTAAAATGAATTGTAAACTGTAGATGTATAACAAATTCAAAATGAAAGGAATGCAGAACAATGATACTGTCTTGATATCACACAGATGGTTTTTTCATAATTTATTTTTTTATTTTACTTTTTATTTTAGGAGTTCTTGAATGCAAAGAAAAATTGGGCAGTACTGACAGCGTAAATGAGAAAAATTAACAAACTTTATACCTGATGATCCCCCTGTGATTTGTGCAATGATCAATGCAGAAAAAACATTATTAGTATCATTACAAATGTACTCATTTTTATCACTACTCATTTTTATTCATTCAAAACTATCGTGTGATTTTTCCTCTTTAATCTTACCAATCAAAAAAATGTTTGAATAAAAATCCTGTAAATACTTTGACTTTATTTATTGTTAAGCAATATGTAATAAAATATTTGAATAATGAATGGGTTTTATTTTTTTTGCTTGACTAACCATTTAATAACCATTGATACTAAAATATGCATTTTATAGATGCTTGGTTTTAGAAATTTACCAATACAAAAAAAAACCAAAACCAAACAAACAAACAACAACAAAAACAGATTTCCTATCAAAAACTGGAAATACCACATTCATTTAGAAACCATTCCTCAATATCACACCATAGTTCTTTTAGATAACAACATTCATAAAAAAAGATGATCATTTGTTTCAATGTTTGTCATACAGAAGCTACATAAGGGAGAATCAATTAATTTCAGCTTATGCAGATAATAACTTGTAGGTTTAATTCTATGTGAAATTTGAAATTGGAGCCAGTTGAGTTTACTTTTATTTTAATTGTTTACTTGGAGTGAGCTCGCTTAACCTTTCATAATTTTACTGGTCAGGAGCCGGTTGTATCAATATTTAATGGTTTATTAAAGCATTATTAAACTCCATATATTTAATGAGTCATTAATGATTTGGTATGCGTGATCGATATGACTGCATGTATAAATGCAATATACGTTATATAAGAAAGCTTATAGGCCTAAAAGGGGACTGCTGACATATGTAAAGGAATATATCAGCCTTTCAGAATTTCTATAGTGATCATAACACCGAACAGCGTCAAAGTAGAAACTTTCGCTGTACAATTTTTGAAGTAAAGGATAACAATGCCTAAAAATTTAACTTGTCAGTTAATTAGTTAATAATGCATTTTAAAGCAGTTTGTAAAAGCTTAAGAGTGCATATGATCATACGCCGACATCGTTTCACTCGATCACGAAGATTTCATTCTTCTCCAATCAGATCGTAGTAGGCGGAGTTGAGACATTACCGCTCGTGACTTAGTTGGAGAGAGAGAGAGAGAGAGAGAGAGAGAGAGAGAGAGAGAGAGAGAGAGTTTACTTACATGTAATAGGGTAAATTATAGATGACGCAGATGAGCGAACTATCTATCAAAAGTTATAGTGGCAAATCAAGATCTAGTGAATAGATAATGGGATGAAGTAATGTTAAACATCGAAGAATGTATGAATATTCAAGAAACTTTTTTCATTACAAGTATTACCGTTAGTATCCTAATCAAAGTATGCCGAATCTTTTTGGAATTAAACATAGGTTGTAACTTTTCTTTGCATAAAAACTTTCTTCTTGGTTACTCGGTGTGAAACATTCTTTACCTTAAAACATTGTTTTATTTTTCCACTAAGCATCCGCCTGCGTTTCACTATATCTAAATGCACAACTGATCATTCGTTCGCATTTCAAAATACAAATGTATATAATGCCCGTATTCTCGCACTTCATGCCAGGAAAAGTTGGTTAGTTACTTAGTTACGTCATTCTTGTACATGTATGAAGACACTGCTGTCATGGTTGTCGACGGCCAAAGAAATTTTCACAATCGTTCTTTAAAACGCTTTAAAGTTACACCAATAAGGGATATACATGTAGTTTATAGTTCTTAATTTGTTTGCCAGTTTATACATGTAACTAATGATGATTTCTTCACCGGCATCACCTATAACTTACTCAATTCTCTCTTTCTCTAGGAAGATTGTATATTGGATCGATATGCCAAAACTCAGATGCTTGATCCACCTTCATTTATCGCGGGAAATATAGAGCGAGTTATGTGTAGTAGTTACCGTTTCTACACTACTATATCAAAATAATAGATTCGAATTTTTGGGCTTTAACACCGAGAAATCGGAAGAATACTGTCTTTTGTTTTATATATTTTTAACATCATTAAATTGGTACTTGAAGATTATAAGTTTCTTTCTATTTTTTCTCAATCAAGCTTTGCTAATTTATAATCAACGAAAATTCCTTTAAAAAATCCGGAAATCATTTTTGGATTTTACAATCTTGCAGCACGTGCGCATTACATTCATGCTAAATCACTGGAGGCTCTGAATTAGTTTATGTTTCCACAATATCACATTTGCATGGATAAACTCAGAAACGATAATACAAATACGTTTAAATTTTCATCATTGAAATATATTTGCAATATATTCTGTTTATCAAAGAAAAAACGGGAGATACATGTAATTCTAACCAGGGACGTATATATTAAAAATATATATTAGTATATTTACATTCTACTGTGTTTTTCCATTAAATTCCGTGACGTTTAAATGCCTCTAAATGCAACACCTATTCACTGCGTATGAATTTACGTGTAATTTACATAAGTAGTTCTCAAACAGTGATTTCTATGTTATTTGTTAAAAAATGTATTTCATGAATGTTGTAAAAACACCATGTTTTATAATTATTCAACAAAAAAGTTGACTTTATTGTTTAAAGCACCATTTCAAGAGTTATTTATCATGGATTATATTTTCATGCTCGTCGATCTCATCTCAACAGTCTATGTGAAAACCAGTTTAAACCGGTTTTACAAAACAGCTGTTCCTGCTGTTACTTATTCACTCCCTCTGTGATCTGCACTTTATATCGATTTATTTAAGTAAACAATTGATTTCTTCAGTAAGGGAATGTAAATATAAGCATTAAATGATTCATTTTTGACGTCGTCGTGTCAATAACTGCCGTCAGGTGAGCAGACAAATTATCATAACGCGCTAACGCGCGTTATTCAATTTGTCTGCTCACCTGACGGCAGTTATTGACACGACGACGTCAAAAATGAATCATTCAATGCTATAATATACGTCCCTTCTCTAACTTTGTGCATTTAATATTAGAGTTCCAAATGTCTGCATGAGCATGGTGTGTAAAATACTGTAGAAGCAAGTAAAAAATGTTGGTGAAAAAGTGTTGAATTCTTGAATAACAGAATTAAATTTTTAGATGAAAGTTATATACAGCCTCAAAATGGTTTGTTATGAATAATTTTACTGTTATTTTCAATACAGCTTCATTAATTTTCTCCATAATCGTTACGGAGCGATTCTGCAATGTTTTGCTACATTACGGGTAAATGGGAGGCATTTTAACTGTGGTGAAGGCCTGTCCCGAGACACAGATTATTTTAACTAAGCAGAGTGTAGTGAAATTAAAAGCATTATTGTAGGCTTAAAGATTGGTTATGTAAATATCAACAATACAGTATGTCGATGTATCTATTTTGTAAATGTCCGATATCATATGCAATGTCAACCCGTGCACGCACGGGTCAAAGTCTAGTAAGTTATAATTAGTTTTCCTTAGATACCCTGTAGAGAGGTTAAGGCTGTTGGATCCTGCGATCAAAACTCTAAAAGTTTTTTTTCTAAAGTATTTTTTCAAAATCTACACACATAGTTTAACCAAAATCCAAAACAAAATGTTGGGCTCTATATGCTTCATTTGGCGCTAGGGTGCATTTAATATGACCTTTCTGTACTGAAAGTGCAGATTGCACATAAATCCCTTTTACCTCTATATTTTATTATCGGAATGAACCATGGCATTAAATACAAATTTATACTATTTAAAATAAATAAAATTAAAATTATTATAAAGAAAAATGTTACAATTTCTTCAACTAATTAATATTTTGATTTGATTTTTGCACTGATAAAATGCTATTTTAATCCATTACCAATTCAACATGTAATGAAATTATTTAAAAGTCTCAAATTTTTTCTCAAATTATGATAAACTTGTCAGAAAAATCTTAAAATTTCAGAAAATAAAACAAAAAGAATGGGTCTATTATGTAAAATTTGAGATATGGCATGAAATAAGCTGATTTTAGGCAAAATTTGGGATTCATTTTTCCTTGACTTTTATGAAATATAAGTTAAATTTGCCAATATGTGTTAATAGAAATATTGAAAATTTGTAAAAATATGTTTTTTGAAACAAAATAAAGATGTCCTTATGCAGAAACTATCGGAAAATTTTGTTTGTACTGAAAATAAGGAAGCTAAATTAACGGTACTCTAAAACAACTGGGTTATGAAAAATGTTCATTTTCTTCTTAAAAACCTTCCGCCACAAAATATAGTCCCATACTAAACTCTGTAATCATGTAATTTTTCTTTTATTATTTTATTTAAGATAGTTTAATTGGCATTATAAAATTTGAATTTATGAGTAGAATCAATATATGATGCATAATTTTTAGAATAGAGGTGACCCAAAATGACTACCCAAAACAGAGGAACGAACCTCTTTAAATGGTCACGAGAAGGCGTAGCTTGTCGTTGCTAGTTCCATATCGCGTTAAGTTATTTATTCAACTCTCATTTGGAAAATAATGAATAGATTTCAAGTAGCATATAAACTATTTCAGCTTAAATTTTTCAAGTTTTGTTTTTTCCATTTTGATGCTTACAATTTATTAATATGTTCGACAAAAATTTGGGTATCAGTCGTCAAGTGATAACCGAGATACATACTTCATAATATGTGTTGTGTAAACAAACATCATATCAAGTTTTGTTTACATAATGACTGTTAAACAGAAAATACTAGGTTAAAGTAGTCCGAGTATCGCACTACGTCATAATACGGATTTTACAATATTGGTTCGACTTTTACAAAGCGTTTTTGATACCCGGTATTGATTTTGCCCTACATCGCTGTTGTAAACAATATGGCAATAGTAAGCAATCAGAACGGTAATATATGTATTCTAAGAGAGATAGAAATGATTAATGTTGAGAAACTCGATTCTGTTAAAGTAAAATGAAAAACGAAGTTTCTCATTAACCAGGAACTCAGGTATGCTTATATCTTCTTTGTTTTGACCCCCCCCCCCCCCCCCGAATTTTTCTTTTTCTTTTCCTAAAACCGGTTTAAATTTAGAGACAGAAGCTATTTTGAATTTAATCAATCGTCAATTAATTAATGTTTAAATGATATCTAACATTGTTGACAGATCTAGGCAGAAAACTGTTGCAAAATCTGATCTTTACGGATTTTTTCGTCAGGGTGTACTTGGTTTAGAGCTTATAGCGTGAAAAGTAATCCGTCAACATATAATTTATTTTACCAAATCTTTTTTCTAAGATGTCAATCTATAGAATAAACACCGTGAATTTAAGTTTGAGTCCATAAAATAGTAAAAAAATTACCAAACGCGATACTAGCATTGCATTTTTTGTATTCTATTTTGATGCATCAGGTCCATAAAGCGTACTTACTTACAAAAATTTGCGCAAAATTATTGATGAGATATGGCTTAGATAAATATTTATACTCTATTTTGTATGTTCAGTTCTAATTTTTTTAAAATTGGTAATTATTTTTAGGAAAAACGGACGTCTGGCAAATTTCATAATTGTCAATAATTTTCGCAAGGAGGTACACCCGTCTGAGAGGTGATAGCAAACAAACTAGCATGTAAACATACATATTTTCTTTTATATATGTATTGCTAAAATGTATATCTATCATTTAAAGCTAAGCTTTTAATGATTGAGCCCATTTAGTGCCGAGTATAGGACTACCTTAAAAGCAAAACTGAAGTTTCACCATAACGTATCATAAATAGTCATCCCACAAGCTGATTAATATAAACGGGAGAAAGGTGTCGACTGAATACCAGTTTAAGACGAAATGTAAACTAATCCAAGTTTAACTTTTATTAAATGTTATATCTAACTATGATATCTATCTAACCATTGGCTGCGCAATTCTATGACTATTAGATAACTGATGAACTTATGGACTTTGTAACAAAAGACCTTAATATACAGTAAATCACATACTGTTTTAATCAGACAACTTGCGGTCGCTCGAAGCGACAACATGTTTTATCATTTATTTTTAATCCTGTTGTCTCTAGCAGCGGTTTTGTTAGCGGGTATGTAGCATGCATCATTCATTCCAGCCTTGTATTATTTTAATTTTATTATTTTTCTACTCTATCTTTTTTCTCTCATTATGTTCATCAATCATTATTATTATTCATATCACATACACTTTAATACATAACACCCTCTTTTAAATATTGCAACAACCTGATATAACCATTCTCAATTTGTTGTTGTCGTTAAATTAATAAGAAATTATATCATTGTTCATGTACTCGTGAGTGATGAAATATAATAAATTATGTTTCTATTAGTGCTTTCTGATGATTTTGTTTTACTCATACAGGTCCAGTAAAGAATTTTAAAGTGTTAGCTCAGACATCATGCGCTATCCAATGCACGGGTAAGGTTCTAAAAAGCAATATGCCTGTCTGTCTCTTTCTTTCTAATATTAAGAGGTCGACTTCAGCCAATCACAATGTCACTAATAATGCTTTGCATGACCAGACTAACCATGCATTAACATATTATGCGTATATTTATGTAATATTCGAATAAAAGGTGTGTCTAAACATATAATTTTCTTTGGGCTGAGGTGTCTTTTTTAAGTTGATGTATCGTAAGACGTCGGTCCAAAGCATTTTGACGCATTTACCTGAAGGTGCAAACTTTTGTTCAGTTCTTTGGTGAATAAACTGACCTTTTCCTTATACTAGTTTTCGGAAAACTTTAATTTCTACGCATTATATTCCTGCTATATATACGAAAACATGTACACTTATAATTAAACCAAATTAAAATAACTGGAATGAATCGAATATCGAATCGATGGCCTTAAATAATTAATTTTCAAGCTCATTTAATTGAAAATGTATCTTGCTACCTGCATCAGACTTTTCCTATTTAAAGATAAATGACTATACATTATTCTGATATATTTTAAAGGTTGCTCATTGTATTAGTATTTTCTCTGCAAACTTGTTGCAAACAGTTTGCAGGGATCTCGTTGTCATACATAATCTGAATTTGCGGACAAAGTTGCTGTTCACACAAATGAGATCTTAAGTGCATTCAGAGTTTGAATATGCGGCAAAGTTGTCACAATTTTAAACTGATCGCTAGAAGCAAACTTGTTACAAAAAATTTGCATGAAACTAATGGAAGCAGCTCTGGTGCTATATGCCGAGAATTTCCTAATATTTGATATTAGCCAGCCAAACGCAAGACTTTTGAGTGATAGTGTTTTTGTTTGTTTGTGACGTTTGGAAAACGTTACAAAACTTTCTCACAACTATTGCTGATCAATTCTGTACGTTCAAATACCCATATAAAGACCATAAATTTTCTTCAACAAGAAAAATTTTCTAAAGTCATGTATAAATTTCAAAATTAGGTCTGGATCGTATGGTGTTCCGTTGGGGCTAGAAAGAATAATTTAAACGTGACAAGGCTATGTTCAGGTCACAATAAGAATTCGTCCCATTTTCATGCAATTTAGCAGCCGCGGTCCGTAGGATATCTGTCATTTTAACGATAACGACAGAGCATTATATCAACGTTGGGGTCACTCGCACCTTTGCAAATTTCGCCTTTAGGACGAAGATGCGAAGTTGCGAAAGCGAAAGTAAAATTTTGCAAAGTCAAAGGGGCGATACTTTTATCGCTCTTTGCCTTTGCACTCTTTGCCTCTCTCTCTCTCTCTCTCTCTCTCTCTCTCTCTCTCTCTCTCATGCATTTAACAAATCTCAGTCGATTACATATAATTTGATATGGGTACCGTACTCGCCCGAAGTTTTCCGAATGCTTTTGGATGTTATTGGTACGAATATCGCTAGAATGTTCATTAATTTTTTATTGGGTTTATTTACCAGTGCTGACTAAGCCCAATCATTATGTACTCCATATAAAATGTAATTCCTGACTCTTGCAATTGATCAGTCTGCACCCTTAATTCAATACCGTGGTGTAAACACTGTATTTAAATTTCATTATAACATCCCTGCGAATGTGTTCGGAATGTTTTCTTTATCGTTGTTAAGTATGCAATAAATTTAGAGGTGCTCGAATGAAAGTTCACAAGACTTCCCCGAGATTTATTCAGTTCCTGTGAAATTTCGAGCGGAAATATAAGTTTTCGGATTATATTCTCAAAATACGTAAGTACTGGTCGTTTCTCATATTATATCCTACTTTGATTTATGTTAAAACACGATAATCTATTAAGATGTATGTCTTATTTCATTATCTGGCAGTTATTTAAATCAAACGATGATATTCAGAACAGAGTTATCGTTCGTGTTCAACCACGTGGTTGAAAAAATCATAGCCATGTTTGATGCTTGTGGTGTGCAATACCATGCTTTTAAAAAAAATCAGAATGGGAGTATGTTTTGTATATCGATTGTGTGATGTGTGTATCGAGCCATTTTCATGGAACATTCTGCACAAAGTAGTATAGTCTGTTTCACTATTGATGATATTACTAGGTCAGGCGCGGATCGAAAATAATCCCTAGTTGATGCAACAACAGGAAAAAACTATTTTTTTATTGTCACATTTATTTCTATAACTCATTTTATCCACCAATTAATGAAGATAAAGTTTAAAATCAATAAAGGTTTATATTTTATATTTGATTACACGTACCTAGAGTAGATTCTTTGAAAAGAATATAAACACGAGACACGATGACACTGACAGGGTCAAATAAAACCACGTGGTCTAAAATTTAAATGACAATAACATTCACAGGGGTGATAATAGACATTTCTTGTTGGAAATATTTTATCAAAAGTTCGTCTGTAGCAGCAGATGCCATTTATATTTAAACGATAGAGAACTCTGCACACATAAAAAGGGGAAGGCCAAATTGCGAAGGCGAGAATGCAAAGTTGCAAATGCGACGGAGTGATAGTAGTGTCGCTTCTTTGCTTCGCACTCTTGTCTTCGCAACTTCCAACTCTCGCATCTTCGCCATATAGACGAAATTGCGAAGGTGCGAGTGGCCCTAACGGAATACCATAGGATTACTTAATTTCATCTAAATAAAACTCATATAATTATATTGAATCATCAACACTGTTTTTCGTCAAATACATACCGGTATTTATGGATAGTACTCTTTGGGAAAAAATGAGTACAAATTATGAAGCGGTCGCGGTTTTCAATGTTAGCTGATTCATTGCTATTTGTATTTCCTAATGTACTCAAAAGCAACATTCACATTCCAAAACCCATTGTAGAAAGATATTGTAGGTCTTAACTGAAAATAATCTCAAAAATCTCAAGACCAATTGTGTTTTCCTACACATCAATACCACCAATCTTTAAAAACATGACAATGGTTTTTTATCAGTATTCATACACCGTTAATTATTTTTTTTCTTACACATAGTAATAAGAATTCTTATACATAATTTACATTTAGTTAAAATACATTAATACCTCTTGCAACACAGAAGTTTGTGAATTTGTTAAAGACGGTTGCATACTGCCGTTATTGAATGATTCATCTCTGAATTGGACAATTTCCGCCAATTCTGGTAATTTCGAATTATGCGAAAGACATCCATGAGAAGTTGTATACTTGGTCTGGGTAGGCCATACTGGGACTTCCACTACCCTTCTGCATTTTCCTCCCTAAAGCTAATTCTTTGCACCAACCGATATATGCCACTAAATGGATAATTACATTCATACAAATAAAAAAGAAAAAAACCCTGTTAAATACCGCAGCAATATCTAAAAAAAAATACGTTTTGTAATTGATACATATTAGTTATAAAAATGTCACTTCACTAATCGCAAATCTTAAATTAAAAAAGAAACCTTTAAACTATGGTATATTCCTATCTTATAGGGGCATGTTCACGATTTTGGTCAAATTCTATTTTTATGTTTTTATTATTTACAATGCTTAAGAAATGCATTTCTAATGATCAAATAAAATTTGAGAGTCATTTGTTGAGTTATAAGCAAGATACAGGGCTCACAATTCTCTGTCATGTAAACAAGGCTCGTGCCCTGTTCTTGTTTACATAGGTTCAATATACCAGTAAAAAACCTTTTTCCAGCTTATTTATCTATCTTTTTTTATTTTAAGCATAGATAAGCAGTTCCTAACGTTTAACACATTCGTTTTAGGTTTAAAACTGGAATTTTTACTTCAACGTTCAAAATGTAAACAAACGCTTTGTTTACATAGCGAAGAATTTCAGGCTCTGTAACTCGCTTATAACTCAACAAATGACACTCAAATTTCGGTTGCCTATTAAAAATGCCTTTCTGAAGCATTGTAAAAATAAAAACCGGAAAAATAATTTTTGACCAAAATCGTGGCCATGCCCCTTTAAAGCTTGGACAGTAAAGTAAGCATTAACATGACATCAAAGTCAGATATGTCTTTAATTAGTCAGAAATCAAATAAAGAAAATCCCTGACTTTGTTACAGCGTGCTTTCAAAAAGCGAATAAAATGATTCCTAAAATATCCAAAGAAATCCAAAGAAATATCATTCTTACTAAGAAATTTGTCGCCAACCTCGAGCTGGAGGTTTCGAATGTTAAGTACAATTGAGTGCGTCCAATAACCCTGGTAAATGTCTTCTTCAAACTTATTTCAGGCAGTATTAATTACACGATTAAGATTTACTCAATAATCTTATATCAGTCCAATCTATTTATCGAAGATTTTTAAATTTTTTGAACTGAAAATAAATAGCTCAAAAAAGGGTACAGATATTTTAATCAATTGGAAATAAAAAGAAAGAATGCGTTTTTTTTGAAGCGCTAAGCAAAGCTGTAGCGCTTTTTTGTCGCCAGATTTCTTAACCTACTTCCACTTTCGTTTTCGCATTTCCTATATACCGCCACCTACTGGCGGTTGCTGGAAAAAACGTACCCTGGAGAAGTCGTACTCTGGAAATATCATAACTATGCAGTAGTGAGAATTTAATTATCTTCAAGTTATCCTGCATGCAGATGCATTTGTTCTTCCAGAATTAAATTAATGATGTTTCATTTAATGTCATTATTGCGTGGACCCTGAGGTCCACGCAGAAAATATATAAGCGAGGTTAAACCGGATGCTATGGGGAAAATTCAGCCTGCGCATGATCTAGCCTGGTTCCTGTGCGTAATGGGTAGCTCAGGGAACCAGGCTAGCACAAGTTTTTCTGAATCGGGATCGGGATTCTTTGCCATATGACACATATAAGTTCAAAGGCGCTGTAATTGTAAATTTGTCGGTAAACGGTACAGACAAGGTATTCCTTTTAAAGAAATGATTGGCATGTGATATGAACTATCAGTATTATGAAATAAGTTAATGTTATGCCGAAACTACAACATGCATCAAATAGCATAATTTGCAATGTTTTGTTGTTTTCCGAATACACATGTAACTTAACTTTACATTTATAGTAGGCGAGGCTAGAGAACTTCCCGATTAAATTTTTTAATAATTTAAGTATGATTGAATAATTATGTCACTATAAAAGTTTAAATCTCAGGGCTATACATGCATGTATACGCAATACAACGTACAAGTGGTTAAAAGCAGAGGGCTGGATTCTGTGGAATCTCTGATAATTTTAAGGCTTTCACGTTTTCGTTGGAAACACATGCAAAAGGTCCACGTATTGTTGTCCTTTTTTAAAGGACAGCAACTTGTTATATATCATATACGGGTGCTCCCAAAGCCATATCATGATGATTTATTTCGAGAGAAAGTATGGATGTTATATGCATTTAATTGGAATAATTCTACAATATCAATAGGTTTTCGGTGTTTTTAAGTGTAATATGTCACAGTTACGAACACCATGTTTTATATGAAAATGCAGAATTTTTATACAAAAAAGTTTTCGATTGTCACCTTTTCCATGATAATTTGTACTGCTTTTTGCGTGGACCCTGAGGTCCACGCAGAAAATATATAAGCGAGGTTAAACCGGATGCTATGGGGAAAATGCAACCTGCGCATGAGCTAACCTGGTTACTGTGCGTAATGGGTAGTTTAGGGAACCAGGCTAGCACACGTTTATCTGAATCGGGATCGGGATTCCGTTCCATATGCACACTTATATAAGTTCAAAGGCGCTGTAATTGTAAAGTTGTCGGTGAACAGTACAGAAACAAAGTATTCCTTTTAAAGAAATGATCGGCATGTGATATGAACTGTCAATATTATGAAATAAGTTAATGTTATGCCGAAACTAACATGCATCAAATAGTATAATTTGCAATGTATTGTTGTTTTCCAAATACACATGTAACTTAACTTTACCTTTATAGTACGCGAGGCTAGAGTACTTCCCTATTAAAATTTATTACTTCCCTATTAAAATTTATTAAGCATTTAAGTATGATTGAATAATTATGTTACTGTATAAAAGTTTAAATCTCAAGAAAAATGCATTAAAATATGAATTTACACAAAGCTGTCCCTGCATAGTTAACAAAGTAGTGCGAATCGTAATTTGTGAGCAAATAGTAGAATTCACCGAATGCCTGATACTATGCATGCAAACTTCATTAATAGATAGATCGTGATTATTTAGGAGGTATGAAGCCTTTTAATTCTGAAATAAAAAGTCAGGGCTATACATACATGTATACGTAAACAACGTACAAATTTAGTGGTTAAAAGAAGGAGGCTAGAGTCGGTGGAATCTCTGATAATCTTATTATAAGGCTTTCACGTTTTCGTTGGAAACACATAAAATGGTCCACGTATTGTAGTCCTTTTTTAAAGGACAGCAACTTGTTATTAACATTATTTTAGGCTTCGTTTTCTCTATGCAATATTTCAGGAATATTTTTCTATCAATTTGCATTGATATGTAATTTTATAATTATCCAAAACCAATGATTTGATTATTACTTATAAAAAAATATATAACTGTCGAGTTACTTGAAATACTACAGTAAATGTATGTAATAATCTTTATAAAGTGATACCAGCCAACCTCGTTTAATTTGCAAATATGGTTTTTTTAATGATTTATTTTATGTGCAGTATGGAAAAATTACGCAGTTAATAAAAACACTTTAAGGTAGTAACAGTAAAAACTGAAAGTGATGAGCAAGATTCAACTTTGCTATGAATTAAATATAATTATTAGATATAAAATGAATTCGCGTATTATGTGATAACTGTACCTTTTATATTGATACATATGAAATGAAACTTCTTGCCAATTTAATATTGCTTGATAACGTCGAAAGTATACTAAAAGTTGATATTAATACATTATCTTTGCATGGTGTATTGTAAAAAAAGGCTGGAAATATTGTTCGATTACCAAAGCTTATATTTTGAAGAATAAGTAGCTTTCCCTGCAAGGCAGATCTGTAATGCGATTAGTATTATCTTACTTTTGTCAAAACTTTTTGGCTTTTTATTTTGCAATAATATTGGTATCGTTATAAAATCAAACTTTATCTTTTTAAACATGATGCTTTAAACAGATTGTTATATTGTAAATTGGAAATTTTGACTTTAAAGTCAAATAGATAAATCATTCTATACTTCAAAAATAAAGATACACTTACATTTATTGTGAAATGCTTTTATTATGATTTTTTAAAAAAGGCATCAGCATTTTGTTTTCACTGTAACACGACAGCATGCATTAATCATTAAAAATAATTATGCATTCTATAACTGAGGCATATCCAAATTCAACATCATTTCAGAATTCTTGAGCAAGTGCATTGTTCTCATAACGAACAATATGATTCTTTACATATATTTTCATATCAATCGATATATTTTAAACACTTTCTTCCCGGCTTAGCGCTTTTCAGTACTTTGATTTAAGGATTGTTTTTATTAATCGTCATTTCATCATCAATATTACATATGATTTCCACTCACATGTATCATTCCACATCCAGAAAAGAGTAAATTTGGATACAAGATCGGAGAAACCTACAGATTTACCTACGAAGGAGAAACAAAGACCAGTATTAATGGCGGAAACAAGGAACAATCGGGACTCAAATTCACAGCTACAGCTCTTGTTGAAGTTCTCTCCAAGTGTGAACTGGCCCTTAAGGTATTGTATTTTAATAATTTCTCTACAATTTAAAAGGAAAAATTTTAATAATACATGTACTACATTGTATTTCTTAAGAAGTATAATCGGAACTCGTAACATAATTATTATTATGTAATATTGTTGATCTGTCTAGGATTGATAGAAAAATATAAAACATGGTTGTGTGTATGTACTGCCATTTGTTTTTGCTAATAAGAAAAATTAGGCAATAAGGGAAGGTCTTCAAACAGTCATAATACCGATTACCAGACATTGAATGTGAGCAAATGACCTCCCCCATATTAAACAAAGATGTATACATTATCAACATGTACCAAATATACATGCAACAAAAATATTGTTGAAAAAAACAGCCACCAAAAGCAAACAGCAGGTTTGCACAAAAAGACACCACACAAAGTGGACTAGCCAGACATGGTAGTCAACAATATGAAAGATGGCAGTACATACAACACATATGGCATTGGCAATGACCAACCCCTGCCTTTTATGGAGATATAAATATTAATATATCATGAAGGCACAGATTGTCTATAACCAAACCAGTTAAAAATTTGAATACCACTAGCTAGGAACATCTTATTTTTAACCTTGCAAGTATAAACACATCAGTTGACTTCTGCCCTGTGTTAATATAACAGTTGCCTAATATACATGTTAAAAGTTGTTATACTATCAAACAAGTTTTAAAGACAGATATACATGTAATCAAACATTTTCAGATGAACCAGTAGGCACATGTTACTCAAATGACAAAATCAAACAACAGAAACAATGGTTAAAAAACTATACAGCACATAAACACATCAGTTTACTTCTGACCTGTGTTATGTTATGTGTAACCACATCATGCACATAGTATAGATAAATGATATACATGAATCACACTTTGAATAATGTCCAATATAAGACAGATGATAGGGAATTGTGATGAGAACTGAATTTTGACATACAACTAATCTATACATTGAATTAAAAACACAAACAATGCGTATCAGATACAATTATAATACACAGCAGTTAACTTCTGAACTGTGAAAATCTTCCAAGAAAAGTATATATACATAGCATTTGCTATACATATTTACAATGTAAAGCTTGACAAACGTATGTATCTGCGAATAGCATCAGATTTTCATCTTCCCATTTATTGAATGCAGTTTCCAGAATATTAACCCAAATTTGCTGCATGAGTGTCTGCCCCTATCCTGAAGCTGGGACCCTTGTATAGAGCAGGGTTCAAACCAACAAAGTCAATATAATACTAGTAAGATTTTTCACTGCAAATGTTGGACATAGCAATACATTTACCTCTTAATTCTTCAATAGGTTTTTGCCAATCTACAGCCAAAGACTCCCTTAGCTTTCTGAAAGATTCGTCATATGTTCTCCAAGCAACATCCCCATGTAGTCTTTGCATTTCTCTAAATAAGCTCATGTATTTTAATAAATGGGGAGTTTCTGATGGGTGTTTCTGAATTCTAATGTAATAAAGATAAGAAAGGCATCAGTCCACTGACTGATGAACATGGGGGTTTTTGATTTTAAACTTTGCTGCACATTAATGACCCCTGGAGTAATGCACAACCTAAGAGGTTCTTCATCTTGGTGCGACATTAATACTTTTACATCAAAAAATTCATTTGACCAAATTTTTGCCTTTATCTTTTGTGGTATTGTCGCACCAAGAGGAATACCTTCTGTTACAGAGAGAAGATTACCAGAATTGAAGAAACCTTTGTTTATGCCCATGCATTGATCTTAACAGTTACCAATAAAGCTTATTCCATTAATAGACTTAAATCTTTCGTTCCATCTATGAACTGCAGCTTGTTAATTTTTTACCTTAAAAAACAACTAAATGGTCATTGACGAAATAATGTCATTTATTAATGACGAATCAAAAACTTGTACAAATAAACCACATCACAAACAGGGAGATCCCTGACAAAGTCAATACTTAAACTTATTAAAATGACTTATGTAACAGGTACTGTGGGATTTCCCTTATTAGTTAAAAAACACCTGAACAAATATTGAGATCACCCGGTAAAATATAACCAAAAATAGTAAACAACAATGGCAGGGTGATCTCCCTTAATATAAACAGTAAAAAATTAAGGTGGCATATACAAAGTTCTGCCATAAATCTAATAAAACCATGATGCACATAATGTAAACATTAGAATGGATTTCTGATATTGGCACAAGCTATTATGACTGTTGTAAATTATAAAATTATTTGGACGGTTAGATGGGGATGGTGGTGGGTTAAACTTTACAAAGCGATCAATATCTTAGATTACGGAAACACGTCTTTCTCACACTTGAGTTTAAAACAGAAGTTATATACACGTGATCGAAATACTCTCATTTCATTGGCTAATGACAAGGTACAAGCACAGGCATTTATAAATAGATACATGATGGACAAATTAGCTAAAAATAACCAATAAAAACCGGAACTTAAATTAGAATTTCTAAAAATAGAATTCACGATACAATGATGACATAAAACCTATTATTTGGCAATAATATTTCATTGTGCCTACTGGCTCACCTGTGTTTTCTAAAAGTTGACAATATAACTGACAATATAGGGTTATCTTGCATAGACGAAGAAGCAGTCGTTGGTGCAGGTAACTCATTGACGGTGTTTGCATATGTAGCAGATGCAGCATTTTCTAGGGGTACCACTGTTCTGCTTGATGCATCAGAGTTGGGTTTTTGCAATTTAACAATTTCTTGCGCAAGTCTTTGGTAATCGATTGGTTCAGCCTGAGGTTTATGTTTTGCTCTAGTACCTTCACTTGCCTCCACAGGATGTTTGCGTTTTGGCATGATAACGCCTACAAGATATTTTAAAACTGTTAAAATCAATTTTCTAAATGTACCCAATATACAATTAATGCAACTTTTGAGTGTACAAATTTGCACTCAAATCATGCAGATATAGGTGCACACAAGCTAATTATTATTTGATTAATTGCAATTTTTGACAGACAAACATTAAATAGGAAAATGCAATTATCAAGACTTGCGCCAAAACAGTGTATATCTTTAGATTCACATGTAAACTTACATACATGTAACAATACACATAAATTAAGCATGTGTGCATGAATCTGTATGAGCATATAAAAATGGAATCTCTGCATGTGCATCATAGTAATAGTCCACATGTGAATCAAAATTAGTACACACGACTCTGAATTTGAGTACTCAAACCCTGAGTAAACAACACCCTTAATGGTGACTCTTCGGCTGATTAGTTTTGTTTTGATCATTTTTTTTTTTGCTTATTAAATACACATGCAAGTTCCATACTTAATTGACTGTTATATTGATCTAGTTGTAAAATTGCATTCGTAAGGTAGGTGACAAAAAATTATTTTAAAAATGTCTACAACGCATATATAGCTTACAAAAATTAACAAAATTATAAAGGAATTGATGATACAGAGGAAAATAACAACAAGGAACAAAATGGGACCAGCAATTTATTGTTTACTGATTTTAATTATCGTTATTAAAAAGTAAAGGATGATAAAACATGATTGTCTTTTTATAAAAAAAAATCAAACGGCTTTGATTCAACATATTTTAATAAGTCTGTTTTACATTTAATTTATGCTCAGTGGTAGTTTGTTTAAGTGTATTAGCCTAAAATGGACAATTAGAATAAATGTTTGATAACTTCGGGTTCCTTGCGGTGATAAAAGTTTTTGAGACAAAGCCAAAGTTTTTAGGTTGGGGCAAGTCCACGGGTTAACGTTGCATTTAACAATGATGAGAGATGTTTGGTTCCTTCTGCGCTCGCCCCAACGGTCACATCGTAAAACATATTATTTGTAATTTACATGTAGCTGCTCTTTGTATACAAAGTGTTCTCTTTTAACGTCGAATTCTATTGTGACGTAAGCAACCCCGCGAGCCACATTGATACTACCGGGATGACCCGATACTGATGATAAGTAAAAGTCACTTTTTTTAACCTTAGGCAAGTACGTGCCAGTCAAACAATAGTATGTAATAGCTTTTCTACACATATATCTGTAATGTAGCAGGACATGCAAACATGTTCTCGGATTGTCAAGACACAGTTGAAACATGGGCATTTTGCTAGGAGAACGGTTATTTCCTACCCGCAGTCGCTAAATGTTGTGTGCGTACAGTCATCAAGATGGCGGCATTTCTTTGATGCTGGCAAAACAACCCGGCGAGCTCTAATGCTATCGAATTGTAGGGGTGCTTTGGCTGCATGACTATCTAATTTCAGACGCTCATAGCATCACCGGCATCAAAGTCATGCAGCCGACTGAGCTATGCGGACTCTCGCTTCGGGTATTTGGAGCCCAAATTCTCGAGAATGCGTGAATCGATTTTAAAACAAATTTCATATTATTTATTAGAAGGTATGAAAGCATCTTCATCAAATAATAAAAAAAAATTAAAAAAAAAAGTTGAAAAATTTGTTTTTTTGTTTCCTTCTGGTGACGACCGGAAGTGACGGCGGATGTTTGGATATGCGAGAGACACTGCGACAATAGACTCTTTGCCATCCCTGGAAATTTGAAATTTCTATCTTTAATATTTTTGGAGAAAAATTATGAACAAGCATAATCTTTAATATCTCGGGACCGGAAGTGACGACCAAAAAATTGACCGATAAATTTCTTATAAATTTTGTGCTAAATACCAAATATACATGCTGTGAAAAAGGTCTTTACAGAAAGAATTTTAACTGAAAAATATCTGCTTTGAAAAGATGTAAATATAAGGAATATGAAAGCCAATGGCAGAATATTTGTGAAAAATTGTAGTTATATAGACAAAATAAAGTTTTCTGTGTTTTTTATCTCTGTGAACCTTCATATCATTTCAATTGCCCTCAATATAGTATCTATCTAAACTACTATATTAATATAATGGACTCGAATTTTTGAGCTTTAATACCGATAAATCGGAAGAGTACTGTTTTTTGTTTTTAATATTTTTAACATCATTGGTACTTGAAGATTACCAATTTGTTTTTATTTTTTCTCAATCAAGCTTCGTAAATTAATAATCAACGAAAATTCCTCAAAAAATTCCGGAAATCATCTGAATTTTTTGGATTTTACAATCTTGCGCATGCGCAATACATTCACGCTTTATCACGGGAGGCTCTTTATTTTATGCTTCCACAATATCACATTTGCATAGATAATCTTGGAAACGATAAAACAAAGGCATGTTGATTTTCATTGAAAATTTTTCTGTTCATCAAAGAAAATACAGGAGATAACTCTAACACAATGCATTTACTATTTTAAAAAATCCCGAGAGTTTCGAATGTAAACATGGTGTGTAAAATGTTGAATTCTGCAATTATAGAATTATCGAAGAAAAGTATTTACAGCTTCAAAATAGTTTGTTGTGAACAATTTGACTGTTATTTTCAATGCAGCTTTATTAATTTTTTCTCCAAAATCGTTTTGGATTCTGCAATTTTCTGCTACATTACGGGTATATGGGAGGCATTTTAACTGTGGTGAAGACCTTTCCCAAGACACAGTTAAACTATTCCAACTCAGCAGAGTGTAGTGAAATTAATAGCATTATTGGAGGCTTGAAGTTTGGTTATGCAAATGTCAACAATATACGGTGTTTCGATGTATCTATTTTATAAATGCCCGATATCATATGCAATGTCAACCCGTGCACGCACGGGTCAACGTCTAGTAGTCTATACATGTATAGTAATCCACCTGCATAACCTCTCTCTCTCTCTCTCTCTCTCTCTCTCTCTCTCTCTCTCTCTCTCTCTCTCTCAGTTTCACTTCATATGAAATATACAAAATTGTACTAATAAGTAAAAATAGCTTAAAGATTATGTACTGTGGTTTCATCAATATTCGTTGAATACTAATTTTCGTGGATTTCGTTGTTAAGTTAATCCACGAAATTTAATGTTAATTGAAGTGCAATTTCTATGAATATTTTGTATCAATATGGTCATTGACCTCGAACTTATGTACCCTTTAAACTGTGATTTTTTATTTTTTCACGAAAATTGATACCCTTGAATATTAATTAAACCCTAGTTATATGTTTCTACAAATGCACCAATCACCTATTATGTCATATATGTACATATGTTTTGAAATGAAAATCCCAATATCTAAAAAAAGAAATTGTGCCGAATAAGATCTTGTGCCGAATAAGATCTGAAAGTTTCAAGAAAATCGACTGAAGCGTTTTTGAAAAAACGTTAAAGAAAAAAAATAATAATTGGGGAAAAGAAACAAAGCAATAACAATTACGTCTTCCGTTGGAAACGAAAGACCAATATGGAATTTGAGAACTATACTTTTTTAAAAAGTATTAAGTATCCATGTAAAAATTTAAATTGTGATAACCTAAGCCAAAACTTAATGCACTTGAAATGCAAATGAGGAAACCAAATATTTTAAGTTTGTTGGGAGTATATTATCTAGAAAAATCAGTGCTACCCAATCTTCGCTAAATGATATGCTCTTGTGTGAAATTAATAGACCGGTGGTAAATAATGCTTAATCAAATTACCTTAAGATTCAAGTTTATTACATTTAAATTCAGTGCTAACAATTAGGGCTCTTGCAATTTTTTCTATAGATAGAGGATGCTGTGTTGTCTGGATCAGACCCTAACTACTACAAGAGACTGTTGACAGACACTCAGTCCAACGAATTCAAGACGGCTCTGGAGCAACACCCTCTGCGCTTTTCTTTCCAAGATGGTATCATGGAGGAGTTATGTCCCCTACCTGAGGAGAGTGCTTGGGTGCTCAATATCAAAAAGGGTATCTTGTCCTCACTCCAAAACACTATGGACACATTCAAAACAGAACAAAACCTTGTAGAGGTGATTATTAGGCAGTGTTTCTTCTTCATGTAGTTCTTGTTTTATCTAAGCTTTCTTTTTAGCTTTTATCTTAGCTTTTTTTAATCTAAGCTTTCATTTTAGAGATAACAGCTTTATGTGTACCAATGTATAATAAACAAATGACAACTTGGTAGTGTTTAAAAATCCTTCTATGATTTCTCTATAACAGACTGATGTGGCTGGAAAATGCAGAACAAAGTACAATCTGAAACAGGAGGAATGGAGGTCAGTGTCCATTGTAAAGTCTAAGGACATCAACACCTGTGTTAATCGCCATGGATTCGACACCTCCATGGGATACATCCTGAATGAGGTCCCCTCTGTAAGTATTGATCATTGCCACTACTAGGCTCTAGGCATCAATAGTCAAATCTTAGTGATCTTGAGTATTTCTATCACTGTTACAAACAAGAGGCCCATGGGGCCACATTGCTCACCTGAGCAACAGATATTATGCCATATGACCCTCGGTAGAATAACAAAAAAATAAATATTGTAAAGTATTCGAATTTTACACTTATTTTTGCATACACGTAATCTTTGTCATTGTACCTTCATGAAATACTGTTTTTACACAGAATAAGAAAATCCTACGCAAGATATAGAACTAAATATTTGGTAGGGGTAAACTGTTATATAACTTCTAATTCCCTGTATTTTAGTTCTGCCCCCTCCACCACTTAATAAAGCGATTAAAATATATGAGAGCATATAGGTACATTTTTTCCTCAACTACTTACTAGTTACTGTATTTTTTAAAAAATATAATAGTTATTGTATTTTATCAAAAAAATACAATATGTATATATGTGAAGAAGAAAATTGCACCTCAATGCGCTCAATTTCTCAAATTAAAAATATTCAACAATTTAATTTGTCTTCTCCATTATAATTAAATGACTGTTGTTTACCTCGCGTAAACTCGTGACTTTTATAACTTTACTCACACCTGATTGATGAATACACTGGAATAAAAATTGTTGTCACGTGACATGTTAAAGAGCTATAAAAATCAATTTTACCGTATTGACAGGCACATCACTCTAATTTACTATGACCCACCCATTATTTTCCTTTTATTCAAAAATAACAAATGGCTACAAACCAGGAATAGCGAAAATTCTTTTATCCCCGCAACAGAAATGTGTCAGAACTATGGAAACTGTTTTAACGATGTCGTTTTTATTTACTCACATTTCACATTACCGGTATTCATTGTATAAAGAGGGGGCCCCAGAGAGTAGTTATATACAGCATACCATTTTTAATTTTTTTGTGTACAAGTATTTAACATACTCTAATTCATATAGAATTTCTAATGATCAAGTGAACCAAAATTTCAGCGTCAATCATAGAATAATAAGCAAGATGAGCTCAAAATTTTGAATAAACTCGAGAAAATGCCGAGTGCATCTCAACAATACATATTGCATTATTCTACCATTACGCAAAAGATGATACCGAATTACCGATAGCCTGAATGAGTTGCATTTTAGTTCTTTCTTAATACATTAGATGTTGCTTAATTTGCGCAGGTAAACAGTAAACTGATACGTAAAAATCAGGAAATACAAGTGACAGTTCCCAGGTTAACGCAAAGCATAAATGAAAACGAAACGAAAATCACAACAAGCTAACACCACCGTCATATGTGAAAACTGTAAACGCATTGAAATATCTAGCCTCAATTTACTTCACAAAATCGGCACCAATGTATGTTGCATGTTTCAAAGATTCCCTTCGTACACGAACTGTTGCACAACAAACAAATTCATCATATCGACCCGTTTATCATATAGTGTCATGGCTGCTTTAAACAAAGAACCCCGTTTTAGAATTATGAAATACGAGTATTGGTAAAATGGGTAAGCAAACCCGGGCCGGGGCAAAATAAAAGCCGGGGCAGATCGGCAATCGTCAATTCCAATTACGCATTATTTTGCAGCAATATTTACAGCGAATACAAATATACTGGTCAGTAAATATCTTGAAATTTTTATGAGATTGGCAGATTAATAACTGTCAATCTTTTGTTTTGTCCAGGCCCGGTCATGCCTACCCATTTTACCAAGACTCATGGATGCTATAAATTGCTTGAAACACGCCTTTTCTTTCTTATTATTTTCGCAATAACTCCTTCCCATAAGAATTATTCATGCTAAATTACGTTGAATTTGCCTCAGTAGTTCTTGAGAAGAAGATTTTTAAAAATGCACCCCCCTTTTTTTTTTCTTTTAGAGTTTTGAGGTTTTCTCCGCTTTCAATGAACATTTTTCTTTCATTTCTGCAATTTATATTCATCTTTCCATAAGAATGCTTTGAGTCAAATTTGGTTGAATTTGGTTAAGTGGTTTTAGAGAAGAAGTTCAAAATGTGAAAAGTTTACAGACATACAGACGGACGGACAGACGGGCGACGGACAAAATGTGATCAGAATAGCTCACTTGTGCTTTCAGCTCAGGTGAGCTAATAAAAAGTGAGGAATTAGTTTCCACTTAAAACTGTGAGAAGCATCCCTCACAAATTAAAAAAAATATCTAGCTCTAATTTTTCTGACAGTTGTTTAATGTATGTAATTACAACAACAGTTTGGTGCTCATGATTTCTTATTTTTGCAATTTGATACAAAACAGCACAATTGCTGATTTAATTACTTGCATAAAATAAGGAATACAGTACTAATTTTGCTGACACAAACCAGAGGCTTTTCCAGTAGAGCGGGTATTCACAAGCATTGCCTTAATTTCCTATACCTGTAACTCAAATTTTGGCGATCTCTATAGCAAGCACCCACTATGCTGAACAAGCCTCTGTTGTTTACAAGAATACCCTTGATCTGATCAAGAAAACATCCCACAGTGGAATACCTTTTGTAAATGTAAAATTTTAATCTTGTAGAGTCTTCAGTCCCTTCCCATCATGAACAGCAGCCATGAATGTGAGCAGAAGATTTCTAAAGATGGTCACATGTACAGCGTTCTGTGTCATGAGGTTCATCTGTTCAAACCCTTCTCCCAAGGAGACAGTGGTGCCATGACAGAGGTCACACAGAAACTGGCCTTTGTGTCCAAGTCCACCGGAACCACAACTAAAATGGGTATGACAAATGCTGAGTTTTAAAAAAAATTAGAATCATAAGAAGAGCAACTTTCCTAGATAATGTTTGTACCTTGAATTCATCAGTATTCAATGGCATCAATTAACACAATCTTTTAAAATTAAGTTCCAAGCATATGTTTATAAGAAGAAATGACATCTTAAATATTTGAATAATATGTTGTTGTTTTTTTACAGCAGAGGTCAGCAGAAGAGACACCCTCTTGTTCACCCAGGTTCATGGAGAAAAAGCAATCACCACCTCCAAGAAACAAGTTCAGGACAAACTGAAGGCCCTGTGTCTAACAACAGAGAATGGCATCCGCCCAGAGACCCCTGATCTCTTCGCCCAGCTTGTCATGCTCATGAAAAAGCTGGATGCCACATCAATGGCTGAAATCTTTGAAGATGTGAAAGCTACCTCTTACTGCCCAAACAACATGCAGAGAACCAAGTTAGCAATAGTTTTTTTTCCTTTGAAGACCTCTTTCTTGAAATTTTTGCAATACTCTTATCTCTTTTATCAAAGACAGGAATTGATCTAAGCCTCAAGACTTGTTTACAGATTTTTTTGTACCCTGAAGTTTCATAATTCAATTACTGTCGCTGATGGAAAACACTACTATAAAGGCAACAACCAATATTTATAACCTTGTTAAAATGTTTTTATTGGGATCTGTTCTCAACATGATTTGAATTTTCCGATACTCCAGGAAATTCTACATGGATGCCATTCCAATGGTTGGAACAGGAGCAGCAGTCAGACAGATAACCCAGCTCATCATGAACAACGATGTGACTGGTGCCCTCACTGAGTCTTGGTTGGTCTCCCTCTCCTTCATCCAACACCCAACCAAAGACATGCTGACAGAAATTGCTGTAAGTTCTAAATGATTATTTAATACCAGAATACAATGATTTCAACATCTTGACATTATATTCTTTCATATCCTTCTTAAAGAACTTTACCTATCAAAAATGTTAAAATACTTTCACTTTATGACTATTGGATGACCACTGGTAACTTGCAAATAGAGTCTTTTAGTTCCATTTTGTTTACAAAGGGCCTGTAATTACCTTTTTTTGATTTGTCAATAGAAAATGATGAACACTGTTCATGGCACCAAGATTTTGCTCCCAATGTCCACCCTGATGCACACCTACTGCCAGAAACAGTCTTGTGAACAAGACAGTGACATTTCTGATATCCTCAACAAAATGACAGCCAATCTAGGCAATGACTGCAATGGCGCCAATGAAGAGAAGGTACTGTAATGTAACATCAATAAGCCTCCTAGCATGAAAATAATTTAGTGGCATAACATAAGAATCTTCATGCCCTGATTTTTGTAGGTAATCTTGACCCTGAGAGCCATTGGAAACATTGAGCAGACTCAGACAATGATTCCAGTACTGGAAAAGTGTTTTTCAAGGAAGAATAATGCCATGGGAATAAGAGTGGCTGCTGTGGAAGCCTACCGTAGAATGCCCTGTGCTGCTGATGTAAGAAATGCTTTAATTACTATCAATGCTCACAAAATTTTCAAAGTTTTTATGCTATAAATTACCAGATATTAACTACTAGAAAATAATTTATGCTAGTTTGTGTTATTTTGTTTGTTGTATAGAGAAACAACCTGATAGCTCTGTTTCGTAACACTGATGAAGACTCTGAGCTGCGTTTAGCTGCTTACCTCCAAGTCATGAAATGTCCTACTGACAACATTCTCCAGCAAATCAAGGAGACTCTTATGTCAGAGGAAGTAAACCAAGTAAGCTCTTAAATTAATAATTTTTTAATGATTACATCCTAAATCTTTTAGGATATAAGAAAATAATTTCTTTATGATAAAGATTTATTTAAAAGATTTGAAACACTTTTCAAAGCTGCAGTTAATTACTACCATTTGATATTTCAACGGGATTCAGAACATTTAAAAATTCATACACATGTATCTTCTACAGGTTGGCAGTTTTGTTTGGACCCACTTAATGAACTTGAGGGAATCCTCCAGTCCTTACAAGGAAACAGTCAAAACCATGCTGGAGAGTGATGACCTTCCCAAGAAATTTGACCTTGATCAGCGCAAGTTCTCCAGAAACTATGAATGGTCTCACTACTCACAGGAACTAAATATGGGTGGAATGCTGGACAGCAACCTGATTTGGTCCCCGGAATCTTTCGTCCCCAGGTCAGTGTCTGCTAACCTGTCTGTTGAGTTGTTCGGACATTCAGTGAATTTGTTGGAGATCGGAGGACGTGCAGAAGGTCTTGATTATCTTCTGGAATCCTACTTTGGACCATCTGGATACTTCAAGGATGGAACCATTAATCCAGATGAGAAGGATTGCAGCGACATCAAAATGAAGAAACTGGAAAAAGTTGACAGGAATGTAAGTGTGGATACATCAAACTGTGATTATTTGTCATGATTGACATTTACAATATACACTGTATATATAAGTTATGACCAATGAATAAATGCTATCTAAATCTGAAATTTAGATCAATTCTACTTCTAGTTTGACAAGAAGGTACAGGAGCTGAAGGGAGCCATGTATGCCAGAGTGTTTGGAAATGAAGTTCTCTACAACCAGCTTGGACAATCTGCACCCAAAGCATCAGGATCAAGCTTCAATTTCTTGGAAATGTACCAGGAACTAGCTAAAGGAAATGAGATTTCATACACAAAGAGCAATATGTTCTTGGATAGCAGCCTTATTGTGCCCACCATTATTGGTCTTCTACTGAACCTGACCGTAAATGGAACAGTCAGTGTGGATCTTAAGGGCCGTGCCACCATTGACCTCACCAAGCCACACAAGAAAATCCTTATCGATGGAATCATTGAACCAAGGTATAGAGATAATGAACTGGTCACAAATATGTTAACAGCACTTGTTACAGCATTTGATCTGTTATTATTTTGAAAAACATATTTTACCAAAACCATGATGTGGATTTTTCCTTTACAGTGGAGCTGTGGAATTTGCCTCAATGATGAGTGTAGATGCATACTTTACCAAAAGTGGAATCAAAATGACCTCCACCCTCCACTCCAGCACTGGTGTCAGCACCAAGATAGAAATCAAGAACAAGCAGGAATATGTCTTCAACTTTGATGTACCAAAGACAAAGTCAGAAATTGTTACAGCCAGGTGGGCATTATGCAATAAATCAAACTAAAATATCTTGTAACACTTTGTCCCTTTCATTTATATCTTGCACAAACTTTCATATTTCACACCATGAAGAAGTGCAAAAATACAGCAAATAATGTTAATCTTAACATAACCATTTTGATTTCAGGTCAGAATTATTCCTGGTTTTCAAGGATCAAGAGAAGAAGCAAGTGCCTGCTTCTGAGGACATTACCACCAGAAAGTTTTGTTCCGGACACACTATTGTCCAGCTGACTGGTCTGGAGCTGTGTGGAGACATGATGTATCCAGTCAGTAAGGACAATGCTCTTGGGTTCCCACTGAGTGGTCCAGCTCACAGTGTGGTTCTTCTACACAAGAGAGACAGTCACAAAGGCTACCAACTAGAGATTAACCAGATTGATGTAGGTTCATCTTAACACACAGGCTCATTTCTGTGTATGCTTTCATATGTGTAAACCTAATTCATACAACTACTTTTTCCCCCCAGTAAACTCAAATCCAAACATATGGAAAATGAAACGACTTACATAATTATGACTTTACATGGTTTCATTTAGTTTTTTAAGAAGAATAAACAGAAAGTTAAATATATTAATTAAAAAAAGACATTTGTAAGGAACATATTAATATGAACTATCTATGTCTTTCAGAACAAAAAGCTTCTGCATTTCAAAGTCTTCTATGACACTCCTGGATCAAGCACTGAGAGAGCAACAGGATTTGAACTGGAAGTGAACAAAGACACTAAGATCCTGAAGTCAAGCCTGATTTCTCCATGGAAGAAGGCTAGATTTACAGGTAAGAAAGAAACCACCCCACACAACAGACCTTAACTAAGTAAATCCTATTATGTTTACTATTTCCAATCTTTCTTTCTTTCTATAAACCAGTACAAATTACATCCAAAGGTAGGCCGATCATTCTTGGTCCAATAATGTGTTTAAAGTCACTATACAATGTACATGAAAAATGTACATGTACATGAATATACATACCAACTACTGGAACATGCTTATCTTACAATTAAAATTTAGTAATTGTTCAACCAAACAAAGTATATAAATGTACCTGTTCATCGTTAAAGTAAAATTCATTATGCCTTCCTTCCATGTGTTTAAATATGACAGAAATCTTTAAATGCCATTTCTCTTCAATATTTATTTCATGAATTTTTTTGTTTAAATCTGCATGTACAGGAAGTTTAGTTGATGGACAGAAAGAGAAGAAACTGTCTGGTCTTGCTACTGTGGACGAGACTCAAGAATACAGGTTCGACTCTTCTGTCGGAATCAACACCAAGGGCTCCCAGACCAAATATAAGCCCAAGGTGGTCATTAGCTATCCCAATGCAGCCCTTCTTAGCTTGGATGGATCTGTGGATGTTGTGAACAGCAAACAAAAACAAACTCTGGACTCAGTTGTTGTACTGAAGGGAATACAAGATGATCCGATCACCATTAATGGTACTCTAGAATATGAAAATCATTCCAATTTACTTAATTTAACTAAAACTGCAAGTTTGGTAAAGAAACAAATACATGTACCAATATGATGACCAGATAGTATATCTTGGGATGCAGGTACAGCTAAATCTAGTTGAAACATGCTTTTGATTAATGACTCATTTAGTACATTACTTTTATACAGACCACACCATGACTTTTTCAGTTTTACTCAAAGTCAATGTACACTAAACATTTTTCACTTTCATCTTCAAATCGCTTTGTTTTGTGCAAATTGCTATATGGAATCAGATATTCTTCATATTGTGCCTTTTTTGTAGTTGATATCAAGAACACACCAAAAGCAAAAGGAGTCACCTTGAAGTATACCTATGAGAAAAAGAAGGAGTACTCTGCTGAAATCCTTGCAAAACTCTCTGACACAAAGAACAAAATGATTGCTTATCCCAAACTGTATATTAAAACCCCAACAAAGGACCTAATCAATGTCAAAGGCTCCATTTCTGGAAAACCAGGATCTAACATCAGGGTAGTTATTACAGAGGATAAGCTGTTTAGGACTCCTATAAGTGTAACAGGTAAGTGGGCAATTGGAAATATAACAACCCTCCCTCCCTCCCCCCCCCCCCCCCCCACACACACACACACATACACTTACAATGTAAGAAATTTGCAGATACTTATGCCTACTTATATAAGCTTCAGAACGTTTTACTTCTAACATAATGTAAAAAATACTGGAATATATACAGTAAGATAAATTTCTGTTGTTTAAACTTGTTAATTATATATAATATACTTAATTTCAGTTGAATAAATCTTAAATGACAACAAATGATACAATACAGAATGCATTCATTTGATAATAATGATAAGAGAAATCTGCTGCTCTTAAATCTCTTAAAATTATCTAAAATTAATCACTATATCACTACTGTACATTTTTTGAAGGGGATGTCAAAAAAATTGAAAAAGGAAAGCGGGTGTTGTACAAAATAAGAGCAAACTACAAAGGACCACAGAAAACCACGGCAAGAGTTCGTTTTAACACGGACAAGAAACCTATTAGTTTTGGGTGTAAAATGATTGGAGACTACAATTTTGTCCGCATTTTTAAATGGGCAAAGGATAAATTTAAATACAGCAGCAAGATCCTTAACAAAGGCACAAGGACACTTACAAGTATTGAAGTAAAATCGTAAGTACCGGTACATTGTATTTCAGAGAATTATGTCAGATCATTAAAACAATTTATTACCGCCTAAGGGTGATCCCCAAAAACATATTAGTCTATCCATTTGTTTGTTAATAAGGGCAACATTTTCATAGCTGGTGTGAAAAAATTCTAGTACCATATACATGTAATTAAAAAGGTATTAAACAATTTAGAGCTCTAATTAACTCCAAGGGTGTAGGAAAAATCTCCAACAGCATACTTTCCTTAATGAGTTGCAAATTGAAAAAATGAATTTTCTAAAATTCCAAATTTAATTCACTCATCCATAAATATGACAGTACTTGAGGAAAATTTATATGTGCCAACAGATTAGAAGTCACAAGTCAAAATCAAACATATGTTATACAATGTATAGCTCTTTGCTAATAATTTTAATTCGATTTCTGGAAGATTGTGGTACTTTACCGGTATATTCAAATTTTATTTCTCACTCATATACACCTCGTTGACTTTGGTAATTTAACAAGTGTTTATCTTTGTATCAAAAGACTTTAAATGTAGTCATACATGTTTTTAATAAATCTGGGTTGCAGTTATCAAAATTTACTTTTCTCTTTCCTTCATCATTTTACACTATGGCTGTCTTTGTATCATTCATTATAACTATAACTGTCCACTATTTTATTTCAGAGACTTCAAATAGAATAGAAGTCACAAGTCAAACTCAAACATAAGTAATACAATGTATAGCTCTTTGCTAGTAATTTCAATTCAATTTCTGGACGATTATGGCACTTTACCGGTATATTCAAATTTTATTTGTCACTCATATACACCTCTTTGACCTACGGTAATTTGATAAGTGTCCATCTTTGTATCAAAAGACTTTAAGTGTACGGTAGTCATACATCTTTTTTTATAAATCTGGGCTGCAGTTATCAAAGTTTACTTTTCTCTTTCCTTCATCCATCGTCGTATACCCACGGGTGATCACGTCTTTTACTTATAAGTAAAAGACACGATCACCCGTGGGTCTCAGACGATGTCCTTCATCACTTGACATTATTGCTGTCTTTGTATCTTTCATTATAACTATAACTGTTCAGTATTTTTATTTCAGAGACTTCAACTCATCTCGCTATTCCACCTACAACAACCTTCTCCAACTGAAATTTGTTCATCGTTTTAATCAAGTGGTGGAGATCAAATCTTCTTTTGACTATGGAAGAACTTACACCAGCAAAGTTAACAAACAGAGGGCTACCGTAAATGGCATCGCAAAATACAACTTCAAGAAGAATGGTGCCAGCATCAACTATAATGTCTCCATTGGTTATCAACCAGCTGTAAGTAATCATATCTATTATTCCAAACTCAAGAAATAACTGAAAATTAGTGGTTCTGCACTGATTGATTCCAATGTGCAGAAGGACTGAGATCATATATTACAGGACCTTATTTCCATCATTTATTTGCACTTACTGATAGTGTAAACATAAAATAAAAATATGCTATTTTTAATCATTAAAAAATAGTAAAAAATGTTTATATTTCTTTAAGTTTGTCTTAAAATAAACAAAGCTTAGAACAAGCATGGTTTTTTCTGTCAGTTAGAACTCTTTAATAAATATTTGGTACAACTTTGATGAAATATAATATTTGCAAAGTATGCACCCTGTTTCATGGGAGAAAAAATTACTTAAAAATAACCGAATTTTATGCAACAAAATAGCATTAAAAGTTCACAAATATCTTTAATTGAAGGCATCTGCAAAAAATTGAAAATCAAGAATAAATTTAAAATCTATATTTGTTCAAAGTAAATATATATCATAAAATTAAATTATAATGTTCATTTAAGCGGGCATATCAGGCTCTCAGCATTTATATAACTTCTAGTATAAGGTACGGAAAACAAGGTTCTTTTTCATATTTCAGGATCTGGATGCTTCCATCACAGGCACACATTCACACACACAAAAAAATGTTAAGTCTAACTTTGCTATTCGATACGAAGACAAGAACAAAGTAACCGCCTCCCTAAGACTCAATGATGAGACCAAGAAGATCCCCAAATACAGTGGAAAGGCTACACTTTCCTACCCGGGAAGAGACATTGAAATAGAAGCAACAGGATCTCGAAAAACTGACAGTATGGGTGACATAAAGTTAGTTATTCAACACCAGAAAGGGGCAAAGTCCATTGTGGCTGGAGAGTTCAACCAAAAGTCCAATACATCAGTGGAATTTGCATCAAACCTCAAAATCTACAATCAGAAGCCAGTCTCTCTAAATGTTGCCACTGATATCAGCCTAGCAAGCCCCAAACTTGACATGACAGTGGTCTATGATAATGATCAGTATGCTGTTATGGCATCAGGAGAGTACCAACAACAAAAGTATGGTAAGATCATGTCCCATGTTCAGTACCTTCAACGCAAGGTTGCAGTTGAAGTAGAAGGTGGAGATAAGGAAGGACAGTACATTGGGAAAGTGGATGTAAGTTGGGATGCGATCCGTAATGCAGACAAAAGAGTTTTGTTGCAAAGCGTTGCAAGAGTAAACAGCTGGAAAGACTTCAGAGTTATCTCAAATCTTGAATACCCTGGTCAAAAAATTGCAGGAGAGCTCGAAAACCTTATCAAGGAGAGTTATTCTTACAAGACATCTGGATCAGTCTCATGGATTCCTAATCAGTGGGTATTTGCTGAAGTAAAGCTCATGGACAATAGCAAGAAATATAGAGGGGCAACAGAGGCTTCTGTGTCTATTCAGACATCTTTCCAAAACTTTGAGGAAATCAATGTCAAAGTTGGAAACAGCTACACTAAACATGAATATGAAGTACAAGCTGGTGTAACCTGGTCAAAGGGTCAAACGGTATCAGTGACTGCAACTTCCAAATATCCACCCATGATAGAGGACCTAAACCTCGATATTAAGATGACCACACCATTTGAAGCCTTTGGAAACCCACATGTGATTCTGATCAACAAGCTCTCTTCCTCTCAGAAATCCCACAGTGCAAGCTTACAAGTAGACTGGGGACAGAAGCAGTTTGTTCATATTGAAACAAATGGTGAAAACATTGCTTATGAACTTCAAAAAAGAGAGTTTACAAGAAATATTGGGTTCTCATCCAGCATCTTAAACTATGAGAAAGTTATCTTTAATATCACACATGCAGAAAATTTAGAGAAGTTCAGATCCGAAGCTGCTATAACTCATAATAATGACAAATACCTGTACACAATAACAATGGACCACACGTTAACAGGATGGCAATTAGACAGCCGAGGAACTTTTGATATCAAGGGACCCTATAACACCATGGTACTGATCTGGTCCCACAAAAACACTGACCGTGATATCAGAAGTACAGCAGAGATCAACTGGGGAAAGAAACAGAAGTTTACAGCCGAACTGACAGGTGATATCCAAACTGTTCCAAATCATAAAATTACAAGCACAATCCAGATGAATGTCCCATCTTCATCACTGAGGAGAGTTGATGCCGTATTTGAGCATGAGAACAAGATTGGATTCATCAAAACGCTGGCTAAAATCATTGCTGACAAAGAAAATATCGGAACCATTGATTTAAATTATGGAAGACAAACTAGTATAACAAATGTGGACCTTCAAATTACCAGTAAATACATGGACGACTTCAGACTCAAGTCTTCAGTAGAAAGTGCTAACATGCCAATCAAGTCTAGTTTAGAAATTCAATGGAAGCCATACCAAAAAATCACTGGGTCTTTCACTCATTCAGACATTTTAAATAATATAGAAAGCAAACTGACCTTAACTACTCCTTTCCCACAAGCCCGCAGTATTTTCATTGATGCCAGCCATAAATTGAATGGTTTGGATTGGGAAGCAAAAGGTGCTGTTGAATATGCACCCATGCAAGAAATTACAATTGGAGGAATCTACAACATACACACAACTAAAAAGGCTCGTGTCTACATCACTTCACCTTTTCCAACAATGCAAAGATTTGAAACAGGGGTCAATTTCAATGGTAACTGGAGAAAGTTTTCCACTGACTTTGATTTTGAAATCAATCCTCTTGTAAAGAAAATAACAGCATCCTCAGAGTGGAACCATGATCATCTTAACACCCATGGATCAGTCAAGCTGAACACACCATTCCCACAATACCCTTACATGCAGGCTGAAATCCGTAGACAGAATAAGGTCACATCAGAAGAAACAAGCTTCATGATAGAGTATCTACCTACCCAGAAAATTGAAGTCATTGGTTCTTATGTTGCTCAACCTAAAACTCTACAAGGAACATTCACTGTCAAAACTCCAGGAAACATGCCAGCAGTTATTAGTTACAGACAAAATGGTGACAGCAATGCATTTGTTAATCATGCTGAAATCATTTACAATGAAGATCAGAAAGTTGTGTTGGACACTACGTTTGGCATTGAACCTAAAGTGTCTGGAACCTTCCATATGGAAAGCCCAATTAAAGGTTATAACACTGTAGATTTCCAATTCAGCCATGAAGGTAAAACATGGAAAGATCTGAGGACACAATTTCTGTATGGCACTAACAAGGAAAGAATTGAAATTGAAACTAATTTTGACATAATTGGCACCATTGAGGCAAAAGCCATGATTAAAACTCCATTTGAAGTTTTGAAAATTGCAGAAGCTAGCTTTTCTCATGATGGTACATTCCCAAATCTTAGAACTAACATCAGGGGCATTTTCAACAACTACAGTCTGGAAAGCAACCTTGAGACATCTCACTCCATGAGAATCACAGGAGGTAAAATTAATTTAGCAACGACATTCCCAGCTGTCAAATTCATAGAATTAGCCATAAATCACGAGGGATCATTGGACAGTTTCCAAACACATATTGAAACTACTTACAACCAAAAGTTAATCCAGGCTGACACAGTGTTTAGTCATTCTGATGACTTAACAGCATTCACTTCCACTTTGATTACACCACTGCAAGGATGGGAAAAAACAATGATAACTTTTAACAGAGATGGACCACTCAGCAATTTCAAATCCACAGCAGAAATCAAATACCAAGATAAAAAAATTGCTGCAAGCTATGACCACAGTTTTAAAAATGGTGATGTAGCAACCACAGCCACACTTTTCACTCCATACACCAATGATATTGTGTTCAAGTTGGACCAGAATCAAAAGAAGAGAGGGTTCACAACCAATATTGAGTTCACAATGGGAACCGACAATGAATGGAGATCCCGCACAAACTACAAGCTTCGCAACAATGAATTTATACTAGACATTGATGAAACTTTAATTATGGCAGGTGAAAGATATACTGGAAGTTTCAATATTGATCATGCAGGAGGAGTTCTTCTGGCATTCTCCACCAAAGTTTCTGGAAAGTTACAATCACACAGCATAGGTACAGATGTTGAATTCAATGCACAGTCACTAGATTATATTTCTGCCTCAGTGAAAATTGATTCATCCTTCAAAAATTACACTGAAATGGATATTGCTGCTACACACAAACTGGTCCAAGGAAAATATAAAACAGGAGTCAAAGCAAGTCTGGAAAAGAAACATACGGTAGCTGTTACTAGTGAAGTCATTGTTCAGATTCCAAAAACTGGTATTAAAGTTGATTTGCAAACATCTTTTAGTGGCTATGAATCAGCGTCTGCCAGCATCAAAACTGATAGATCCTCAGATGGATACAAAGGAGCAATTCAAATTGTGTATCCCAATGGAGAAAAAATAACAGCTGATGGTACATTCAAGGCAGAATTGCCAGTTGTGGATGCCAACATTCAGGTGACCACCCCTTATAAAGGACTCGAAAGTGTTGTGGTCAAGGCAAAGTCATCAAAATCTACCGCAGACTTTGAAGTTAGATACGGGGACAGTCAGAAGATCTCAGGCTCTATGTCTCGTATCATTGATCTTCCAACTATCAACATAAATTGGGCTGTCACTACTTCTATGAACACTGTGTCTGCAGAATTCAACAACAAAAAAGTGGGCAACAGATACACAACCACCATTTCAACCAATATCAATGGTAAGAAGAGTTCTGCAATATCTATGGTTTCAGTTGATTTACCATCAATTGATATGGAAGTTTCCATCAAGGATTCTCCTCTCAAAGAATTTGTGGACTATGATGAACTCCCATCAGATTTAACACTAGTTGTTAGAAATCAAAAGTCATCAAAATCTACCGCAGACTTTGAAGTTAGATACGGGGACAGTCAGAAGATCTCAGGCTTTATGTCTCATATCATTGATCTTCCAACTATCAACATAAATTGGGCTGTCACTACTTCTATGAACACTGTGTCTGCAGAATTCAACAACAAAAAAGTGGGCAACAGATACACAACCACCATTTCAACCAATATCAATGGTAAGAAGAGTTCTGCAAAATCTATGGTTTCAGTTGATTTACCATCAATTGATATGGAAGTTTCCATCAAGGATTCTCCTCTCAAAGAATTTGTGGACTATGATGAACTCCCATCAGATTTAACACTAGTTGTTAGAAATCAAGTTGGAACGCCGATGATATTCACAGACATCTACTTGACTGTTGATAGCACCGAAAATGCCAGAATAAAATCAAGAATTAACACTGATGATATGGTTGGAGATATTGTTATAACCTTTTTAGGTGAAAAACTCATTTCCATATCTCATAACGCAGAGGACAAGTGGACACGCACATCAAATGCTGCTTTGAAATGGAATGATTATAATCACATGTCCACTGCTTCAAGATGCATGTTAAATCTACCTGACATTGACTGCTCAGTCACAGTGGAATCAACACATCCTAAAGACATTCAAATCTCTGTCATGAATACTGTAACTGATCAACTGATTTCCTCTTCTGCTTCTGCATTCTTTGGAACTGCGCTAAGATACAGTGGAGAAATGACCCTGTCACCTAATCCATCTGATATTCAGTTTACCTTGAAACTTTTAACTCCACATGAAAATTTTACAGCATCAGAAGTATCATTCACTCACATTGAAAAAAGTAAGACTTACTCAACTAAACTGGTAGTTTCTTCTGACAAAATTTCCACCATCACTCTGGAAGGCAGAAACAGACTCCAGACCATTTTTGATTTGGATCTTTTCGGCAAAATAACGAGTGATTTTGAAGCTATTAAACTTTGTCAACTTAGAGTCACAAGTCGAAAGGAAGGAGATGAATATATCATGCAAGTGGAAAACATTATGAATCCAAGAAAAAGAACAATTGTTGATTTATCTGTAGTTTTACCTGGTGAAAACCAACCACAATCTAAAATGCATCTTTCTATAGAAACACCTTTTGATAAACTGAAGAGCTTCAAATATAAGGACGATGGAACTTCCAACAAAAATGACAAACTGATGAGATCTTCAAGAACTGTCCTTATCCAGTATAATGGTGGTACATATTTGGATATAGATGAGGCTGCAGACATTTTGGTTGATGAAGACTGGCTATTGGATTATAAGCTGACTTTCAGACATCCTAGACAAATGGAATATTCATTCAATTCAAAGAAAGAAAACAACCTTTTTACAGGAGAATCTATCATAAATTGGAACAAGGCAGACATCAATAGCAACTTCCAAGTCAAAGGCCAAGCATCCATTGTTAATGACAAAGACCTTCATAATCAAGTACAACTGGAAGCTATTCATGCTACAAGAACAGTTGGTATTGATGCAATTCTTCAGAAAACTTCTAACACAAAGAGGTCCAAATTCATTGTAACATGGGACAAGGACAACAGCAAAAAAGCAGGATTTGACCTTCACCAAGATAACAACAAGTATTCCACAAAGGTTGTAACTCCAACAAGATCAATTGAGCTAGTCAATGAATATGACGACAGTGCTCCTAAGGTATGGAGTGAGAACACCTTGTATTGGGATGCAGACATGGATACAGACAAAAAAGCTGGTATTCGCCTAACATGCTCCTCTGGCGAACGCAACCATGACCATAAAATTGACATCAAACTGCCAACTTTCAACAAGGTACAACTTTTTCAAGTGATAAAATCATTGGCTTTCTTCTGAAACATTTTCTAATTAATTTGTGTGTGTTTTTGTCCTTTTTAATATCATTTTTTCTCTTTCTATTTCTACAGGAATACACTATCAGCACATCCACTCGGCAAACTTCAAAATTATTTGAAAGCACTGTGGAGTTTTCCTACTCTCCAAAAAGGAATAGGAACATAGTAATGTCAGTCCGATTGGATGATAAGTCTACAGGACCCCAGTCCTCTAACTACAGCTGGGCTATAGGAATGTCTCAGAGATACAGTAACCTTGATATGACTCTGAGTGGACACCTCGGACAGTCTGATGACATTGATACAGTTGGTGCCAACATTCAATATCTCACCAACCAAAGAAAGACGGAGAACTTGAATATCTTCATGGAGATCAAGAAACTGCAGAGAAAGATTGGTCTTTATGTAAGTATTCACTGATGAGTTCACCCATCCCAGTTTCTAATTACATTTTACCTGGAAGGTAATTCATATCGGTTTTTGTCTCTGTTTTAATAAGAAATTTATGTTTTAGATGCATGATCCGAAAGGAAAATCTATGGGTATCATTGGCCGTGTAGAATCTACATCACCCCTGCTGGTAACGGTAGGCTGTTTGGACGAGGGCAGGCATTCTGAGAACCTCATAGTCAAAGTGGATGAGAACAAACGAAGTGTTGAAATCAAAGCCAAATATGACTCGGGTAAACTATTCAAAATGGCTACACTTAAATGAACATTTGAATAAAATAGTTCATATTCTAAATATTTACTTTTATGATAAAGAAAAATTAAATAACTTTAATACAATAACTGTTCCATGTTTTTATATTTTCCTGTTACGTTTTCATTGATTAGAAAACCCCAACTCAGCCCTACACATGAAAGCAGAGTTGCCAACCAAGAAAGATCTTCAGGTTGAGCTCTACAGAACTGGTAACTTTGAGCAGGTCACTGAATCACTTATCAACATCCAGCTCAAAGACTCAAGAATCCTACATGGAAAGATCAACTGGAGACCAGAAATGTTTGCTGATGCCATGGTAACATACCTTACACTAAACAAACATTACTTGTCTTTTTCTACATTGGATAATTTTGAAAGTTTTGTGCTTAAATTGTACAATGTAACATGTTTTAACTTTGGCATTCAGGAATTTACAGCCAAGAGAATGATGAAGGATGCCACAGAAGCTAATGCTGCATTGTTAGAAGTGGGAACTGAAATTGCTGATGAACTGGCTGGAAAAGACTCCAAATTTAGCAAGGAGTTGATGGATGAGATTCAACCTTTTGCTGAAGCTCTGGCTAAAGAAATTGATAACTTCCAAGATGAACTTAAAATCTTTAAGCAGAAACTGACAGAAATGAAGAGAGACAATGATCTATATCTTGAGGATATGAGCCAGTTCTTCAACAACTGCACTCAAGAATTCATGTAAGCGCCATGAAGTACTGTAAATGCAATACATTATATTTGTATTCTATTTTGGGGTTTTGGTAGAAAGTACATCACTAAATTCCTTGCATATACTTAAAAAAAACACATAGAAACCTACTACATGTACTTCAAATCATTGGAAAAATCATTTTCTGCCAAATATTGTACAAGCTAAACATGACACATTTACAATAATCTACCAGGTATTCAAAACAAGTTAAAGATTTTTATGCCTTTTTACAAAGAAAGTTAATATCAAAGAAATATATTATAAAAAGGTAAGATTAATATTGTTGTTATTTTAGTGTACAGTATGAAAAAGCCCTGAGATCCATGCAGACAACATACAGTGACCTGAAGACAAAAGCCATTGAACTATCCAATGATATCAAGACTTATCCATTTGAAAAGGAATACACCAAGATAGTCAATGAACTTTCATCCAAATTTGAGGTGAGAACAGAACTAAAATAACCAAACATAACTAGGGTAGGGTATGAGGGTCTTTATAATTATAAACAAGCAACAAGGCAATGGTGAGTGGTTAAATGGAGTTGAATTTATTTTGATCCAGGTTTACATATAATGATTTCTTGTCATTTTTATTTGTGGGACAGGAATACAAGACAGAGGTACACAGCATGATGATGAAGGAGGTAGACACAATGACAGCTAGCATCAAAGCAAACATTCGCATGCTTCAGCGGAAGATCAAAGAACTCCTCCAAAAGACAAAGGCAATCGCCTCAGGTATGGTTTGTTTTATACATGACATTCTACCCAAGATCATCAACAAAATTGTTCAAAGTTTTGTTTGGAGTAGAAAGTTACATTTGCAATGATTTTATTTTGCAATTTGGGATAAAATGGTTTTCAGCAAGCAACAATATTTTCATAGTATCAAGTCTTTGTTTTTAGTTTTTTGACAAATCAATAAAGGACTCTGTCCTGGTTCCCAGCGAGAAATATTGGAGACAATACTGATCTCAAGAACCTTGCAAACTTTTCTTGCACATGAATAAAAGTTGGTTTTCATGAGAAAAACATCTAATACAATGTATTTTCATAGCTGTATCTCTTTTACAGAAAAACTGGACTTGATCCTTCAGCACCCCGACATCATAAAAATGCAGCAACAAATATCTCAGAGACTTCCAGTCATGCCAGAGTATAGCATGGTTGTTAAAAATGTTAAATCTGCAGTAAAGAATGTCGAACCTATGAAGCCCTACAATGATGTAGTTACAAAGGTGACTTCGGTTGTGCAAAGCAAGTACGAGGAACTCAATCAGGACAAAGACTTTGTCAAATTCAAAATACTCATAACGGAAATTTATGAAGAGGTAAGTAGATAATCATCTTACTATGTATTTTACGTCAGTTACATCCCTTACTCCCACTGCAATATATTATCAAAACAATTATTTTGTTTATTTTTCAGCATACCTGTTCTTATTACCTAGCAATTTTACTAAGAATATGTTTTCTTTTATTTATAGCTGTCCACTGGATTTGAGTTCCTGTCCATCAAGAAGCAACTCATGGACATCGCAACTCAAATGCATAGTGACATCAAGAAATTTATAGTTGAGGACATTGCTGAAATGAAGATTCTGGGATTGGACAAATCCAGAGTCATCGCTTTTGACCCTGAGAATGGCAACATTGAAGTCGAAATTTACATGCCCACTGGAATGGAAACCCTAGATCGTCTACCAAAGATACCAGTCACAAAATTCATGAATGTCATGAAAGACTTCGCAGGCAAAGTCCAGACTGTTATCCCTGACTCAGACTTCAACCTATGGGACATTTACTACAGAGTCAGACCGGCAAGTCTGCACCCCATCGACTGGATTCCACCATTCAAAGGGTATGCCTATGTGGCTGGTAACAGGCATTTTATCACATTTGACAGAAAGAAGTTTGACTTTTCTGGAGACTGCAGCTTTGTCTTGACTCGTGACCTGGTTGACAACAACTTCACAGTCATCATGAACTACAAGCCAAACGAGAACATCATGGATAATCTCCTGGTTCTTGCAGAAGGAAAAACCATTGAAATCTTCCCAGATTTCACTGTAAGTCCTCTACTCTGTCCTTAGAGTACACTGTATTCAAAATACATCAAGCTACTTATAGCCACGAGTAACAAAAAAAGGGTGTATTCTATTTATTCATTATCATCTTGTTTATAGGTAAAGATTGATGGCAAGCCCCATGAATTCCCATACATGTCACACAAGCTGAGCCTGGAGAGAGTAGGAAACTGGATCAAACTAGATACCGGACGTGGTCTGATCATAACCGGGGACCTCCCAAGCAACGTTTTCACAATTGAAGTCAGTGGCTGGTACTTTGGAAAATTGGCAGGTATACTTGGAACCTACAACAATGAGCAGTACGATGAACTGACAACAGGTGACAACAAGATTGTCAAAAATGAGGACAGCTTCTACAACAGTTGGGAAGTCAGCAAGAAATGCAGGCCCAATGGAAACAATGCTGTGGACATCATCCAGGATGAGAGTGATTTCAAGTACATCAAATGTGCTGAAGTCCTCAAGTCAACCGACTCGGTGCTCAGGCCATGCTTCAGACAGGTAAGTGTTCATGATCATGACCGATGAAAAGTGCAGTGGTATTGAACTAGAATAATAAACTACAGAAAAATTGATTTACTATTTGATATTTATTTCATTTAGGTTAATCCAGACAAAGCTTTTGAGATGTGCTTGAACCGAGATGATATGTGTGCTGCCTCCAGATTCTATCTTCATCAGTGTCGTCAACAGGGTGTATATCTGCCTCCTCCTAAAGAATGTGGTATGTTTCTAGCATGTTTTCATCCTCATTTTTTCTTCATTGCAAATAGTGTGGATTTATACCATACAACCTCTGTTACATTTTCTCCCTATTTTGTTACAGTTCAGTGTGTTGCCCCCAATGCTGAGAGTTTCGAGGCTGGTGAGACCATTAGGATTTCTTCAAGGAGTGATGACTACCAGCCTATTTCGTCAGCAGACACAATCTTCATTGTGGAGGAGAAACCATGCAATAAGGAGACAACCAAACACCTTGGCTCTCTAGTCTATGAAGTTGAACAAGAACTCACTAAAGCTGGTATGTTCTCTCTCAATACCTGAAGAAAAATCTCAAAGGCTTTTATGGATTCTGTAACTATAGACTGACTATGTCTTTGCCATTATTTTTAGGTATTTCAAACAACAAATATGGATTGATTGGGTTTAACAAGAAGGGATCACACAGTCATACAATGGATGGCCAGTTACTCAATGATGCCACCAATTTTGTCAAGGGTGTAGAAAGTCTCACCTTTACTAGCTACAAGACAGACACATTAGATGCTATCCTCCAGGCTGCCAATTATCCATTCCGTGCCGGTGTTGTCAAGAACATTATTCTTTTGCAATGTGGAGGTTGCTCTGATCTCAAAACCATTCAGTACCAACAAGTTAGACACACTCTGCAGGCCAGAAACATTCAATTCCACATTCTGAGAGACCAGGAATTCATGCTTGGAAACAAAATTCCAAAACAGAAAATCTTGGGTGTGTATGCTTCCAGTTCTTAATTAATGAAAAAGTTGGAGGGTCTTTTGGGATTTTAAAATAAATTGTCATGGTATCAGGGATTGGGCAGTTTGAAATGTACATTATCTAATTACAGGAATAGACAGCAGAAGGAAATATGTCCTTCAGAACTCTAATGACCAGAGCCGTGAGAACATGGGTTATTCAGTGGATACCTGCTCACACCTGGCCCTACTGTCCAATGGCTCAATCTTTGATTCCAGCTCACTTTCCCTAAAGAAAGTCCGCCACCAGAAAATGGCCATTGACACCATCAGTAACCGCATCGCTAAATCCTCTTTACCCTCCCAATGCCAAGTCTGTACTTGTGAGGCCGATGAGACTGGGGCTGCTAAGTCAGTCTGTAGAAGTTGTTACTCAGAAATGACAGATGTGAGTATATATTTCATAAATGTAATATATATATCTCTCTCTCTCTTTTAGGGAAAATGACCTTCAAACTAGTGTTGGACAGAAAGATCCAAATCCTTCAGCAAAATATGTGCAAATCACTCATTTCTAAAAGCATCTTAATTTATACAAGATTTGCTGTACTAACAATTATTACATAAAATATCTATCTTTTGCAGTACATCAGCCTCTGGTGGAATACATTTAGGCACCCAATGACCATAGAACAAGAGATCAACAAACAGTTTCAGGTAGAATGATGGCAATCAATTTATTTCAACATCCAAATACATGTACTAAAATTGCTTTCATAATCTCATTGATGCAACTGCTCCAACCAGTCAGAAAATATTAAATACAAACATTAGTACTTAATAACGCCATAGGTCAGGGTATTATGTACTAAAGAATGCTCTGTTGGCTAGGGCATATATCTATCAAGATGCAGATCATAATGCAATGAACCCTAAAATTTGTTATTATAAATCAACTTTAAATCATGGAGAATAAGACTGAAACTATTTGCCTTTGTTTTAACAAACATTCTTTTTAATTTCAGGAGTTCCTGAATGCAAAGAAAGGTTGGGCAGTGCTGACTGCGTAAATGTGAAAACTGAACAAACTTTATAGCTGATGATCCCCCCTGTGATTTGTGCAATGATCAATGCAGAAAAAACCCATATTTCTTATTAGTTATCATTACAAATATACTCATTTTTATCACTTCTCATTTTTATTCATTGAAAACTATTGTTTGAGTTTCCTTTTTAATCTTACTAATTAAAAGAAAATGTATGAATAAAAATCCTGTACATACTGTGACTTTATTTATTGTTATCATGTAATAAAGATTGGAATAATGTATTACTTTTTTGCTTGACAAAATCTTACTCTATGAATGAAGCAAATTACATTTTATAAAATGAATAAGAAATACGAAACTGCTATACGTGTATAAAAATACTTGTTGTTTCATTCTAATTATCAATCAATGTACTGAAGAACTGACGGGAGTTGATTTTATCGATTATTATTTATTTTAGAATCAACAATAAATTATTTTTCATGGCAAGTAGTTTCCTACATGTATTTGAATTATGCACATTTTAAAATAAATGAATTATTCTCCGACAAGAATTTCGCGAAAACGCCATATGAATCATGTTGCGTAATATTCAAAGAATTAATGCCATCAAACTACGTATCAGTAATAGATATTTCAAAGAAATAGTATAGATCTAAGCAATATTGAACTCTAGGCTGTCTCCATTAATCTACGATAAGCAAGAGAGACTCTCTGCTTGTCGGAGATTTACAGTATATTGAACTCTGGCGTAGGAATACATACAATGTACGACTAAAAAAATATCCAAATTGTTCATACCATTTAAAATTTGACTATTTACAAGGTATCTATGAAAAAGTTTCCTTGAAAAACAATGTTTTAGATACATTACATCGAATATATCCATTATTATCAAGGACTAAATGTTATCAGCGGTGTTAGTTTGTGCTTAGGTCCAAACAGTTTCACTTTCGGTTTGCCTAAGTAACTGCATAGGAGAGTTGATTTAAAATCAACTCCCAAAAATTAGAAATTATATTTTCTTTGAAACTACTTTAATTTCTTACCATAATAATTATTATGTGTACTCATTCCAATTACATTTCTTGTGAAATTTAGTCATTTTGGGCATATTATTAAACCTGGAGTCCACAAAACTATGAAAAAACTTCAAGAGATCAAGTTTTCAAGAGTTCAGAATTTTCTGGTTTGGCTGACAGATTTAAAATTATAAAAAAAGAAGTTATATCCTGCACTTACCGGTTTCCACTCTTTGCCTATCCTAATTCATAGAAGTCTATGTGTTGATGAAGAAGAACCTATAAAATATAAAGAACTGTTATAGAATGATATCTTCTTTTAAAATGCATGATATACTGATCGTTGCACATATCTTTACATGTAGTTTTATCTTTTTTTTGGTATGTACATGCAACATAAAGGATTCAATTCAATTTAACCCATATTTTATTACGCAAATAAGTATATACAAGGATTGGACATCAAGATCATAAAGGATGACCCTGCTGCAGATGATTCGTTGCAGCGTTAGTGTAAAGGTGTCATGGGGTAACCCACAATGTGCAAGAGAATGGGCATGTGAAGGCAATCCACTTCTTTATTTAAAAAAAAAGATGAAGAGTTGCTTGACTGGCCATGATGTACAAACCTCATTTCCCCAGCTTGTCCAATTTGGCCACAAATTCCTTGCAAACAACTCCAGGCATCTAGGGTCATCTTTCAAATATCTCTTCAGAACCTCTAAAATAGGCAAAACAGTGGTAACTCTTAACTCTGCAGTTATAAGAATTACAAATATCAAATAGGTATCAATTCAATATTTAAAAATAAATATATATATATACTGTAATTGAGCTTTTATTTGAGAGCCAGAAAAATTTGTGAGGCTTATCAAGAACCTTGTAGTTACAAATATTTTTTTGCCATAAACCATTCTTTTAATGCCTTTATTTGTTTCAACTTTTAAACGAAGACTTTATATTGCAAAAAAAAAAATAAATTGTTCTGGCAAATCATGATCACAGCAAATAAAAGATATTTTACAGTAATTTGGTGTTATTTTACAGTAATTTGGTGTTATTTTACACTGGCATTATTTTACAGTGTTTGTCTTGACTGAAATATTTTTACATTGACTCTACATCTCCATCAAATATTGTAGCTGTCTTGAATGATACCAAAATCACTATTCCTACCACTTGACAGGTCAGTGTTTTACTTACCAATGAGTTGGGGCTTGTTAGAGTGCAGGGCACACGGCACACTGATGATCACATAATTCTCTGGGATGGATCCTAATTCTTTCTTTTTATTTCCAGTTGCACCAATTGCTTCACATGGATCTTCATCATTTGAAATTCCTTCTCCGCACAAATCAGTTATACCTGATTTCCCATCACAAGCAGGGATTTTATAACATTCCTTTTCCTGTTTTGTTTTATTAGTAGGGCTGGGGGCTGTCCATTCTTTGTAAGATGGTTTAAATTCATTATAACGTCCAATTAGAATCATTTCATAGGGCTTTTTGTGGTCTGAGTTTACATCTTGTGTCATTTCACCATACTTGGTAATCTATTGAAAAATGAAAATATACTGTTTCACTTACATGTTGACATTCATAGTACATGTACTGTATATGATAAACTCAGAGTTTTTCAACTAAAAAAGTTAAAACTCATTTACCGGTATTGGGCAGATATCTGTGTTGACGTAATGTTAAATTATTGAACATAATTGAATTACACCAAAAATTTTCAGACACTATGGCCTGGTCCTTGAATTACCATTCAACCAAAAATAACAGGTGTTTCTTATGATTTACATATTGTAATTTTGTAAGTCAATACAAGTTATATAGTGTTTCATCAAGAAAGCAACTCTGGTGTGCATGCATTACTGGCAATTATTTTCAAATAATGAGAATTTCAATGAGATGAGCAGTGATCCTGAAATATACATGTATTATCTACTTTTAAATACAAATTTTATCTAGGTTTATTTTCCTCTGACCATATAAATTCTATTTTGAAATTAAATAATTTGGCCAATAAATACTGGCACATATCAAAATCAAAGACCACAAAACGCTAAATCAGTCAATCTAATACATGTAATGGGTTAAATTGATATTTTTTCTCTGACAAATTGACCATCAGATTAAGCAGAACCCTCTTGTAGTACAAACCGACCTTGAGCCACTGCCACTCAGCCACACAGGTCACTGACCACCGAGGGAAGAGGGTGTCTTTGACAAACTTGATATGTTTCATGCGATTGGTCACCCATACAACTACCACACACCCTGGGGCAGCCAGATCCTCCATACTGATGTCCAACAAGTCCTCATCCTTCAGACTCCCATACCTGAATGATGTCAAAACAATTAAAATAGTTATTGTAATAATTATAATTAAACATCATTGAGATGGTGCCCATCCAAAAGAGCCCTGCCTCAGTAATGAATATATAGAATGAAAAACATTTTAAAAGACTGTGGGTTGACCCTAACTTTTGATTATCTTTACTCACAAGTACTAAGTGTAAGGATTAAATAGAGAAAAAAAACACTCTGGACTAAGAATTTGTAGATATACTATGATCTAAGATTTTATATCAAAAAGTGAATAAAAATCATTGTAAATACTTCATTTTCAAAAAAGTTCGGGTGAAGTGTGAACTAAATTAGTCAGAGAAAATATGGTCCAGCATGGATTTCATAGATCTTCTATGACCTTGAACGTTGCCTAAGAAATTTGGTTCAAGATCACAACAGGTTCTTAACCTGTGAGCTCTTTTTGGATGAAGCCTGAGCCAGATTGGGCCAAGAGAACAGAAAATCTGGAACAGACATGGATCTCTCTGAGATCTCATATGACCTTGACCTAAAAATCTTGCTCAAGATCAGGGCAAAGTTTATATCCAAAGGCACTCTTTTGGTAATGTATTAGCCAGATTGTGCTAAAGGCAAGAAAACATGGTCCCTGACAAGAATTCAGACATAGTTCTGCAATGACCTTGACCTTTCACCTAGATTTGATACAAGGTCACTTCACAAATTTTACCGATAATTTGTAACGTTAAGTGAAATCCATAATACATGCAGAGAATATATACATGCCTGTATGTTTCTTTTCTCTGTGTACACAAGACATTAAACAAGCAGCAAACTTAACGCTAACAGTGCAATACCGTTCATTTCACTACACGAATATTAGGAAAAGTACTTAGTACATTTTCTTCCTCTTCACTGATTTGTTCTGCCATGGTGGGTCTAGTACAATCAAATCATACTTTTCCATATCTAAATAGAGAAAACGATCAACATTGTAATTTTTTATTTCTAGTACATGTAGTAGGAAAGTTTTTTGATTTTGTTTTTTGATTTTTGACTTTGTTTTTCAAATATGACTATTCCACAATTATAGATTACCTGTAATGACATTTACTCACTAGTTCTGGGATACATATTTTTGTGATGTCTAAAGTCTGAGAGAAGGAAGGTTGAGTTATTGGGAATGATGTATGTCTCTGAGTCTACCTGACATAGTCTTGGTCTGCTCCAGTCGTTGCTACAGACCCTATTTACACACTCTGACAGCTTCACTGGAAAATAAAGAGTGGTATGAATGTACCGCAAGACAATCAATTATTTAATGTATGTATATTTCAAGAAAAACTCTAACAGTCTCATTCTTTTTTGGAATAAACACCAAATGTCACTATTGATAATTAAAAAACAGAATATCAAAAACAAAAACATGAAATTCAACTTTGCCGACTTACAGTGTGTGGACATTTCTAATCTGATTGCTGATTTGGAGTTGGTGGGAGGAGCCAATGTTTGACAGACATCTGTAAGCGATGTATCTCCAACTCTAATGTTAGCTGCCTGTCTTGCCAGCATATTATTGTCTACCTTGATGAACTGACCTGCTGATGAACCTTCCGCACAAACACTCTTATTTTCTACAGTTTTTATTGATGATGATGATCCATTATATTCCTTTTTATCCTGAATGCAACCAACTTTAATTGCTTTTGAAATCAGATCTTTGTGGACATTTGTGACTTTCTTTATGATTCCTGAATGGTATTGCTGTGCTTCCACTTCACCAATGTTCAACTCAGATTTTCTTTTTCTCTGTTAAATCAAATATGAAAACAGTCTCAATTTGCGGTTGGTAACTGCAATCATTAAATTGTCACTAATCCAGCAGTATTTACAAATCATGTTGATCTTGACTTAATTACACAAGTGTGTACTTTTAGTTTAATTTTTCAAACACTTTTATAGTAGCACAAGCATGCAGATTCAAGAAATTCTATCAAAAAGTTAATTGCTATTGTCATTCCCAAGATATCCTTGATTCACATTTTGCTTAATTACTCGATATTTATAAATATGTTATAGTTCAAAGGATGTTCATTCAAAAGTATGAAAAAGATTTTTCCATTGAACCCCTTTAGGCTTTAGTTTATCAGGTTTCAATTATACATGTATATACATGGCTAAAAAATGTGATGTCTATGGGGATTTTGTTTTGAAGCAGACCCGGATGATAATGTTGGCAAATTTTGCAAGGTATTCAGAGTGGATTCCGGATGGACAAAGATGTAAACATTCCACATTATAAATCATTGTAAGAAATTTGCATCAATTAGGAAAATATATCTCAGAAATTTTTCCTTTCATCCATTTCAATATTTGCAGCTCTTTCAAAGGTATGTGTAATTTTATCAAAAATCAGCCAAATGTGCTGCATAACTATCTTGGGACAGACTATACCAGTTATTATACAATGTAAAATAGTGTCTGTATTGCATGCATGTATATTACGAAAATATGAAAATTTCATTCAAAAATCTAGGGAAGAAAAAATTAGACCCGGCCTCGTTAAGGATTAAATTGACATCTAACTAGAAATTGCTCATATCTTTTTGTTTGTATTGACATTTCCAAATACTTACTTCCAATAAAATATTTTCAGTTAAGTTTTTAAAATATGTAATCAACATATAAATCAATTTTGTCTTAAATATTCTACATTTACATAAATACCTTTCTCTTTCTTTGTACTATTCCTCTTTCTTCAGCAGTTTTTTCTGCTAAAACTTCCGAGTCCATCTTGAAAGGTTCATTTATTTCAAACAAGTCTGTTTTCATCACATATGACTGATGCTTAATATGTGCATCAGTGTTAACATGGCAGTAAACTCGTTTAAGTGCTAATGCATGATCAATTAATGCTCCTTGTTCATTTTCCAAAACCACTGCCATTTTGTAATTCCTGTGCAATATCTGAAATCCCAGTTGTATATAATTCGATTCTACCTTTCCGATTAATTGTAGCCCATACAACCAGTTAACTTGCACATGTTCTGATGTAAACAAATACAACTGGAGAGTGCTACCAAGAAAGACAACTCTCTAAGAACAACAACTCCTCTAAGTTGTAACACAAATGAAAGGATACAAGTATAATAAATGGACGGATTTATTCAATAAATACAAATAATCACAGCGTCAATGACAGATCTACTTTATGTCTATATTAAATGTCTCTCTACATGCTGGTTTTTCCTGCCATCTGTTTCTGCAGTATGGTGTTGAAGTCGGAAATAACGGATGAAACTCGCTTTGATATGGCCCTGTAGTCACACTCCATGGTTTTGGTGTTGATAACTGACAATTAAGTTAAGGCAAAAACATACCAAAACAAAAATATAATTGTTTTCATTAATTCTCTTGCAGTAGAATAACTAGTTAACATGATACATGAACCATTATTGATGTTTTCAGAAAATAAAGGATACATTCTTTCATCACAAAGTTATTCTGTTCATGGTGTTGCCATTTCTTCTCCAAATTGCCAAGCTGTCAAAATTCAGATAAAATGGTTAAATTTTTGGACCATTTTGAAGTGACTTAAAATCTGTCATTAAAATACTCTCATAAATCTGTCTATGTGTAAGGGAAAATACTACAACGCAAAAAATATGGATGCTTAATTATTAAACTCAAACAAAAAGCTGCATATTGGGCTTAAAATGATAAACAACTCTCAGACTAATGTAAAAGTTCAAACCTGTACAAATGTTTCATTTTCATTCAGCTGTGCCTTCATGCCCTCGTATTTACTAGTCAGTTGTTGCATGGTCTTCTTGAATGTGTCTCTCCTTCTCTGCAAGCTCACTCTGTCATCCATCAGTTTCTATAAAAAGATTGACATTGAAACAATGAAAAAACTGTGAGCCAATACCTAAAGGTAGAGATTTACAGAAAGAATATGATCTGAACCTGCAAAAAGTGAGACAAAACACCCTTTCAGAAATACATGTATTATCTTTGAAAAGAAGTATTTTAGCTAAACATGAAAGAGATGAGTATATATTAAACAATGTTTAAATAGTAAAATTTCATTAATAAAACCCTGTCAAACACCCACCCTCCTCTTTTTCTCAGCCTCCTCTTTCAGTGAGCTGAGGTCAGAATAGATTTCTAGCTCTTTTTCCATTGTGGCTGTCTTCTCCTTGAGCATCACCAATTCTGTGTTAATCTTCTCTTCCAGCTGTTCCACTTTCTGTAGATCTGACTGCAGTTTGTCACTCTCTGTAACAAAGCATTCATCATTTTATCTGACACTTACAATGGAAGTGTGTTAAGATACAGGAACTTTGCTTTTGGATGAATCATACCTGCTGCTAGTCCTACAGTAGTTTGTTCGGACTTCTTCATTTCACCAGTCTTAAACTCCAGATCTTCTTTCATGGTACCCAACTCCTGGGGAGTGGGTAGAGCAGTGAATCGACTCATGTTCTACAAATACAGCAGAGTGGTTTGAACATATTTTATTGTATATATTATATACAGTACTAGGTTTAAACACAAGTTCAAACCTAACAAAAGTTCAAACCTATTTGGTTGGTAACTTACTAGGTACTCAACTTACACACGTGCAAGTGCATAAACTAGCTCTTTCATGGCAAGTCAATAGCCAAAAGATACGGTAATCAAAGAACCAAGTTAAATACAATGCATAGTTTTTTATCAGCTTTTTTAAATACTTTTCGAAATAATTGTTGGTAATAATACTTACTCGGCTTGTATGCTCAAGTAGGGATACAATATTCTGTTCTGTTTGTTTGAGTTTTTCCTAGATGATAGAAAATAAACAAATTTTAATGACTTCTAATCTTTCAGATAACTTAAAAATGATATTTAAAGCTTTCTTGACATCATATATAGCTGATTCTTAGAACATACATGTATATTTAAAACTTACCATTTCTTGCACTTTTGACTCCTCAAAGTTATTAAGGAATTCTATTTAAAAATAAAGAAATAAATATCAAAATGTTTATACATTTGTCTCTTGAAAAATGCTAAACCATATTTGAGATTAAAATCTTAAATACAAGTTTAGAACTTACCATCAATAGTTTCTTCTCTTTTCTTTAACTCCTTGTACTTCTGATTTCTCTCCCCTTGACACGTAACATTATTGATTAGAATTTTTTATTATATCCAAGATCTAATATAATGCACTGTTAAACTTTTCAGTTTAAATTGTATCAAACAGTTAATACATTTCACTTTCTTTAAATAATGTTTTCACCATTAGTTTCCCTTTACTCCATTGAATTTACCTTGATTTTCTTCAATATCGAGGTCAAGTTGCCTTATCTCTTCTTCAATATTTTCTATCTTCTCCTTTAGTTCATTAGTCCTTCAAAATCAATTTCAAATTTTAGCAATGATGATTAAACATTTAATACCTCCTTTTAAAATTCAGGGCTGCGTTTTACAAAAGAACTTACGACTTACGACCAAATTAATGAATGCTAATTAAACACCAACTAATCAATGAATTATTCTTATGGCTGGAAAATATAATTATGGGAATTGAAATATTTATAAACAAATGGTTTTATGTCAATTTTGTTCTTTAAAGATCATTTTACGAGGCTGTAAATATTTACGACTTTGTCGTAAGTCCTTTTGTAAAATGCAGCCCAGATTTTTTCATTTTTTTGGTCCACAGAAATAGGTACATGCATTGACAACTTGTCATTTATTTCAAAAAGACTTAAGTTATATTAAATATTACTCAAATAATTTTGGGAAAAGAAAATTTACATGCAACATGTTGAAGGGAGATAACTCACTGTCTTTCCAAGCTGGCAATTTCCTGGTTATCTTCCTTGACTTGTTTCAGCAGCCTCTCCCTCTCTTCAGCAGGGGACTGTTTGTTCCTGGTCTCCTCCAGGTAATTATCTCTCTGGATCTCCAGGTCATTAATCTGGTCATACAGCCTCACTGTAATCATATTCAATCCATTTTACAGACAGTGAACAAAATCAATTTCTAAGCTCATCAATAATTAAGTCCCAATATCTCTTAACAGAAAAATGAAAATCACATACCTGCTTCTTGTTTAACTTGAGACATTGACAGTTCCTGAAAAAATATAAATTTTTCACTTTCTGTGGTATTTTCATCACATTTGTTAAAATCTAAATGTTAATCATTTTATACTAAAATTTGTAATTCTTTCTCCTTTCTTTTGGTGTTCTCTCCTAATGTTTTTACAGACTTTAAAATAAAAAATTTATGAAAACAAATTCTTTTTAAATCTAAGAAATGGATCAAATGAGTACCTCTTGAAGGTTTCCTATTTTTGAGTTGAGTACATCTAACTCTTGTTGCGATTTTTCCAGCTGTCTTAACATATGTTCATTCATGTCCTTCAGAGCAAAGTATTTCTGCCTCATGTCCGGGTCCTAGAAAAGAAAAAGAATTAGATAAAGTTAGATATTTTTTGGGAATTCTTGTGTACTTAGAAAATACAAATGTACAAGCAAACACAGTTTGGTTTTAGTCTTTTGGCTATAACATAGGTAATACATATTAAATACATACCATATCATTAACCAAGTTATCTGCCATGCGCTTTTCTTGGTCCAATTCTGTTTCTAACTGTCGAATTCTATCTTCTTTCCTATCAATGATAAAATTATACATGTATAAGATGTCATTGAGAATAAAGATGATTTTAACAAGATGAGATAAAAAATATCATTACTGCTTCAACAATAAAACTTACTCTTTCTTTACTTCAAACAAATCCTCAATTTTCTTTGCCTCTCTTTCATTGTTGGCTCTGAGCTGTAAATTTTAGCAAAAATAAAGTAAATTCAGGTAATGTTGTTTGATAATAAAATAGATATGTATGAGATATTTTGTTTAAAACCAATCACTTACATCATTCAAGTCAAATTCCACATCTTGAATATCTTCATCTGTAGTTAGTTTGTCTACAAGCTGAAAAAAAAAAACATATGTTGGTGTGTGTTTAATGCCATGTTACAGGTACATGCACTCAGTGTCTTTTGAAAACTATTCAATACTAAAGACTTTTTAAAAAATACTCCATCATCTCCGGCTTACTGTGTTGTAATCTCCTAGTTCCCCTTGTAAATCTCTTATTTCGCTAGCCAGTGATTCAGCTCTAAAAATATAATGTCAAATTGTCAATGAGAATGATACACTGTATAAAGTTGAAATGTTAAAACTTTGCTGAAGAAAATAAACTTGCAAAAAAATCCCTTTTAAAGAAATTTTCAACCTACCTTTTCTCATATGTAAGAAATGATGAATTCTCTTCGGAGGAATTTTCTATCTCTTTCTTTAGTCTAGCATTTTCAGCATTTAAATCATTTAGTTTCCCTCTGTGTAATAGAAAATAAATGTAGAATAACGAGATAGATTCAATGTAATAAAATTGAACAGGAAAGTTAATTGGGGGAGGAGGGTGTTAAAAGTGCAGTGATAGAGGCATGTGCAAGTATATATAAAGGGTTATGAATACCTGATAAGACCCAGGTAATAAGTTTTGTCCTGGACCATTCTTTGTGAACCTGTTTAATAATAAACATACCAGATTATTTCATTAAAACATGACCAACAAAAACTTCAACATTTCATTTACACAAAACATAGAAAATAAAATGGTTTGACAAAAGAGGAAGTAAAGAGCACCGATACCTTTTACTCCTGTCTTCATTCCACCTAAACCTTGCTGTGTCATTGGCCTGTCAACCACAGTGATCTGAGATGACAATGCTGAAAAATATTTTGTTTTTATGTCTCTCTTATTATGTCAATTTTCATATCAAAACTAATTACTGGTATACAATTAAATATGGATGCAAAGAGCCACTAGAAAAAAATTTAAAGCGAGATAATAGTCAATGAATGTATTTTTTTTTCATCATAAAAAGGCCCTTAGTTCACAATCATTAAGTTTTAAGCTAATTGACATACCAACACCCCCTCCTGTCTGGCCACCTCTAGTTCCAGGACGAGCTGTACCTGGGTTCTACAGAAAAGGAATTTCTATCTTTCAATTCAATTGAATTTAAAAAGTACACAGTTATCAAAATACATGGGGCCCAATATCACAAGGGTTGTCTGCATTTTATCTAATAATTGAAAAACTTACCATTGCAGTTGTAAGGCGAGTTGCAGTACCAGGCTGTAGTCCTGGTGCTATAAAAACAATACAATTTAAATAAGTTTACATAGATAAACAGACAATATCCAACTTTCAGTTCAACATGCTAGTTCATTAAAGTTACAATTAAAATCAGATCTTTGATCCTTAAAACAATATACTTTTGGTTTAAGATCATTATATCAGTTCGCTAAAATGTAGTTCTCAAAGTAAGCATGGTAAGGTTGGTCCCGTACCATTTTTCAACAAAAAATATGCTAATGGCGGAGTTGCCAATCTCTGTTTCTTATGCCTCTGATTTAACACTCTGATTTCTCATACCTGCTGTCCCTGGGGGCCTTGCCCCCGTCCTTGGTCGGCTGCCACTTGCTGTAGGTACTCTTCCACTCCTAGTAAAAATATATTGAGTAAATCATTTTTCTTTATCAACTGTATCATGTAGTTGTGTCAATGTGTCTTCTGTGATTATTAACCTGAGTAATGTAGGATATGAAAGGCTTTTTTTCTCCTTAAGTAAACAAAATTCTAGCTATGGCTAAAATATCTACTTGTGATAATTATCATGATTGTGTCGTCCTGTTTCCAATACCATAGCAATGTCTATAGCTCGAAAAATATTTTCATATGATAAAACATTTCCTATCCATATCAATTCAAGTTATTTGATTAATTCTGATATTTAAAACAACGGTCCATAATTTCGTTTTTTTGAAACTGATAGGAAGATATTGCAAATGAAAATTGAATAACTGTAAAATTTCATATTTACATTTTTCTTAAACGTTGTCTGTTGACAGGAAATTCACTGGAATTCGGAAGCACTGAATTGTGGGTAAAAGAGGTGCGCGTTAGATAGATTGAACCATGGTTCATTCGGTTCGGCTATATTCAAACTGTGTTTTCGTACTTTATAATTTTTTAAAATAGTATCGATGCCGAATAGCGCCCTATATTAGTAACTAACAATTATACAAAAATTTGTGTCTTTTGCGTATAAGTGATGAAATGAAGTTAAACATGGGGGTAAATATTGAAATAAAAGCTTTAAAAAGACTGAATTAAATTTATTCATAAGGGTAGGTTTCCTTTATATTAAAAAACAATGAATGTTGATGAATTATAATATAGGAAACATATGACGTTCATATTCATTGCTAAAATGCAGCATCAGATTTATTCATACACAGAAACGAATTTTCTTTGATATAGTATCGGCGATTTTTTATGCTGTATGATATAATTTAAATTTTTTTAACAAACTGACTAAAGGAGACAATCACTAGAGGCAACGTTTAGTGTCAGACTACCAAGATATATTAAAAGTATCATATAGATAAAATTGATGATTAATGATTTGACTTTTCCCCGTTTATATTTTGCTTGTCAAGATTTGAAACAGTGAATTAATTTTGACATTAATGCAAGAAGAAATCTAAAATAGGCTGTGTCTACAACACAATCCCATTAAATACGTATATGTTGAATAAAATTTTGTTTAAAATGAAAAAAATACGTATAAGTGGATACATGTAACAGCCGTTGGATTCTGACGATGTATCGATTATATCACTGATTATATCAGTGGGAGGCCAATATCTTTCTATAACGTTAAGTGTGAAATTACAACATCGAAATATGAATATACATTTATACATTCAACACATTCAAAATAAATTTAAAGGGGGAGGGTGTTAATAGTATCATAGTTTACATAATAGAAAGGCCACACATTGTATATGGCAGGCATGAGGCATCGGGGTGGGAGGTCTCATCAGAAATTAGGTACAGAAGAGTGAATTTCAGATGACCTAATCATCACCCCCTGTTGTTGGACAGTATATCAAATTTCGAGAAACTTAACAAATACATGTAGATCAAAAAGTTTTCTGAATTTCTAAATTCGCTAATATCACATTTCCTTGGGAAAAAAGGGCGGGGGTGGGGGGGGGGGGTAATTATGTCAGTGTGTGTGGCGAGGCGTAGAAAACATGCTTTAAAGCCAGCAACATATAAAACAAATACAGGAACGTAAATGTTCAAATTTTAGTCAAATTGGTCTTAATTTACTTATAAGATTGAGTAAAATTTTTATCAATTTGGAATAAAAGTAAAATGAAGTCCAGTTAAATTTTGCTTTGTGTGTTTACATATACTGCTGAAATACGGACCGAGATTTGAAATTTCACTTACAAGGCACCATATTATAGATACAAATAGAATATTACAGAATTATATGAAAATGACTGCAAAAATATGTGGCTGCGTGTAATTAAAACACGCTTGTAAAGATCATCATATCCAGTATTCTATTACCATGTATGTCAGCTGACGGATGTAGAACAAATGAATGGATAACCAAATCAGAGTCACTAAAAACGTATGTTCCCAATCTTATTAATATTCCCTCCTGAACAATATCTTGTTCAATGTATGGTAGAGGAGCAGATTTCCAAATCTAATTTCAATGAGATTGGAATGTTCTTAAAATAATTTTTGAAACCAGACATGAAAAAAATAAATGAAATTTTTGATTAACACGATGAGGAATTTCACTATCATTTATTGTGTCAAATAACAGTATTTGAATTAACAACTGGAAATATGTGTGCATTAACAAACACAAATGCATCATCATCTAAAATGCAATTATCAGCACTCTTCTGACTCTTTCTCAAAGAAACCAACTCTTAAACTTCAAAGATCTTAATAACAGCAACAACAACATCTAATTCTATCAACAGTACAGGTAGCATGTTGTTTGAAACACATTGGCATGAACAATATACTTCTCTTTAAAAAAAATCATACATAGTAGATGCTGAATGAAAAACAAGTCCATTATACATCATGCAGCTATATTTTAAACAAATATTGAGCTTCTGTTTCTATCAGAATCTTAACTATGCCTTTATCCTAACAGATTTTTTTAGTACTATCTTGCATGTTCATCAGAGATATATTGTAGAAGCACATACATTCGTTGGGATAAAATTTTGCTGTTTTTAAATAAAATACAATTTTGTTGGGATTTAATCTCGTCATATCGTAATCTCTAAGCTCTGTATTTATGAGGATTAAATGCTTTTTGGTGTCCACCAAACTAACTTGACTAAGAATCACTCGAGTTGAACGTGTACTTTGGTTGAAAATTCATCATGAATTTAATTTTTTGGATAAATACTGCCAACAAAAATAACGAAATAAAATCCTCAACGAATATTTCTGCTTCTACAGTATATAACATAGTACCGGTATATACGTCCCTAATGTTAATACAAGCACTACAGTAAAACACACTTATAATGAATGCCAGGGACAGGTGATTTTCTTCGTTTTAAGTGTAATTCATTATAACTGTCAAGTTCACATTATGTAAAAAAGTCATAGGGAAAGAAAATCACTTCGCAGTAAGCATCAATTCATTATAAGTGTGTTTGCTATAACCATATTTTACTGTAATTATTCTTTTCATATTGTAACAAAAAATTCAGTTGCTGGAATACAGAATATGTGGATATTTTCTTAGATGATCTAATTATTACTTTTTTCATGACAAAAAAATACAGTATGTAGAAATTCATATATGTTGTTGTTTGCCACCATTTAACATTAAAAAAAATCCCAACACACATATACAGGGGCTTATTATTCACCCCATTTTTGAATATTTTGTAACCCTATTCCCCCTCCCAAGACATACTGTATATTCATAATAATGTAGATTATAAGACTGTATATTCAGAGCTGTTCTTAAATCATATAGTATCTTTCAAAACATTACACTGCATTTTTCATTTCACAACACAAAACCTTCACAACCTTCATTATCACTATATTGCATTGACATTCAGAATAACTATTTGCAGAAGTAAATACAGCAATAATGTAAAAGTTAAACATTTCTTATTCTACTTTTGGGACTAAAACACATGATCTTTCACTTCTCATTTCATTTACAAACATTTCCATAAAAAGTACCTCTTAAAACAACAAGGAAATGGTTTTAAATCAATCATGGCAAGTAGGTAATGTGTCTTAATTCTACGAACTCAAACACAGAAAAGGTGGAATTTGCAAAAAAGCATTTTTTATATCCTTCAGCAGTTTAAAACTTTGCTTATAAAAGATTGTCACAACTACATTAGCTAACAAAGCCACAAAGCATAGTCGTATTCTATATCACCCCTGAAGTTTCCTACTAAGAGAATGGTTGACTCTTCAGTAAAAAAAAAAGGGGGGAGAAAAACCTCCCCTTAACTCAAGGCATACAGTTAATGTAAATGAAAGCAATGGTCCTCAATATCACAAAATTCCTTTTAAAGGAAAAAGAAAAAAAATAAAGAAAAGAATGCACACAGCAGGGTTTACAGTAAACTCCATTCCTTTCTACATCTCCAGAAACAAAAAATAAACACAACATGTAAAACTAAAATCTTCTACTGGATTTTTCTCGAAGTATCATTGTAATTTTTATCAAAATTAACCCTTAACACTTTATGGACACCTTTCAGCATTTTATAAAACCAAAACAAGTTGATGATATCAAGAACAACACAGGTCACCAATAGGACCATTTGGACATGCCCCGTTCTCAAAAAGGCCTCTGTTCCATACACTTGGTAAACTTTCATCCAGTAAATTGGCATTACGAGAATCCGAACAGCGAAAAAGGACAGCGTCATTAGGATTCCATTGGTAAATCCCAAAGGATCTGTCTTCTTGATTCCAAGCACATCAAAAAAGTATCTAACAAAAAGACACAAAAGCAAAATGCAATGTTAAGAATAAAATAGCAAAGGCACCCTTTGCTTTTTGGTAAACACAATGTCTTGATTGTTTCAAATCTATCTCCCTTTACATACATATAATTTGTACTACCTGATACATTTATAACATACAAAATTACTGGTTCTAGCTATAGCCCATTTTAGTAGATATAATAGTTATGTGATAGAATATTCAAATGTACCTGTTGTTTACAAAAGGGGTGGATATTTCAGCTAGCAGTCGATAATTGGCAAAACCGGTCATTACTCCATAGACCTGAAATGATCAACAGATATCAAGTTTTAAAAAATCAGATAAAGGAATGGAAGAAAGTAGAATGTACATGTAAATGGATAAGTATGACCTGTTAGCAATCTTCTGATCAAAATATAATCCATGCAGAGAAAGCATGTTAGCAAAAAGCAGCCATTTATTCCAATGAGTAAATCAGGCATTAAAGCTGTCAGGCCGTAATAAAATAGTGTGTTTCTTGTTAATTGATTGACCCTAAATCATGTATAATTAATAGCATGTTTTTTTTTTTTTGTTTCAATCTGTATTTAGATTATTTTAGACATCTCAAAAGGGCCGAGTGAAAGCAATTATAATTAATAAAACAAACCGAAATGTTTTTCCTATATACATTGTAATTACTGCGACCTGGTTTTGGTTGGAATAGGAAATTCACTTTTTATTTATTCAGAATCTGATATATATATGTATGTCATAGTATCCAAAATTTCAATACATTAATTTCTGTGTGAAAAATTGCAATATACTCCAAATAGGTTCTCACCACAACATAATAGTAAGCATATATTGAAGCTGCATGATGGAAATAGAAGAAAACTTCACCAATCTGCTTGTAATAGATTGTCATCATCACTGCATCTGTAATTGTAAATGTAGTCAAGTTGGAAATAGTCAGTATCATTGCTATAAGTCTAATAGATTATATATCAAACAACTAAATATTTTTAACAGAATAAGGCTCCAAAAAATTGCTATAGAAAATGAATTACTCTATGCATTATTTTGTTGTTGTTGATACAACACAAGATATTTTATATCTAAAATATATATATATATAATCCTTTGTCAATTTCCCTGCCTCCACAAGCGAAGTAAAAAGAAAATGTAAGTCTAGGAGGGAATTTAAATACTTAAACATATACTACTATCAGTACCTTTTGAGGTTGTACAATTAGTTAAGAACCCATTAAAAAATAAACTTTGCACTGTATCATGGTTCAAGGATATTTCGAGTAACTCTTCATGTTACTTAGCTAGGACGTATGAATCATCTTGTTTCTTCTCTTTATCTATGTTCTCAATATATATATAAACACTTTATATTGTACTTATTTACCGGCCAACATGTATCCCATGACTACAGCACACTCCGTTCTTACGGTGGGACTGTTGTGCCTGAAAACAAAAATGTTTATAAGCAAGTACATAAAAAATAACATCTTCAGCCTATAGATAAATAAGTGATACATTTATACAACTTGTATTTCACGACAATCTAATTAAAATAAGACTTGTAAAACCACTTCTCTACAGTATGCATAGTCTAGAGGAGCAGTTTTACAATTCTAATTTTAATTTGATTGATTTCATAAGGTATTTTTGCAAAATGTATTTCAACACATTTATTAAAAGTTTCTTTAGAATCTATTAAAAAATCAATACCATATGGGATTGGTCTGTAACTCATCATCATACAGATATGCATACACACACATAGAACTGACTATCACTGCATGAACACTGGAATTGACTCTGAAACAGACAATATCAGAATTATGCGTCATAACAAAACCTGGGCAATTAAGCCACTCAACTAAGAAGAAAAAAAATCTACTTCGTCTTCTCTTCAAACATAGGATGTATTCACATCATAAACATAAATGAACTGCACAAATTCAGTAGATTCATTTGCTATTAATTAATACCACTGTGTCATATTTCTCAATGAAACCTTGAATAATGATACAATACATCATCTTGATGAAGGAGGACTATTATGTTCTATATGAATTGACAGTCCCATTCATGTCAGCAGTAAACAAAATAGAAGGAACATGTATTGTACCTAGTCTATTTTAATAGATACATGTACCTTTGTAACACTAAATATCAAAAGTATCCATAGCTCAAGATACCATTTTGAAAGATTGAGTACTCTGTATGAGCATGACACCACAAGTAACAATAATCAATCATGTCCTGATGTTTCCTAATTAGATAAACATACCTGGTGTCCCAGTCAATTCTACTGGCTTCAGGTAGGTCGTTGTACTTGGCAAAGATTTTCTTGGACAACTTTGGACTGGCAAACTTGAACAGGAACAGAAAAAAGAGAAAACTGATGCATGTAGCAGGCAAGTACCTGCTGTCAAACTCCATGTACTGAACACTGGACATGATGGCTGCTGAGAGGCATCACAGTCTGGGCCTACAAGGAACAGAGAGCGTGTGCAGTGCCCTTTGATATAATTGACTGTATCGTACTAATATCTACGGGTGTTATCATGTGATAACAAGTCACTGACACAGAGTATAATAAACATTAATACAAGATACAGTGACAAGGTTCACTGAAGTCAGTATCCCTTCAAAACTGACTAATAAATAAACAATAACATGAGTATATGTCCTTTGAACATTTGTATATTCTAATGAATGTTAAACTAAGACTGCATCATTTGTCAAATTATCAATAATTCAATTGATTTTCAATTGCATCATATCACCTGTTCGTGTATTTATACTCCATCTAACCAAATTTAAAATAAACAAAACAATAAAGATAAACAGAGACCACTACAATGGTATCTGAATGTCTGTATTTCATATGGCAAAAAGAAGTGCAGGATAGATGTTTAATATGCACATTTGTGATTATAAGGTTACTGTCAAATCCATAAATTTTTATGATACCATATGGAATTTAATTCTTCCAAAGCTTGTGCTGGATTTCAAAAACTGTATTGAAATTCTCTAGAAATCCATATATCAGGTTTATTTATTCATATTTCAATTACACAACACCTACTGTAATTATAAAATGTTTGAGATACACCTCACCTAAAGATCGACAACAATGAGATTTACACCCGTGACACAAGATGTATGACCCAGTTAACAGACAGTGCTGAGATGGTGTATGAAGAATGTGTTGTGGACTAGAAATCTACTTACCAGGTACCAGGAATATAACCAGGTATCTAACAGGAAACTATAGATAATTCATGAAAGGTTATGACCAGCATATACATCTTACATATTACGTGCATTTACCAATATACTTTGGCCCACTAAGAGACAGGTAACTTCTATCAATGTGTATCTTAAGGCGATGTCTTCTCTCGGGTTTGATCACCACCAAACTTACACATATACAGGAACACCTTCTGATAATAAAGATCTTTCTTTTACCAATTTTAATGAAATAATTATTGTTTCAATGTTTAAAAAAATTACTATGGATTAGTACCATGGCTAAGCATTTATAACAATTAAGCTGAATTCTATGTCTATATGATTTTATGAATTTCCAGGTGTCAAATATAAACACATAAAAATTGTATCCAAAATACCACCAACAATTCATGAGATTCCATGCAGCAGTTTTAGAGGACTTGCTCTTACATTCTGCTCATCACTAAATTCAATTCTACGTTCCAAAAAATTAATGGAATCAGAATATCCTCAGACCTTATAATATGCACATCTAACAGTACATATTTTGTCCTAAATATCTACAAAGATTCAGGAACAGTGAAACGCAGTTTAGGAGGAGTAACACTTAAAAATATAAAGGAATGACTGACAGATTGGCCAAAAACTTTACACTCCACACAACTTGTGGAATGTTATATACTTAAAAAATTTCGGTTGGCATAGAACTTGAAGGCAAGCCTTTACTATAGTCTGTCCCAAGATATTTATGCTGCATATTTGAACGGTTTTTAATAAAAATACACATACATGTGACTGAAGTGCAATTAAAATCGATGAAAGGGAAAATTCCCAAGATAACTTCATTCACACATTATCATTTTTCCCTCGTAAAAATTCACAGGAACGAAAACAGATTTCCTCGGAGATTTATAATGGGGAATGTTGACATCTTTTCTCCATTCGGAAATACTCGGGACACCTCGCGCAATTTTTCAACGTTATCATCCGGGCGTCTTCATCTCCTTGGCAATGGAAAAACCTCGTAGACTTTTTATTTTTTGCCGTGTACTGATACCCAACAAGCAAGAGGGGGTGTTTCAAAGGGGAAATCTTGGGATTTTTTCATACTATTGGATGAACATCATCTGAACCAAGAGGTATTTATAAATATTGAATAATTTAAGAAAATATGCGGCAAAAATATCTTGGGACAGACTATAACAGGCTTTTTCAGGTTTGATATGAGCAAGATTAAGCCAATGAGTAATAATTTGTAGACTAAAACTTGATTTTCAAGAGATCTGCGATGACCTTCACATTTGTCTTTGAAACTTGGTTTAAGGTCACTGCACATCCTTTACTCAAAATTCTGTTTAAGTGTAGTATAAGCCAGATAGGCTAAAGAGAGGGGTATAAATACCTCTGATTTTTTTTTTTGGTGAGCCAGATTGGACCGAGAGGAGAGAATATATGAACCAGACAAAGATTTTTTCGGATTTCTGCTATGACCTTAAGTCCTTAACCTTAACCTTAGACCTAGACACTTGGTTCATGGTCACTGCTCAGTCTTTACGAAAAGGCACTCTGTAAGTAAAGTATGAACCAGATTGGGCCAAGGGAAGAGAAGATATGTCTTGGACATGTGATCTCAGACTGACAGACGAACTGAAGGTCAGTCAGAAAGATTGAACACTTTAAGCCATTGTTTATTTGTTTTGACAAATCAAAATGCTATTTTTTACAGTAAGTAGGTACATGTATTACTTAACACACTTTCATTGATAGCACATACACTGTTAATGTGACAAATGTCTTCACCTCATGCTAGATTGGGCCTAAGAGGCATTTAATTAGTTTTTTTTACCAGTATCATTATGTACAAATAAACAAATCTGCATTAAAGGTCCGATTGAAGACACTGCTAAAGTAACTATACTGGCGTGCAACCAGTTCTCACCGAGCACCAATTCTCGCCAGTATACATTGTGACGTCCTTTTTCATAAGTAATTTTATGTGTTGCTAAAATGACGTCACAATGTACTGGCGAGAAATGGTACTCGGTGAGAACTGGTCGCACGCCAGTAGCATTTTATTTACTATAGTCTTAACACAATTTGAAACGAGTTGAATGAAAAATTTATACCAAATATTTGAGCAATAGTTACTGACATCTAAGGACAGTTTATACCATGTTATCTATAAAAACAAGACAGTAGTAGGATTTCTCATGAACAACATTCCAGAAAGTTCCAGAAAGAAATATTGGTTTATTGTTGTATTAAACCAACCATGGATAAAATTAAAATTATACTTAATGATACCAGTTACATTATAATTTTGATGACATATGACAAAAATATAAAGATAAAAACTAATTTTGCCATAATTTGACTGTTACAACATGGCATTTTTTAAAATACGAAGGCTAACACGTGTTTTAAAAATACACACAATAATTTGATACGGTGAGGAAATTCGAACGAGGCGGTTTTCAAACAACGTGCAGTTTTACGTTTTATCAATCAACTTTATTTGTGCTAAATACTTTAAAATTAATTTTCAGTGAAAAGTTGTTCACTCTTTACATTACTTTCTGTAGAAAATTACCTGAAATAACGATGTAAAGACACGTAATCCATATCTGTAAACAACATCACAAACGAACCCCAGACGAAATCTCAAATGTCGTAATTCTTTGCTTCTACAATACCAACGTCTGCTCATCGATCAAAGTAAATATTTCATACAAATCAATCATAATAATAGAAACAATATAATATTTTCATGAATCACAATAGGTTGGTGGGAAAATTAGAGGATAATCTAATTGGTTTGCGACATCCACAAACAAAAGTTATAACCATGCTGCTGTTGTTGACAGCAGTTGGGTGTACAGTTTTGCTGGTCATTTGTATTCTTTGTATTGTCATCAACCTTTCTGCTAATAAAAGGAAAGGGACAGCATCGGTTTTGGCTGTGATGGGATCAGGTAAACTCAGAAATGCATTGAGTTTGATATATTTAATTAGTTCAGGGGAGTAGTTTGTGTCGCATGCTTATGCTTTACATTTATTTATAATAAATAATTGGATATGGTAATACAAACTTATACAGTTATAAATATATTTAATATACCGTAGTTGGTTTGTTAATTTGATATACATGTACTTTGAATTATTCTATACCCTCGTTCAGCATATGAATTTGTTCTATTTTCAATTTTTTTTATTAAAGTAATCTGGCCTGTTGCAGCTTTTCTAGCAGCTTTGGTTTAGTGTCATCATCAATTAGTTAAGAACAGTGATACTGAAATACAAATGATGTTAGTAATACAATGTGATAATGACAGACTAGACCAAGACCCCCTGAATCTCTAGTCAGATGCTCTCCCAATGGTGTATTATCTCAGGGAGATTCGTTGAGACTGAAAATTTTAGACGGTCGTCTCTTCTGAGATTTTATATTCTCATGATTTAATGCAAAAGGATTGAATCGCGTAATGAAATACTCACATAAAATAAGAAATCTACAGTGTTTGGGGCCATTGATCAAACTGTCATGGTCAAACTGCTGCAATCTCCCCATCCCCAAGAACGATCAGATCAACAACCTACGTCAGGTTCTTCTACATTGGCAGAAGTTAATCTGTCAGTTCCAGGGGTTTGATCATGGCACCAAATGTAATGGGATAGGAAATACACTATAATGACAGACCAGACTAGGTTTGATCACAAGAGTTAATGCCCCTGTCATCCTGGACATAGCACCAAATGTAATGAAATAAAAGAAATTACGACTTGACCCTTAAATCTCTAGTCAGGCATTAGACCAATTGAACTATATATCGTACCATTGATCAAACTGATTTGATAGTAACAACCAATTACCATGAAAAGGTTTATATTGCCCTGAACTTAAAATTGATATGCATTAAATTCATATTGTCCACAATGAGCAATAAATTTCTATTGTCTATCACTTAAGATTGATGTTCATTTCTAGGAGGACATACCAAAGAGATGTTAAGCCTTTTGTCTGGGTTGGGTCCTCACTACCGTCCTCGGTATTATGTCATTGCCAACACTGATACCATGAGCAAGCAGAAAGTGGAGGAGTTTGAACAACAGAAAAATATTACAGAAAACTCTAAACCAGAGGTGGAACATTGCAAACTTATTGTTACCCATTGACAATGATAAATTATAAATGACTAGTTTGAATATATGGGTAATGATTGAATTCAATTTTAATGAAATATGTCCATCTATTATCGATAAATCAAACTTCAATTACTTGAATGGTTTACAGGTCTTCAATAAGCCATTTTCATCAAATTTTCAAACATGCAATTTTACAAGTCATGGTACTTAGCTATTATTGAATGATGTTGTTGAATCAATGATTAATTTCTGATCCAGTTTCATCAGTGCATCACATCATGATAAGTAAATAGGTTCTTTTATCAGCTTGCCGTTGCTTCATTTGTTGCTACTGTTTCAGTGCTTTGAAACTTGTGTTACTTTGTCCACAGTTCTCCTTGGTTTTGATTCCCAGAAGCCGAGAAGTAGCACAACCCTGGGGGAGTACCGTACTTTCAACCCTTTATGCTTTATTCAAATCATTTCCTGTCGTCTTCAGCTGTAATCCTGACCTTGTAAGTATTATATGTTATATTTGTCAAAGAACCAAAGAGGGAGGAGAAAAATGAACATTTAAATTTACAACAAATTCATCAAATGACTACACTGTTTAAAACTGCAGCAAGGACCACTTTGTCAATACTTGTGTTGTAATTTTAAGAAAAAAATTATACAAATTTAATTTCAGATTTTATGCAATGGCCCAGGCACCTGTGTTCCAATATGTCTGGCAGGATTGTTATTAAAGGTAAATTTTTGAACTCCTATGAGATTTGATTGATTTAAGGGTAAATATATTCAGCATCTTTGAATGTTATAATTACAGGTAAATATATTCAGCATCTTTGAATATTTTTATGTTTATCCATGTTACAGATACTGCGTCTGGGTAGGGTTCAGATTGTGTACGTGGAGAGCATATGTCGTGTGGACACCCTGTCCATGTCAGCATGGATGCTGTATTATGTGGCTGACCAGATGTTAGTTCAGTGGCCCTCACTACAGACCAAGTTTCCCAGGACACAGTACATCGGCAAGCTTGTCTGACCATCAGTCTCATGACTGCCATGTGTCTTTCATGAAAGTGCAATAAGTAATTGCTTCCAGCAAAGATATTGGTCAAGAAGAGATACCATTTTGTAAATTTTGATATTGTCAGATACTTGGACTTTGAATGAATGCAACTAATGGATTGATAGACCTGTCCATTAAGTAGGTTAAGATTGTTCTTGTACATGTAACACAAACTTGAGCATACTTAATAATTATTTGGGTCAGTATGACTAATACAGAACAAAATCATTATGATAGCAAAATAGCAAGTGCTCCACTGTTAAGTTCAAACATTTGGACATAACACAGACACACTTAATATGAACAGTTAAGTATTTCAGTGAATACCGGTAGTATTCCATCTTTACAATCCAAAGGTCATTCTCTAATCTCAACTCTACAACAGGAGTAAAAAATTTGAATTGAAAACCCATGTACGCGTATTTAATACATAATGTATAAATACTTCAAAAGAAAATCTGTAATAAAGATTTTTAAGACATACAAGTATTTACTGTTGTTATATAACAGTTTCCAGTATTCTAATATATGCAATTTCTATTGAAAAGGGCTATAAAAGGTTTTATTTCAAGCGACCTTACTTGTAAAATGAAAAATTAATTTTATCTTTCTGTATACAAACTACAGATCTCAGAATATCATCCACCCTATAAGATTTACCTATACCATCTGCCACTGAATAAGATTTAACATTTCATTCTATCTATTTTAATTTAAGAGACCAGATTCATGTACCCATGTATGTATTTGGACAAGTTGTCATTCTTTTACTTAAAAGAACAAACATAAGATTTCTTTATCAGCAAATTATTAATAATTGTTTACCTTGGGCTTTAATAATTGTCACTGTGTAGATATGTTATTTAAACAGAGGTGTTTTATGTAATTCAGTGACACTTTACACAACTGAAAAAAGAAGTACTAGTAAGAGTATAATCAAAATTTATTGCGAAAATGGGACACAATATTAGTACACAGTTTTCATATTCTTAATCAGATTACATCCTCACTAACAAAAATTCTCCAACCACTATTGTATATTATAAAAACAAAATTGAAACAACAGTACATGTACCGGTACAATCTCAACAGTACTAAAAGTTTGCTAATTAGCAGCATATAGGCAACACTGAAAAACAAAAAGCTGAACTGTGGCATGGTCTATGTGAAGGAGTTTTGTCCCTTGCTAGTTGTTGTGATGAGGTGATGGCTTAGGAGACTCCACTGAATTGAGTAGGTGAGTTACTGTCCCTTCTATTTCTGTTTTTGGAAGTACTTTTGGCTGTCCTTTACATTGGGACGGATTGTGTCTGCTCCAGGCTTCCATCCAGCAGGGCAGACTGAAGTTCATAAAATACATGACATAAACATGTGATTTTGTTTCGCTGACAGCCAATCAAGTCACATTTATTAATTTTTTGTTATTTTGAAAAGGGGAATGAGTCGATTTTTAAGTTAACAAGAGAAAAGCTGTCAGGCTTTCTTTTCTGTGAACAGTATCCATAATCCATTTGTCAACCCTGAATTGATAAACACGACTTATCCAAAGAAATGGTGTACTCTATATGTAATATTTTGCCAAAAAATAACTAAGGTGGATTTTTTTTTTTTATAAATTATCGAAAATCAAAATTCAAGTAATATGTAAATCTCGGATATATGTTCCGGTACAACTGATCTACAAAATAACAACTTCTTATCTTGAAAACAGTTGGAGGATTTATCTGTACAACAGGGTTATACCCTTTTGCCATTTTTACCATTTCAATATTAATCCAGATTTTTCCTTTGGAAAACCCAGTTAAAAAATGCAACTCCCTGGCATGCCTGCTGCATTAAATGCCAAAAACTATTTGGCAGGGTGAAACTATTGATTATCCTTTTTGGCCAGCAAACGTGTAAGATAAAATGCATGCCCTCACCTTCTCCGTGTTTGTCCGTGAACTGGAAGGCCTGCACAAGCCTCAGTGTTTCATCAACAGATCTTCCTACAGGGAGGTCATTCATGGTGATCTGGCGGAGATTGCCTTTGTCATCAATAATGAAAAGTCCTCTGTAAAAAAAAAGGGGTATATTTTAATTAAGCTACATAACACAGTTTAATCAAGTTTTAATTAGACTTATGCTTGTCAAGCCTTGTATACATGCATTTCATTAGTCAATGATTGGTAATCAAGATTAGAAAATAGATGTATCTGAATGATGCTGGTAATTAAATGTCTTTTGTACGGCCTTATTCTGTCATCAAAAAGTAATCCCAATGCAAAATAATGCTCTTAATACCTCTTACAATTCTTTTTTTAGAATATAGACTACAAGGAAATTTCCAAATCAAAAAATATTAATTTGCAAATATACCGAGCCAAACAAAAGGAAGTTACTCAAAATTGGCTTCAATACAAAATGAACTAGACATTGAGAAGGTTACCATCTCAAATGGCCCCACTTAGATAATGGACAAAAGGATGAAACAAAATTCAGAGAATATTGCTTTGACTTTGACCTATAACTTTGAAATTTTCCAGCTGGCATAGAACATCTAATTCAATCCCATTACCCTTTACATATAGACATTTTTGTTCAATCTGAACAGATTAACCAAATGGGAAATAATCTGTGGTCTAAAACCAATTATAAAGAAATCTGCTATGACCTTCACATTGACTTGGTTCAAGGTCACTGCAGGCCATTAACCAAAACGCTCTGTTTAAGTAAAGTATTTATAAGCCAAAAGGGTTTAGTGGAGAAAATATATATTCTCTTAAAAATGAATTTTGTTTGATCTGATATGACCTTGAATCATACAAGGTTGCTGCATACCCTATGATCGAAGGCACGATGTGGGTGAAGTATGACCTGGAGAGGAGCAAAGGGAAAGAAGATATGCTCCAGACAAGAATTTTTCATCTAATTCTGCTATGACCTTCACATATGACCTTAAAAATTGGTTCTAGGTCACTACACACTCTTTGCTCATAAGCTCTGTTTCTGTGAAGTATGATCCAAATAAGGATAAGTGGAAAGTATATGTACTCAGAAAAAAGGATTTGTGCATGGTCCAATAGGATCTTGAACCTTGACCTACAAACTTTATTAAAGGTCACTGCACACCCTTTGACCATAAACACTCTTGAGTGAAGTATGAGCTAGATTAGACCAAGGCGAAAGAAGATATGCTCCAGACAAGAATTTTATTCACAATTCTGCATTGACCTTAAACTTGGATCTAGAAATATGGTTCAAGGTCACTGCACACCCTTTACCCTAGGACACTCTGTGGATGAAGTATGAGCCAGATTGGGCCATGGGGAGAGAAGATATACTCCTGACAAGCGATCTTGGACAGAAAGACAGACAGACTGATCACTATAGGATGCCTGCAGAGCTGGGCCTTAACAAATCAAAAGAAACAGTATACCAACCAATTTTCTCTCCAATTATACACAACAAAAACTTATTTTCACTGGCATGGGTAAAACTAATTGTATCTATTAGTCAATTAATAACAAAAGCACAATACATTACAAGAATAGAATTCCAGGGTCCCCCGCCGGTCAAGCAGTATACTAGTATCGAGTCTATCGACCAAGGCTGATTTAGGAACTTGAACAAGGTATTAGTGGTATAAACATTTGGTATAAATTTAATGAAAATCCGTCAAAATTTGTAGGCATGAGAGCGCTTACAAGGTCAATTTTTCGATAAAACGGAGTCATTATTGTGGTCAAAGTCCCATAACGCCAACAAAAAGTATCAACTAATGCTGATTTTCGAACTTGACCAAGGTAATAGTAGTATAAACATTTGGTATAAATTTAATGAAAATCCGTCAAAATTTGTAGGCATGAGAGCGCTTACAAGGTCAATTTTTGGATAAAACGGAGTCATTACTGCGGTCAAAGTCCCATAACTCCAACAAAAAGGATCGACCAATGCTGATTTTCGAACTTGACCAAGGTTATAGTGGTATAAACATTTGGTATAAATATAATGAAAATCCGTCAAAATTTGTAGGCATGAGAGCGCTTACAAAAAAGTGTGAAGGACGGACGCACGGACACACGGACCCACGGACACATGGACCCACGGACGGACGGACGCCCGGCATTTCTATGTCCCCGCTCCGCGTTGCGGCGGGGGACAAAAATGCAGCTATATATCATCAAATTGTCAGGGCATTCAACGTGAGTGCTAAAAGTGAATGCTAAATAAATCAATCACCTTGGATTGACATGTATCTCACCTAAATGAAATTCCATCATCTTCCTTCAGCACTCCATATGCTCGGCTGATCTCCATTGTCTTGTCTGCAAGTAATGGAATTTTCATGTTTCCTAATCCTCCCTGTTTTCTTGGAGTATTGATCCTGCAATTCAGCAAACCAATGATGATTATTTCTTAATTTTTGTAAAAGTCAATTAGTAAATATTTGCAGCAATTACATGAAATAGAATTGCTAAAGAAAATGATTAAATATATTTCCTAAATAATGGCTGTACAAAGCCTAATATATCTATGTCAGCCATATTGCCGAATATTAATTCTCACCAGACAGACATAGATATATTAGTCATATGCCATGTTTAAAACAATGAAAGTTTGACATTTTAGTCTGAGTGAAAACAAAGGGAGCTATTTGCCCCCATTTTATTTTCACCCCTTTTGCTCTCGTCAGCAGGCAAATTCTAATGTATGATACAGGTAACTCTTGATGGCTCAAACTTTGATCGCTCAAAGTTCTTGATTGTTCAATTAATTTTCAAAGCAAAATAATATTTTGACTACTTATGAAATAGTTGTTCATTTGCATCTCTTAAAATGAGAAATACCCGTTGATAACTCATATTGTGTCACAGTTATTTTGTGACCTTTGGTTTAATGTCTCCAGTTACATTTCTTGATTTCGGGTAAACTTCTTTACTTTTAAATATGTACATACTAATGGGGCATGCATTGCCATACAACATGTACAAAGTTTGAATATAGTGAATGATTTTCACCAATATATACATGTACTACTTTATAACTTATTTCCACTTTTTTCATACTTGCTATAGTATGTACTTCAATACATTTCATATCAGTACATAGTATTAAATTACTAGTCATTCAGTAGAACCTGTTACTTCTATGACTAGGTTTTGCATATCAATGTAAAATTTCAGATATACAAGAATAGAATTCCTGGGTCCCCCGCCGGTCAAGCAGTATACTAGTATACTGTGTATTGAAATATTTTCAAACATTCAGGGCTGTTCCAGAATTAAATGTGTGGGGAGGTTGGGAGGAACATTTTTTTTTACCCCCACCACCCATTTTTTTTCTATTTTTCCTGTCGCAAATATATCCAAAATACTACTATCTAAAAGAACTTGACCAAAGTATTAGTGGTATAAACATTTGGTATAAATTTAATGAAAATCCTTCAAAATTTGTAGGCATGAGAGCGCTTACAAGGTCACAAAGTCCCATAACTCCAACAAAAAGTATCGACCAATGCTAATTTTCAAACTTGACTAAGGAAATAGTGGTATAAACATTTGGTATAAATTGAATGAAAATCCGTCAAAATTTGTAGGCATGAGAGCGCTTACAAGGTCAATTTTTTTATAAAACGGAGTCATTATTGTGATCAAAGTTCCATAACTCCAACAAAAAGTATCGACCAATGCTGATTTTCGACCTTTACCAAAGTATTAGTGGTATAAACATTTGGTATAAATTTAATGAAAATCCGTAAAATTTGTAGGCATGAGAGCGCTTACAAAAAAGTGTGACGGACGGACACCCGGCATTTCTATGTCCCCGCTCCGCGTTGCGGCGGGGGACAAAAATTGTTGCTACATCTTTACAATGTCAAGGTTTTGTGATTGCAGAACTCCAAACAAACCCTTGAAATAAGTCAGGCTCACAGCTCAACTATCCCTAATAATTCTAAAAATAAAAAGTCCAATGAAATAACTCCGTTTGAAACATAGTTTGTATTGAGTACAAGGATGGCAGATCTCGAATGATAGATTTGCGAAAAATTCAATATTCTAACTGTCTCACTGAAAATCAAAAGCTTGCAATATCATGTTTAATAGATAATCAGGATGTATTAATTGGAACTACCGGTAAGCACATTTGACGTACGTATGGTGACTTTCTATCGCTTCCAAAGGCAACATATTTGTAACTTCAGAAATTTGTTCTAACACAGTAAACGAATGTTTGGAGTTCTGTAATCACAAAACCTTGACATTGTGAAGATGTTGTCGATACTGCCAGCCACTATCCTCACAATTTTTGTGATTTCTAAAAGTTTTGTAGAACATCTTCCTCAGTTCTCTATTACATGTAGTATAACCATATTACTTTTATTGGTATAATTTAATTAACCTAGCTCATAAAAAGTGTTATCCAGCTTAAACTTAATTAATCTTTAGTGATATTTTTTTAACCAGAGAAAGAGCCTGGAATTTTGATCTTTTCTTATGAATATCAGATCTTCAACAAACAGTTTCTGTCATTTGCTTGTCGCGATATCTGTAACATGTTACATAAAATCTTCATTTCATGGATGACTTCATGCAGAATTGAATGACAATTTGATTAATATCAGCTTTTCTGATATGCTTCTGCTCTGGAGCATCTGAAACAATATACGTAGAGGACTGACATCTGAATGACCTTTTGATAAACTAATCAAATTGTGGCTGGGAAAACTGTCAGAAAAATTTGAGCTTATATCAGCATTTATACATGGTGGTCACTTTGTCAAGATAAGTCCTAACTCCAGGAAATCCAGGAAAATGTAATGTTGCAACATCTGCATAGTATCTTCATACACTAAAAGGCTTGGAGTGCATGCAACGATTCAGACATCCTGTTGCTATAGTGTTACTTTTCCAGACAGTATTAATTTTGATTGTTCGAAAAAGGTTATGACCATTACCCTATTGCTAAATATCTAAAGTTTAGTTTAGTTTACCAGTAGTTTATTTATTCCTTAAGCCAAATGGCTCATCAGATACAAAGAATACATAATATATATACATGTACAATGTAAGACACAATATGTAGCAATATATGTATTAAATGCATCAAGTATTTATTTAACTATTTATCTATTACCAACAAATTTCTGAGCGTTTCTGCTTTTTGAAAATATTTTCCTAAATTACTTAATTCAGTAGTATCGGGTCATTCAGGCAGGATCTCTAAGTGATTTGCTTTTTAAAAGATGTTTGGGAGTGGTAGTGTATCATTACAGCTGATTCTAATAAGATTGAATTGTATGACAAATCAAAAGTCACTGAGCCAATGAACAACTCTGTATGGCCATAACTCAACAATAAGTACATGCACATGGTAAATGTATTCAAAATGATACTGTTAATTATTCATTCACTTTCCAGTTTTGCTAAAACTATATTAGCCTTCAAAGGCTCTCCCTCAGGGAAATTATTCTGTTGAAAATTCAAGATGAGATCAATGATATTTAAAAACTGATAAATACCATTTAATCATCAACCTCCATAACAGATGTTCATCTAAAGCACACTATATACAGGGACATTAAATTAATCTCGTAAAATGTTGCAATCTGTAACAAACACAGATACCGGTAGTTATTCTGGAATGTATCTTTTGGAGTTTTATAAGCTCTATATATCATTAATTTTACTTAAATGGGGGAACATAATGACCTAAAAAGGGTATTGAGAGGAATTTTCAAATTTTTAACAACTTTTGAAATAGAATCAAAGTATACAATTATACTTGCTTGATTTAATAGATCTAAATGATCTCATATACATGTCTTATGGTATTTTCTACATTTTATGTGTACCAAGCATAGGACAGTACAGAGACGACAAACCGCAAACTCACCAAGCTAAGTGGGAAAATACACTATCTGTGGAGCAGGCGACAACTTCACAGTTGATTGCACGGAATTCTTCCACCCGATCACTGAAAGCTATGATTTCTGTTGGACAGACAAAGGTGCTGAAAATAATAAAAAAAAAAACAACATCAGATTGTATCTACTTATTAAATAAGAATATGAAAAATCAAAGATTGTACCCACAGAATAACCAGGAAAATATTATCACATGGATCACAACACAATTTGAAAATTACTTGTCATATGCTTATACATGTATATATTGCATGAACATTATAAATGCAGATGCTACGTCAACAAAGGACAAAATGAGTTGAAGAGGAGGATTAGAGATGGGGTTTTTTTTAACTCAGAGAAAGCGGTTGATAATGATCTGACAATTGCTGACTATCTCTACTTCATTTTTTGATCTACTTACAAATCTAGTGGGTAGAAGAATAAGACCAAGTATTTCCCTTTGTAGTTGGCCAGGGAAATATCCTTGAACTCTCCATCCACAACTGCCTGACCTTTGAACTCTGGTGCTGGCTTTGTCAATCTTAATTCTGCCATATTGCTATCTGGATTCTGCAATTGAAAAGACAGACAATAATGCACAGTTGAAAAACTTGATGGCTTTTTTTAGAGAAATCTGAAACAGAATCAATAATGATGTGAAGTTGATAAATACATGTACTACTATAACACCAGTACTTATAACTATCAACTCTGTCAAACAGTGACCCAAAATAATTGAAGATTCAAAACAGCTCTGACACATCTAATGTATAACAGTTACTACATATAGTGCACACTTGAAAATTCAATTCAATGAATTGATTACCCTGGTTTTCAAAATCCCCATTCTAAAGATTTCTTCATTGAAGGAACTCACTCCAGCTGAAAGGACCTGTTACATTGTCTGTCTAACGTAGTAAAATACTCTTACATGTACATCCTAAACAGAGAGTGGACCAAACTTACAACTAAATTTGACATCTTCAACCAACCATAAATTATTGTTTTTCTAGAATACCCAATATAAAACCTCTGAAGCAGATCAGAAATCACTAAAGGGGTTTCAGTTCACCGCAGTTTTACCTGTTGATTTAAATCAGTGTTAGTCCTGAATGCTGCCTGCTCCTGCTTCTGTCTAAATGCTCGATACATCTTCGTACAAAAATGTCAACCTACAGTTCTCTTAGGCCCCTTATAAATATAATGAGTTTCCATGGATTTCAGAATAACTACCATCCTTGTTTTATTGCACTCTGTGTCATTATGAAAATGAGGCAAGTCTTGCTTCAAGGTCTCCAGAATTAATCAATGATTGAAATAAAGATACACATGTCTGTGACAAGAGCTGAGAGGTTACAGTCAAAACTACTCATTAATTAAGGGAATTCAGTTAATTAGGCCCTGTTACTTTATGTTCTGTGCCTTACCATTGTGCATCTCCTTGAAGCTGTGAATACAGCTAGATGAGTGGTATAATTAGATGTATCCAATAAAAATAGTAGAGAAGGTTAATCCAATGGGTGATTGTCAATAAAACCCACAGGTTATTTTTGTAGACAGCTTGATCTCCTATCTCTGTTCATGCCGAGTCCCATTTAATACATAATAAGGAAATAAAAAAAACTTCCGTATAACCTAAGATACACTTATTTGTACTGGTCACTTATGGTAATCAATGAGACCATTCGCCATGTGATAACAAATTTGAAGAATTCAAGCGTAGTGTTTTAAACTATCTCTTCATATACAGAAAGTATTTCAGGGCTCTCACACTACATTTTGGTACAAGTTAGGTAATTCAAATTGGTAAACAAACATATTGGGAAAGTCATTTTACCCGGTACTAAGTATTTTTAAACTCAACATAATTTTTGTTTCAAGTGTATTATCATTAATTTGATTTTTTATTTCATTTTATAAATACTCAGGAATACCCACTTAGCAGGTAAATAAATATACATGTAGTTAATATTAAGGTGAAGGATAAATTGAAAAATTAATACTATCATTTGGGAGAAAGGTACATTTTTTTAAATTGATACAGGAGCCTTTCAACAATTGAGAGCCCTGTTGTCTTAGTGCAGATCAGAATTGTTTAACCAAGACCAAATTTCTCATTCATTATCAAAAGGAATAAAACTGTCAAAGTCAATAATTCAATGGTCTCTGATAATGGCCGGAGATTTAACATTCTCTTCAGGACATTCATTGATACATGCATGTACTTACAAAATATTCTGATAAAACTAAGTGTATATTGGTACCGGTATTTATGATGCCTATTCCTCTGCATACACTGTGTCCTTGAAGGGTCAAAGACATTTTCATTCCACAAAGACTGCAAGTCATAGACATTATCTACATTGATCTAGCTTCAGTTTGCTAACATTCATGATGACATTTCACTATTATTTATATGCAAGCAGAGCTGCAGAAAATGAGCGATGATCTTAGAATAACAACAAAAAATGCACAACAAGCCATTTCAATGGCAAATTTTAACCAACAATATTCCCAAAAATGCAACATCAAAATACTGGGTTGGAGAGAAAAATCGAAGGAAGACCTCAAACAAGAGTTCTGTGCAGTCCTAAAACAAAGGGTGAAAGTTGATGTAAACCCTCACGACATTCTCGCGATTCACCGAGTCCCCGGAAATAGGAATGGTGGACCCCGACCGATTATTGTGAGGATGATAAGTCCGGAAAGTAAAACACTTATCATGAAACACCGCAAACAAATGAAAGAGGAGTTCTTGATGGTGGACCACATTACTCAGCAGAACGCAATGCTCATACAGAAACTCAAAGAACACGAACTTGTGCATTCTGCCTGGTATTTCAACAGCAAAGTGTTTGCAATAGACAAAAACGACCGTCGTTACACATTTGATATATTCGATGATATAAACAAAAAACTTCGAGCGTGATGTCTACTGTACCGGTAGTAGTGTCGCATAAACGCATCGGGATCGAATCTGTAGCAGCGAAAGCTCGAACTCGGGATCGATGTCCCGTTTATTCCAGAAACTTGTTCCTTTGACATTTATTTTTGTTTTTTTTTCTTGGTATGTATGTTTGTGTGGAAGTCTTGTGTACTTTGCTGGTAAATTACATATACATATCTCAAAGGGAATAAGTTTGTATTGTATGAGAATGGTAGGGGTCTTTGCTATAGTGAAAAGTGTTTTTTTTTCTTCTATATACCATATTTTCGTTCTCTGCACACATCTTTCATGTCACCTTGTTTTCACACATTTTTCTTTTATACACTTAGTTTGTTATGAGTTTTAAGGTAGTAACATTTAATTGTAGAGGCCTAGGTGGTCTCGACAAGAGGAGAGATGTGTTAAATTACTTAAAACAAAAACAATTCTCTATTTCATTTTTGCAAGATACACATTTCACTCTTAATGATTATGAGCAAGTTAGATCCTTTTGGGGCTATGACATCTATATATCTCCTGGACAATCTAATTCTCGAGGCACTGCAATTTTGTTTAACAATACTTTTGAGTATCATGTACTGAATGAATACAAGGATACGGAAGGTAATTTACTTGTTCTAGAAATTAACATGTATAAGAAATATGACATATTATTAGTTAATATATATGGTCCAAATAATGATGATCCAAACTTTTTTCAATCAGTATCGGACATCATTTCAAACTTTCAAGGTGAATTTATAATTATGGCTGGAGATTTTAACCTTGTTCAGGATATAGATTTAGATTATTTTAATTATACCAATATTAATAACAAAAGAGCAAGGGAGAAGGTTTTGAACATGAAAGTAGTACACAGCTTAATTGATCCATGGAGAGTGAAATATGAACAACGAAAAAGATACACATGGTTCAGAACAAACCCAACTAAAAAGGCGAGAATTGATTTCTTTTTAATTTCAAACGAATTAATGGCTTTATTGGTTAAATCTGACATTCTACCTGGTTATAGATCCGACCATTCTATGGTTTTTATAGAAATTTATTTTACTAAATTCGAAAAGGGTAAAGGCTTTTGGAAGTTCAATAATTCACTCCTCCATGATCAAACTTATGTTAATCTAGTAAAAAGTAATATACAAAGAGTTAAAGAACAATATGCTGTGTTTCCATACAATCCTGCAAGTATCCATACAGTTAAGAATGACGAATTACATTTAGTTATTGATGATCAAATGTTTTTTGAACAACTATTGCTGAGCATAAGAGGTGCCACAATACAGTACTGTTCCAGAAAAAAAAAATTAAAAAACGAAAGAATAAAACTACTGGAAGAAGAAATTAAACAACTAGAAATATTGAGGAATAGTAATGATTCAGAGGACATTCTTCAAAAATTAACCAATGCACAGAATAGTTTGGAAGAATTCAGAAAAGATTTTATTAAAGGTTTATTTATCAGAACAAAACTTAACTGGATTGAACAGGGTGAAAAACCAACAAAATATTTTCTTAGTTTAGAAAAAAGAAATTATGTCAATAAAACTGTTGGCAAACTTATGTGCAGCAATGGTACTGTTATTACCTCACAGGAAGATATTTTAGCAGAAATTGAGACGTTTTATAAAAATTTATATTCCTGCTATGATAAAGAATTACAAGATGTTGATATTGAAATTGCTATTGATAAGAACTATATTAGAGTACTTGATGAAAATATGTCTAATAATTTAGAGGGTTATATAACTAACGAGGAAGCCTTATTGGCATTAAAAAATATGAAAAATAACAAAAGCCCAGGAAGTGATGGTTTTAGTACAGAATTTTTTAAATTTTTTTGGAAGGATCTTGGATGCTTTTTATTAAGATCAGTAAATGTGGGATTTGATGTTGGCGAACTTTCAGTCACTCAAAAACAAGGTATTATATCTATACTGCCAAAAGGGGATAAACCAAGGGAGTATTTAACTAATTGGCGTCCAATATCTCTCCTTAACGTTACATACAAAATAGTTTCAGCATGCATCGCAAATAGAATTAAAAATGTCCTTGATTTCTTAATACACGACAGTCAAAAGGGCTTCCTCAAAGGTAGATTTATAGGAGAAAATACAAGATTGATTTATGATGTAATTGATGTAGCTCAGGATAAACATATTCCAGGTATGATTCTACTCATAGATTTCGAAAAAGCTTTTGATTCTATATCATGGAAATTTATGTACAATACATTACATTTTTTTAACTTTGGTCCTGATCTTATCAAGTGGGTATCAGTACTATACAATGGGGCCAAATTATGTGTTATTCAAAATGGTATTTTTTCAAAATTTTTTGAAATAGGCAGGGGCTGTCGACAAGGTGACCCAGTATCCCCATATTTATTCAACTTATGTGTAGAGATATTAGGACTTTTGATAAGACAAAATAAAAACATTAGAGGTATTAAAATAGGAAAAGAAAAAGTATGTCTATTACAATATGCAGATGATACAGTTCTTTTTTTGGATGGATCTGAAAAAAGTTTAAAAAGCGCACTTGATCTTCTTTTTCAGTTTTCAAAATTCTCTGGACTAAAACCCAACATTTCCAAAACAAAAGCAGTCTGGATTGGCTCAAAAATTAATTCAAATACAATTTGCAGTGATACTGGTTTACAATGGACGAGAGAACCTTTTACAATTCTCGGAGTAACATATACTGCTAACCTAAAAAACATGGAACAACTGAATTTTGATAATAAACTAAAACTAGTTCAGAAAGAAATTAACCACTGGTTAAAAAGAAATATTTCAACATTGGGAAAAATTACAGTTGTTAAAAGTTTACTTTTATCAAAATTCACACATTTGTTTACCTCTCTTCCAAAACCAAGTACTCAATGGATACGGCAATTTGAAAAAACACTGTATAATTTTATTTGGGGAAATAAAATAGACAAAATATCTCGAAAAACATTGCAATTAAATTATGAAAAAGGGGGATGCAGAATGACAAATGTTGAAATATTTATTAAGTCTCTTAAACTAACATGGATTAGGAGACTTTTAACAACTAACTCAAGCTGGATAAGTATTTTTTCTGAAATAACTGGGTGTCATACTTATAAACTATGTCAGTTTGGACCTGAATATTGTAGACAGAGGGCAAAAGCCACTCGTAATAATTTTTGGAAAGAAACCTTATTTTATTTATGTGATTTTTTGGAAACTATAGAGACTGATAATATCAATATCATGCTTGAGCCACTATGGTACAATAATAAAGTAAAGATTCAAAATAAATATGTATTTTGTAAGGCTCTTTATGAGAAAGGATTTCATATTGTTCATGATTTATTTGATACTCAAGGTGAATTCATTAGTTATGAGAGAATCACTAATGAATATCCAGTTAAGATTCCATTTACTACTTATGAAGGTTTGAAACGTGCAATTATTTGTGCTTGGCCAAATGTTAAGCAGTTTTCACATCACGTAATAATCAAACCATACCAACCTGAATCTATCAAAATACTTTGCTGGTGTAAAAAAGGAGCACGGAATATCTATGATCACTTGATGGTAAAATCTAATCATAAACCTATTTGTGAAAACAAATGGGCCTTCAATTTAAATTTACCTCTAGATTTTAACTGGAAACAGGCTTATTCAAACCCTAGATCTGCCACAAAAGATTCAGGACTGATATGGTTTAACTATAGAATTATCCACAGAATATTAGGTACTAACAAAATACTACACATGTGTAAAATTAAAAATTCCCCACTATGTTCAATATGTTTTTTAGAACCAGAAACAATTACACATCTCTTCTTTTACTGTCCATCTATTTTTCGGATATGGTTATTAATGTCTGATTGGATTTTTAGAAAGTCTGGTGAAAGAATTGTATTTGATGCCAAAACTGTTATTTTTGGTGTTCCAGAAAAGAAATACTTAGCTATAAACCTAATTATCATGTTAGTTAAGAGACATATCTTTAGTCAATCCAGAAAATCTGCTAATATTACATTTGAGAATATTGTGAAATATTTACAAAATTACTATTCTTTAGAGAAACTAATGTTAGAAAATAGATTTTACCAAAAGAAATGGTCAAGATGGGTATGCCTCTTTGACGTGGCATAATGTGTAGTAAGACCCTATCATTATTGTATTATTATTTTTATATTTACTTTCCCAATCTGTGTGGGAGTGGTGTGGTGTGAATGATGGTATAGATGTGTTTGTATTGAAAATGAATATAAAAAAAAAAAAAAAAAAAAAAAAAAAAAAAAAATTTATATGCAAGCTGTGTAACTGAATTATGCACCAGCAAAAAATACTCTCTTGAAGGAATGTGAATACATGATATGGTAAATAATTCTACTTTAAAACCTGAATACTTATAAATATGATCAAAGCTGATTAGTTTCAGTAGAAACATCTTTTCATAGTTCCTGAGTGAACTCAATAACATCTATAAACAAGAGGCCCAGGGGCCACATCGCTCACCTGAGCAACAATTGCCTTATTCTGATCAAATTAGCATTACAGTATCAAAATATCTTGACAACTGAGTACAGTAGATCTTGCTAAAAAAAAATTGAAAATCTGCCAATTTTTATCCACCTCTTATTTTTTGGTAAATACCAAGCCCCTTTTGATGTTGTACCTCTAAGATTTTTCTCTATTCCTATATACCCCCCCCCCCCCATTTCGTGGCCCCACTATTCTCTAGGTAATCATGGTTTCATCAAACTTAAATCAACCTTTAATCTCATAACCTGTGCTTTCACACTAAGTACTGAGTTTTGGACCAAAAACTTTCCCAGAATATATTTAAAGATTTTCTCTATATATTCCTATGTAAAAATTCAAACCGCCATCACGGTCCCGCCCTACCACTAGGGACTGTGATTTTGCAAACTTGAATTTACACTACCCGAGGATGCCTCTACACAAGTTTAAGCTTTTCTGGCCAAATAGTCTTTAAAAAGAAGATTTTGAAAGATTTTCTCTATATATTCCTATGTAAAACTTGATCCCCCAATTGTGGCCCCACCCTACCCCCTGGGGACCATGATTTGAACAAACTTGAATCTACACTTCCTGAGAATGCTTCCATTTAAATTTGAGCTTTTCTGGCCAAATAGTTTTTGAGAAGAAGATTCTTAAAGATTTTCTCTATATATTCCTATGTAAAACTTGATCCCCCAATTGTGGCCCCACCCTACCCCCTGGGGACCATGATTTGAACAAACTTGAATCTACACTTCCTGAGAATGCTTCCATTTAAATTTGAGCTTTTCTGGCCTAATAGTTTTTGAGAAGAAGATTTTTCAAGATTTTCTCCATTTATTCCTATGTATAACTTGATCCCCCAATTGTGGCCCCACCCTACCCCCGGGAACCATGATTTGAACAAACTTGAATCTACACTACCTGAGGATGCTCCCATTTTAGTTTGAGCTTTTCTGGCCTGATAGTTTTTGAGAAGAAGATTTTAAAAGATTTTCTCTATATATTCCTATGTAAAACTTGATCCCCCTCTTGTGGCCCCTCCCTACCCCCGGGGACCATGATTTGAACAAACGTGAATCTGCACTACCTGAGGATGCCTCCACACAAGTTTAAGCTTTCTCGGCTGAATAGTTTTTGAGAAGAAGATTTTTGAAAAATACCAACAAATTTTTAATAATTCTCAATTATCTCCCCTTTAATAAGGGCGTGGCACTTCATTTGAACAAACTTGAATCCCCTTCACCTAGTGGTGCTTTATGCCAAATTTGGTTGAAATCTGTCCAGTGGTTCTTGAGAAGAAGATGAAAATGTGAAAAGTTAACAACGACGACGACGACAACGACAACGACGACAACGACAGACAACGGACAAATTGTGATCAGAAAAGCTCACTTGAGCCTTTGGCTCAGGTGAGCTAAAAATTGTTTTGTGTGATTTTTTTTGGGGGGGGGGGAGAGAGATTAAATTTTGCAGATTTTATAAGTATTAATCAAACACACAAAAAAACCAAAATGCATCACTATGAATTGAACATTACATAGCAATTCTCTAATCCAAAAATAAAGTTTAAAGAGAAAAACCTAACAGAAGTAATAATTATAATTCCATTAGTAGCTCATACGATCCAGATTGAATCTTCCACTCTTCCAACTCTATAATAACTAGTCAAAGACTGGTTACAATGTACAGTCAGTATGTTTCATAAAACAATTGATTATGATGCGATACAGTGATGAAATGATACATACCAGTATTTTACAAGCATTCAATTAGCATTTTGTAAATGCCCAACTTTTATGAGGATCAACATAAATTACAACATACAGTGCCGATCAGACCCAACTTAACTGAAAGTATACCCCAACTAAACTCTGGGATTACTTTCGGGGTTTACTCTGGGTTTACTCCATCTTTACTAGAGGAGACCCAGAGTTGACAACAAGTTAACCCAATAAAGTAAACCCAGAGTGGACACAGGGAGTAAACCCCAATCAGAGGTAGACCCCTGAAAGCTGATGCTACATGTTTATTTGGAATGTACAAGGGGTAGAAATTACAGGCAGCAAGGGGGTCAGATAAAAGATGGGTCTGCTTCACAGTTCACTACTTCAGTGCGTAAAGTGGACCCAAAATAAAAACCCAGAGTGGACCCAAAGCAAACCGCAAGTGGACCCAAATTTTCAAAAAGAAGACCCGAGTAAACCCCAAGAGTAATCATGGGGTTTTGTTGGTGTCTGCTCTGATGTTAGGTTGGGTCTGATTGTAGCTGTATTCATAATTATACATTCTAGTTACAATTTTTATATTGACTCAGTTTAATAGGAAGTAGAAATCTTTCATCTGTCATAATGTGGCCTCTCTGATTTTTTCATCTGACAGGAAAGGACGGTTACACATCTTCAATAGCTAAGGGTTTATAATTCACTCTGCATCACTACTGTACTACGTTCATCCACTAATATGAAAAATGTCCAGATTATCTGTTTTGAAACGCCCCCTCTACTGCTTCAGGATTCAATACACATCCCAAAATAAAAAGTCTACAGAGATTTTGCATTGCATCAGCCATTAATAAGCCCGGATGATAACGTTGAAAAATTACACGAGGTGTCCCGAGTACTTCTGAATGGAGAAAAGATGTAAACATTTCCCATTATAAATCTCCATAAGAAATTTCTTTTCATTCCTGTGAACTTTTATGAATGAAAAGTGATAATTTGTCAATGAAGATATCTTGGATAATTTCCCATTTATCGATTTCAACAGCATTTCTTTCACAGGTATGTGTATTTTTATTAAAAATAATCAAAAAGTGATGGAAGCAATAACTTGTGAGAAAATTTTATGTACATGTAGTTACTATACAGCTGCTATAGCAGTGACAATAATTAATGGAGATCATGGCATACACTACACAACATTAACAGTTTACCTTAATTAATTGATCACAATGGAACTCTAATTTTGTTTGGGGACATTGTTTCCTCAAATAAGTATAAGGGCTTAGTAGAAAAATATCTCTACCTCTCTATTCTTAAATCAATTTTGTATGTTGTATAACTTTTAATTTCGTCAAAACGCCCATAACTGTTTCATTGAACCTGAATAAAAGCCTATTTTGTCAATCGAAATCACATTAACAAAGGAATATGTATATAACAAATGCCATTGAAATAATTCCTTATTAGGATAACAGTAAACTGTTACATAAACAGATTCAGTAATCATTTGCGTTACCATGCGCTTTTCGCCAAATACATAAAAGAAAGATATAATTAAAACAAGTAAAACATGTTAAGTGATAAATGAATACTCACTCTGTGCACTTTTTGTGCAAACCAACGGAGATTCTAGGAATTATGAAGTAATCGATTCAAACACAAACCAAATGCGCCGATCACGCCGGTTCAATGTCGCTAACAGAATGTGAATGCCGATCCCGAACATCCAGCACCCCCCCCCCCCCCCCCCTTTGCATCAATTTCAATGAAATCTTTATATTTTAGGACTTTTTTTATTTGGCATTTTAATATACATATGATAACAATATTTCAACTGAATGAATTCATCAATTTTGTCCGAAAGAATTTTAAGTATATATAAAAAAATAAAATTATGTAAGGCCGGAATTTGTTTTTAACACGCACCAGAAAATACTTACTAAAAAGTTGTCGGTGACGATATTTAAGCAATAAGAATTATGAATGTGATTGTCGTTGAATATTGTAAACATTTATGTTTTGATGTACGATAGATAATCGGCCAATACATGGGCCATATTGCTTACCTGAGCCAAAGTTCGACTCGATACATTGTAAGCCGCTCGAAAAATTTTACTCAATGTACTACAATTATTGCCATGATCAAAAAGATTCCTATGCTATTATTCTCCAATATATGTTACCATAAACGACATCGGTAAATTATCGATCAGAAACACCTATTAGTATCGCACTGATCATGAAATATAACTTCAAAACGTGAAAAGTTTTAAATCCATGCCACTTTCACTTCAGATAAGAATAGAAAAAAAAAATTATTATCGTGAATTAATGTTTCATGATAATCTTCTCGGTCTCGAAGACTATTTATATAATAGTGTTGTGTTGTGCATGTACTATGCCTAAATAGTAGTCAGGGTTTGATACATAGTGCACGAGCCGGAGGCGAGTGCACTATGTATCAAACCCTGACTACTATTTAGGCATAGTACATGCACAACACAACACTATTGTTATTATTATGCCGACTGTTGAATATACTGACGTGCTTTGCTATAAGTAGCTGTGACGTTCGAGGGTTGACAAGTCCCTAAAAATAATCACCGGAAAAGCAAGCGTTTGTTGTTGTTGTTTTTTCAGATTAATCAATTGATTTGATTGTTTATTTAATCAAAAAGTTGTTGTACAATAAAAAGTCAACAGAGGTTTATGTTCTTTTCAAGAAATGAGAGACGTTTGGCCTTACCGAGAAAACTCGAAATGTTTAGCAGACGAAATCTCATTGAATTTTTTCTTGTACATTCTTTATCAAGCGTCATTTAAAAAAGCGTTTTTGTGATTCTCATGTAGAATTTCTTTGAAAAATGTTCAATCAATTTGTTCAAAAGTTTATAAGAAACTTTAACTTTAAAATTACCGTCAATAATGAAGTGTTTTTGGAAAAATGAATAATTTTAATTGTTTGATGTCAGTCGTATATATCTACGTTTTATATATATAGAAATACCGCAAATTAAGATAACTGCTGCTTTAGCGTAGCGGTAACGTGTTGGGCCTCACGCTGGAATGGTTTTAGCGTCGTGAGTTCGAATCCCGCTGTCGGCGCTTAAAAAATTTTCGTTGAAAACATTTGCCGTGCTCTATTTCGGCATAGTATGCTTACGCTATATAAATCCTTTGATACTATGCGAAAATAGATGAGTACTGAATATATAGTGACAAACTGACAGAAGGCATAATAATCTCCAACATTCACGAAAACTCGTACTTCACGGTGTAGTACCTAAACGGCTGCTATCAGTAAAAAACAGCGTTCGGTGTTTCTAGTCGAAAATTGAACGGTTGCTAGTTGAAAAAAGCATGCACGAAACGCATGGATCAAGCCACAAAATTGACGAAAAATGTACCCAAACCATGTAAGTGTTTGAATAATCCGTGTGCACGGAACATGTAAGGTATTATTATAATTAAGGAATGAATTCAAAATTTATTTGTTTTATACGATATAAAATGGTTTGGGGCAGTTTACGCTTTATAAACCGCGAAGCGGTTTATAAAAAAGCGTAAACTGTTACAAACCATTTTATATCGTATAAAACTAATAAATTTTGAATTCATTGCTTATAATTTAATTTTTTTATTCTTCATTGTATATATAAACGGTCATTTTACCTTTAAAATGACGTAAAATTGTACAAAATTCAAACGTAACGTCAGGCGTATTGATACATTTTAGACGTTAGTCTTACTATGACGTAGGCAACATTCTTTATACGATATAAAATAATTTTTTAGCCAATCAGAAAGCGCGTTACAACCAGAATTAAATTATTATCTTATAAATGTAGTTTGGAAAATAGTAATAGAGAAATTTCCTAGGTCGGTGACGAACTAAAAGGCTGTTACAACCAAGTTTTAAGCTGATATTTTCATCTACAAATCATAGTTTGTTTGTTCTATATTATGAAAAAAGCATTTATCTATTCTGATTCATTAAGTAATACAAAATAAACAAGAAAGTATATTTTGATCGAAATAATTTGACAACAAATGATTTTTTAAAGTAACGGTTGCTATTTGAAATACTGAAATGTTCGCACCGGCTATAAACTGAATACGATGCACCGGCTACTATATGAAACTTAAATTTCTTTTCCAGCTAGAAAAAGAAAATCAAACTTATGGCTGCACAAGCCTAAAAAATCTAAAACACATCACACAGAATGTGAGACATCAAGTGCTTCAACGATTTCAACTCCACCAAATCGCGTTCAACCATGCAGCGCTAATCTACGAAATGCACCCTTAAAAGCCATGATTCCACAGCAACCTATGACATATTAAGTCTGTCCAAAGTTACTGTTTCTTTCACCTTTGAGCCATATTTTTTTTTTACAAAATACACATAGAGAGAATAAGAAAATTTAAAATCAATTAAAAGAAAAATATTGAATATTTGTTTATGGAGGGTATCCCTTTTTTACCGGGAGATTTTCACAGGAATAAAAACAGATTTCTAATGGAGATTTGTAATTGGAAAATCTTATATCTTTTTCCCATTCGGAAGAGTCTCAGAACACCTTAACATGATTTTCTATTGATATCATATGGGTATCAGAGTTCAAAATTCACTATATATACCGGTATACATCTCAAAAAATGCAAGTTAGAATTTCCAAATTGCAAAGTTAAAATTTTTGTTACTCGCAAAAATTTATGATGTACTACTGTATACAGGGAAATATTCGCCCGTTTTATTTTCGTCCCTTTCGCCTCATTTGTCAGCGGGCAAGTACTGCGCAAACATTAACTAACCTCATGCGGAACGATATTATTTTCATGAAATGTAAAAAATTGATAAAGGATGAAATGTGTACATTTATAGGTAGGTCATACAGGTAAACAGTCTCAACTTCTCGGGCACTGCTAGCTCACATCACGACGGATAGTAAAACATAATGTATTTAAATCAAATTCTATAAAAATAAAAAAAAGGGGGGGGGGTGTCATTAACGACTATGTAATACATTCCACAGGTGCATGAGGACGGGACACCCCCACCCCCACCCCTCACCCACAACAACATTCACCCCACATTCCCCAGTTATTTTCATCATTTATTTTTTTTTTAATTATATGTTGATGTATTGTATGCTACACTAAAAATTCAAAATTAACGCGAAACAAGCTATATATAAAAATATACCAGTGGTATATATTTTTTTATACATAGCTTATTTCGCATTAATTGTGATTTTTTTTTCTAGTGCAGCATACATCAACTTATAATCAAAAAAATAATTGATGAAAAAATAACTCGGGAATTTGGAGGGGGGGGGGGGGGGGTCCCGTCCCCAAGCACCTGTGATACATTTGAGGTGGTTTCGAGCTCTGTTGGAAAGGTCGGAGAGTTGCGAAAGTCGTATTTTTAAACGGTTACTATAGAATAACATATTTCAACTGTATGATTCAATGCATATACATGGATGTTATTTCATTGAGGTTAGAAAGTGCACATTTCCAATAGAAACCGGTGTCGTTGTCTAATAGTAGCCGTAACATACGGCTTATCGAGTAAAATCGTCATAGTTTTTATACAAACATAGAAAATGGATAATTCTTGCAATCAAACTATTCTGTGTACAAATATTAAGAAATCAGTCGCTTCAATTTAAAAAAAAAAACTTTGATTTTGGCGCAATCATGTCCAAAAACTTAATTCGACTGCAGATGTGCCCAAATCTACGACTGTTATTCACGAAGTTTTAAGTCAATTCTTCATCTTGTATGTAGGTAGCTGGATATTTTAGTGTTGAAATGTGTGTTACGTTCCGTAAGGGTTGTCAAGTTTGCAGGTTAATTAAAATCTTTGAGAAAATGAGCATTTTGTTCAATCTGAAAAGAAAAATACTTACTGTGTCGGACATCTTTTTCAGCTAGTAACCGTATAATTTTCGAATAGAAACAGCGAACGTCGTTTTTTTACGGATAGCAACCGTTTAGGTACTACACCGTGTACTTTATCTCTATATTCCAATTTTAATACAGGCCAACGGACAAACTTGAGATATTTTTCAATCACGCCTATGTCTAACATCTATGTATGCACGACAATTTGTAAATGTATCATACATTAAAGCACATACATGTCACATGATATACCGGTACAAATGAGGCGCCTTTTTATTATTTTGAGGTATTTTCTGATATCAGAAAATGATTTTTTGATATCAGAAATTCGAAATTTTGATATCAGAAAATACGATCCATTTTTCGATATAAAAAATCAATTTTGTAACATCAAAAAATCATTTTCTGATATCAGAAATTCTATCTGATTTTTTTATATCAAGAATTATATTTTCTGATATCAGAAATTCAAATAAAATGCCGTTAATTTCAAATATATTTAATGAATACTCCCTTGACCCAAAATTAAATTGCCGAATAACAGAGTCCGATTTACATTTTAATTTTTGTTGTTGTTTTTTTTATTTAAATATTTCTTAAGTGTTGAAATTTATTCGCGTTTTTGATAATTCTGGTACCGGTCTAATGTATTGAAAGCGCTAACTGTACCCAGTCTAATTCCTTTCTATTATGCGATGCCATCATTTTTAAGGAATTCCATTTAATATTCACGACGAATCGCAAAGAAAGCAGTGCTAGTCATTGAATAAGTGGACTAACTTGCCAAAATGAAATCAGGTTTAAAATTTGGCATACTTTATTATTCTTAACAGGCATCTACAGGTTTCAAACACAATTTCTTACAAATTACAAAAGTTGCAGCACAGGGAGCATTCATTAAGTTGAAAGTAATTTTAAGTATGTCTTATTTTCTGATATAAAAAAAATCGATTTTCTGATATCAGAAAATACAAAAGATTTTTTAATAGCAAAGAATTATTTTCTGGTATCAAGAATTAGATTTTTTGATATCGAAAAAATGATTTTTTGATCACAATATAGATTTTTTGATATCAATAATTATTTGTTGATATCAATAATTATTTTTTGATATCAAGAAATATTTTCTGATATCAATAATTCGAATTTTTGATATCAAATTTTTTCTTTCCTGATATTAGAAGATACCTCAAAAATATTAAAATGGCGCCTCGTGCTACAAATAGAAAGGCGTGTAATTTTTGTATTTTTAGAGTAAGGAATTCGAAGCTTCTCGCCCGTAAAATCAAGCCCTACGATCTATCGTTTGCAAAGACTCAATAAGTAATGTAGTGAAATACAAGCAATGGCGGCAACCGTTGTTTTGTTTATGAATTTTTATTCTTTAAGGTACGTAGTGAATTTAAAATAAATATTTCAAATATTTTCTCAAAAACACCAAATAATGCTTAATATTACTTCAAAGTTAATTTAATACATTATATTAAGAAAATGATATAAATCATACCCATAGATTACTCAAGGCAGAAAAAAATGAGGTACATATTTTAATAATTTCGAAACCTACAGTTGAATGGCGTTCTTTTGATTTTTGTGCTATTAGCCTTGCATCATTAAAAATATGTAATTTGTGTTGAGTTCATAACAAATGCCTGAAATTTGGACACAACCATCACAAGTGTTTAGACTTTATATCTATCAAGTTCAAGGTCATATCAAAAGGTCAAATGTCAAATGTTAAATATGATGACGTCATTTAGGATTTTTACGAATATTCACATATTCAAATAAAATTAAATCTCAATCAAGCTAAAAGCCACGGTCAAGTTTTCATTATATTAATATAATTTAATTGCGGGGTCATGAAAATCATACTGCTAAATATTTTATTTAAAGACCTTTAAGAGTTGAAAATTTTCGTGTAAAAACATTATTTACAAGTGCTATTTTTACATTATATTACATTAGAAATTACCTTAAATTACCTGTTAGAATTTATTTCAGAGTTTGTAGGTTTACAAAAAGGTCTCCTGTACAAAAACAATGTAGCAGTACAATCATTTGTATTATCTTAAAAAGTAACTTTTCAGCATAGCAAATTCTAACAATGACTTTTTCATTTTACATTAAGATCTATAGATTTCATTCCAAATAACATATATCAAGATATCAGAGTTTCTGAAAAAGTGAACGATAGGAAAATTTTAGCTTATCATTTTTGTACTACCGTTTTGGAAATAATGGAATGTGAAAAGATTAATCAGCTTATGTTTAAACAAGAGGCCCAGAGGCCACATCGCTCACCTGAGCAACAATTGCCTTAACTCTGATCAAATTAGCATTACAGTATCAAAATCAAAATATCTTGACAACTAAGTACAGTTGATCTTGCTAAAAAAAAAAAAAAAATCTGCCAATTTTTATCCAAATCTTTTTTTTTTTTTTGGAAAATACCAAGCCCCTTTTGTTGTTGTACCTCTAAGAAGATTTTTCTCTAAACCTATATACCCCCCCCCCCCCCATTTTGTGGCTTCCACTTAAATTTGGGCTTTCCTGGCCTGATAGTTTTGAGAAGAAGATTTTTAAAGGTTTTTCTTGATATAAAAATTTATCCCCCATTGTGGCCCCTCCCTACCCCCCGGGGCTGTGATTTGAACAAACTTGAATCTACACTACCTAAGGATGCTTTCATTTTAATTTGATCTTTTCTGGCCTAATAGTTTTTGAGAAGAAGATATTTAAAGATTTTCTCTATTTATTTCTCTATAAAACTTGATCCCCCTATTGTGGCCCCACCCTACCACCGGGGACCATGACTTGAACAAACTTGAATCTACACTATTCGAAGATGCTTCCAATTTAACTTGAGCTTTTCTGGCCTACAGTTTTTGAGAAGATGATTTTTAGAGATTTTCTCTATATATTCCAATGTAAAACTTGTTCCCCCTATTGTCGCCCCACCCTACCCACGGGGACCGTGATTTGAACAAACTTGAAACTACACTACCTGAGGATGCTCCACACAAGTTTAAGCTTTTCTGGCCAAATAGTTTTTGAGAAGATTTTTGAAAAACACCAACAAATTTTCAATAATTCTGAATTATCTCCCCTTTAAAGAGGGTGTGGCCCTTCATTTGAACAAACTTGAATCCCCTTTACCCAGTGATGCTTTGTGCCAAATTTTGTTGAAATCTGCCCAGTGGTTCTGGAGAAGAAGACGAAAATGTGAAAAGTTTACAACGACAACGCCGCCAACGCCAACACCAACACCAACGCCAACTACGACTGACAACGGACAAAATTTGATCAGAAAAGCTCACTTGAGCTTTCAGCTCAGGTGAGCTAAAAAGTAAGTTATGCCGGTGTAACGAAGAATATTGACCCGGGTTGAAAATTGACCCGGGGGTCATTTTTCAACGTTGAATATTGACCCGGGGGGTCATTTTTCAACGTTGAAAACTGAGACCAAAATCGTGAAATTTATACCCGGGGTCATTTTTCAACGGTATGAGAAAGATTTTTCTAAACTCTGATGACCTCGACCCGTTGAAAATTGATCCTGTTGAGAATTGACCCAAACCTCAGAGTTTTGATCTGAACTGGAACTTACTCTACACGGTTTAAATGTACAATCATACACATATTTGAAAGTTTCAGTTTTAAAATGTACATACTGTCCGATACATATGCGGACGTGGCTAATTTCTTTTAGGCTGTTATGTCCAATTAATCATTTAGTTTTTAGATTGAAAATATGATATCCATTTATTATTACAATACTATGTATAAAAGCTAAGAAGATGACCATTTGCTTCGGAATGGAGCAGGCGAGTAGGGCTAGAATACTTTTTGACATAGATGACATGGTTTTTATTCCCTCACGTGAAAGAATTTAAAGTTTAAACTTGTCACAATCTCTGATAAATATATCTAACAAACATATTGCCCGTTATCGTCACTTTTAAGGCAATTCAACAGAGCTCTATTCGACAGGCACCTGACGTTGTATATTTTTCTAATAATTGAAAATATATAACCTCTATACTGCTTTATTGGGTAAAGGGTACATATATTTTTATCAAGACAAAAGGATGTAATGTCAGATACCTATGCTTAATTTGAAGAAGTCAGAATATTTCACTGACAAAATAATAAATGAATGGTTGTCATATTTTTATCCTTTTTCATATATACTGGGTTTTTTTTTATACGTATATATACAGCATATACATTTTTATACATGTTTTCAATTTTTTACGACTTAAAAATAATTTTTCATAAACTTGACTGATTAACTTTATTGAAGCACCATCCAATTTTCTGCATATACAGTCATGGTTCTTCTTAAAAATGCAATTTATAGTGTATACCTATCCAAAAAATTTTTACCTACCAATATTTTATTTCCCCCCACTGAAATCATGAAATTCCTAATCCGTGGGGGGGGGGGGGGGGGTAGTAGGGAATAGGCCTATTACTCCAACTTTCTCAATCTTTCAAGGTTAATTTAGGAACAACTATATTTGCGGCGATAAAAAGTGGGGGGGGGGGGGTTCTAAACCCTCTATGATGCTATAAAATATGCTAAGCCCCCCCCCCCCCTAGCCCCCCCCCCCCCCCCCCCCCCCACGGTTCCGACGCCTATGGAGCAGCTGTATCAAGGAAAAATCCGAATTGCTTAAACATGTACAAATTGAAGCAACCAGGACAGTGACGGGGATCAGAGTTAATTCTTCTAAAATAATTTTATATAGTGAGCTTAATTTGGAAACCTTGCAATCTCGAAGGGATAACCATAAACTAATTATATTCTACAAGAATATAAATGGTTTAGCACCACAAGATATGTAAGATTGAATTCAATCATATTTTCTTACTGAACATGCATATAATCATAGATCGAATTAGCTTTTTTACTATTTACCACTATATACTTATTACAATAGCTTTGCTCCGTCTACATGTAAATTATGGAATAATCTTCATGCAGAAAAGAAAATTTCATCAACTTTATCTTTCTTTTAAGTCAAAACTTAAAAAACAAAATATACTTAGAGCTTACAAACCTTTCAGTTAAGACAATATGAAATATTATTTTACGTCAATTACGGAATAAAGCTAGTAAAACTTACTTATTTAAGGATTTTTTTTCTGATGTGAGTCAATGTTTATACTGTGGGTCTGAATCTGAAGGAAATGTGATTTTTCCCATGGATATTCAGATAATTATTTAATATTCAAGTACCTCATGTCTTATATACACATAATATACACATTTAACACGTTTAAATTAAATTAATAATGTAGGTGGCTGTGATAGGAAGGTCAATCATCTACTCCAACGCTGCTGTATGATCTTCTACTACTTACAATGTATTTCTATTCAAAAAATGCAATTTACCAATTTATTGACGAAAACAATTACTGTTAAATTTTTGTGATCAAAGAAATTTAGAAACTTTAAAGCAAAATTCTATTGTCATCCTGTACAAAAATTAGGTTGCTAACTTGCTACAGATTCCATGAAGCAGAATTGTTAATGCCTAGAAAAATGAGCGATTTGATGATATTTAGTTACATCAAAAGTTATTCTAACGGAACAAACAAAACACCAAAAGCCGGCTTTCAAGATATAGTTACTACAGCATTGTTCATGAAAGAGTACAATCATGTGAGCATATCATCATTTTGTAAACTGTTATTGGCTGGATGGGTGTGAATACAAAATTCAGATAGTCACAGTTTTAACAAACTGAGTGTGTACAAACAGAAAAATCTCAATATGACATACTGTAATTTTATTTATTTACACCCACTCAGAAAATTTACAATGAACAATATCAAAGTTTCAATTTACTGGGTGAACGTAAAACCAAAATTAAATAATATGACGTATTGTACACTTCTCCAGCAAATTAAAAAAAAAGTTTTACTGAATTGAATATTTTAACGTGTAACCATGTATGCTAATATTATTAAAAACATACATTTCTTTAAAAATATATAGATATCACACAGCAATTATACGCGAAAAGTTTATTATGAATAAAATAGTTATAACATGTACATATTTAAAGGGATACTATGTAAATTCAAAAAAAAATATTTAAGTCTCATTTTAATCCCCCCCCCCCCCCCCCTGTTGAGAAACATGTGAACATGTAAATCTAAAGAATAAATATATAAAAACTGATAATTTTTAATGAAATAAACTCAAGTTATAATATTGATTCGCTAATTTGTGCTTCTTTGCTGTTGAATTTTGAACCGGATTCATGATCAAAATTCCACGATGTGGGTCAATTTTCAACGGATTAGGGTCTTTATTCAACACCTTTGGTCTCAATATTCAACGTGGAAAAATGACCCCCGGGTCAATTTTCAACCCGGGTCAAAATTCTTCGTTACACCGGATTGATATTTATTATAGAATACTAGATCTATGACAATCTATTACGATGAGACCGTCGATATATACATATAAAGTTAAGATTGATATCTGTTATATAATACGAGATCTAAACTGTATGATAATCTATTAGGATGAGACCGTGGAAATATATACGTATATCCTTATCGTAATAGATTATCATAGATCTAGTATTCTATAATAAATATCAATCATAACTTGCTTATTTAAACATAAACTGATTATTCTTTTCACATTCCATTATTTCCATAAAATATAAACCCTTTGTATACTAACGATGTGCGAAAAAAAATGAGTATTGAATGCAGAGTATATTATGAAAGACTGACCGAAAAAGTCTATGAAATAACGTGAAAGCATTTCGTTTAATCCAGGTGAGCTAAAAACTTATGAAACCCGAATAGTTTAAAGAAAGATATACTTTCAACAAAATAACCTTTGAACCAAGTTCAACCAATCGAAATATTCCAAATCTGGAGGCGAGTCAATCCTTGACCTTGGACACACACACAAAGAAAATGGCGACTGGATAGTTTGTTGAATGAGATTAAGTGGAACATAGAGCCGTTCTCTTTTAGACGGACTTGGCAACAGTTTTATCGAGGTAAACCTGAAAAATATGCTAAATCTGTTAAGAGTTTAGTTTATTCTTCAAATATTTTTTATTGTTGTTTTGTATTTTACATTTGTGTCAAGGTTAGTCTACACCATACTGGTGAATTTTTTTATGTTTCACCGCAGAACACACATGATTTGAAATGTTTCTAATTTGATTCATCTTGTTTAATGATGTAGAGTCAATGTACTCCAGTTTAATGAATCATTCTGTATTCTTCACATACTGTATATTAAAGATTTACCTTTTCATCCTGTCAATAAGGTTAACAGGTTATTGAATGTATCTCATTTTCCTTGTTGTTGGTTTCTCTTTGAATTATGAACAACAGGTAATAACACAGTTTATCATTTCAGACCGCCAAGTGACCTTAAAAGACATGAAAAGATGTTGTTGGCCATCAATTGAGGTGTTTGAGCATGAGTTTGTCCCGCTTGCGCCAGCTCCTATGCAGGGGTCAGCACAATGCACAGAAGGACAAAGAGAATGATGTTGTTTTGAACAATCCAGAGGAGAAAGTGGAATGGTCCCGATATCTAGTGAAACTTGAAGTTGAGACCGTAATGCGGCAGCGCCGTTTATCTTCAAAAGTTCTACTTAAAACTAGCGTTACCACTGTTCTTTTGATATGTTTGTTGTTCCTAATTTTGTATACCATAGCCCTGGTGTTCTTTACACCAGTTGTTCCAATGGACTACAATGATTGGAGAGGACGTCACAGATTAAAACTCATTTCTAAAATCAAGGGAGGAAATGGAAGTCACAGAATTTTGGATGAAATTGCCAAAACTGTGATATGGAATGTATCCGAGTCTATTAATGTACATTTACCAGAGCCCCATTGTGAGAAAAGACTGGTTATATTGATTCTCATCAGTTCAGCAGTGCAGCATTTTCAACAGAGAAATGCTATTAGAAACTCATGGTGTAAAACAGATCTGAACAACAAGTATTCATGGCAATGTGTATTTCTTTTAGGACAGCCAGGGGATTCAGGGAACTCATTTGATATGACACAAAAATTGCAAAAAGAAAAGGAAAGATATAACGACATTTTACAAGGCAGCTACACTGATACATACAGGAATCTCACATTGAAAGTCATGCATGGATTCTCATGGGCTACTCATCGTTGTCCTGCAAAATTTGTGTTGAAGACTGATGACGATTGTTTTGTGAACACTCATTTACTGTACGATTTAATCCTTCATCATCAAGATGTGAATAATCTTTATATTGGAAGTGTTTCCAGAGATGCTGAAAAGAAGAAAGTGATACGTAATATTAACAACAGGTGGCATGTGTTAGAAACAGATTACAAACATGAATACTACCCATCATATGCAAGTGGGGCTGGCTATCTCATGTCATGGGACACCGTAGAAAAAATTGTATCAATCAGTCCATACATTAAACCCATTCCCATAGAGGATGCCTATATAGGAATCCTGGCTCAAGCTAAAGACATCATTCCTTCCAATTCTGCAAGATTTGTTCTGATGAGTGATGGTTGGACTCTTTGTAACTATGCTTACCTAGTGGTCATACACCAAGTGGACTATCACCAGCAAGAAAAACTGACAAGACAATCTGTGCGGGCCACAGAGACTTGCAGAGGGGGGCGGTCCCAGGGGGAGATGTACACCTGGAATTAATTAGATAACCTCAAAAAAGTTACAATAATAATAATACCTATGTGTTCACCCTATGGTTTGAGGCAAAATTCAGCCCAACTATTTTTTTTCTTCAATTCCTTAGATTTTGAAGCTTTAGATGTTCAGTCTAAGATTGTTAAAAAAAAACCCATGAACTTTGATTGGCATATCCCCAAGTCTTTTGAATTACATATACCCAGGTATTTGTGCAAAGTTTGGCCATTTTGAATAATTACAAAACTGAAAGCTAAAGTAAAACATGTTTCAATTCAAATTGATTTGAAATTTTGAATTTTTTTCCCTTCAAAAGCACTAGCATTTTGTAAATTTTTTAAATGAATGCAATATCACTAATGTAGCTGTTATCAGTTTATATACCGGTAGGTTTTTTAAACATATCTTTCAACTATTATGGGGACCCCAGGTCTTTTTCAAACTTTCGTTCAAAGTAAGTTTATTTTCTCTTTAAAAGCAACTTCTAAGTTTAATGTGTAAATGAAACACTGCTTTTGATGAACGTCATACCATTCAAATTTCATGTTTGTTCATCATGCATTTACAAACCATGAATCCTTCATCATACCATGTCAGTGAGTCATGTTTTAAAAAGTCATTGTTTGGTATAATTGTTAGTGTGGTTTGGAAGAAGTAAATGTCCATTAAATCTAGTCGTGTAGTATGTACAAGTGGGTGAAGGTTACTGTAAACAGCTGCCTGTGCATGCATGTTAACTCTCAATGTCAAGGCTGACCTAGTTCTGTTGGCGTTATGACATTTTATCTGGCAATTTACAGATTTTAGGAAGAAATAATGATTTTTGAAATAATGATAAAATTCTTATAAATTTTTAAAAATTTTCATGGAAAGTTGAACACACAGTTACGGTACTCTTGGTTAAAAGTATTGATGTGTGGTGTTGGGGAGATTTGTTTTTGATTTTATAACTTCTGAATGTATAGGGCATTTTTTCCATTTTACATCTTATTGTCTCATTGAAATGACTTTCCTCTCAATATCATTGTGTAAGTGCTATAGTTTTGACTGACTGCATGCTGATTTGATAGTTCTGTTGGGATGACTGTGTTTTGTTTAGAGTCATTGCATATTATTGCATACAAACATATAAACTGTATGCCATCTGAATAATTAATTCCCCATTTCAATTGTCTCTGTTACACAGTAGTAGTGACATTGAATTTACCTGTCAGTTTATTCAGTAATTCTCAGTTTAGGTGGCAAAGTTAATTGTTTAGCATGAGACCAGAATAAGAAATTGGACACAAATGAGATTAATACTTTTTTAAGAGATTTACCAGGTCTAAGTGCACTTTTTGGCAGGTTGAAGAGATTGTTTATTAAGCAATTTAAACTTGACCTAGTTAGTCTGAAGTCGGATTTGGAAGGTTTCCAACAGACCGTGTCATGATATTGTATAAGCTCATCAGTTCAAGCATCCTGCATAATGAACCTTTAACGTGTTTACATTTCTGGTGCACAATTACACACATTTGAGATTACTTTTCTGTATCCAGAATCTCAGTTTTCTAGTATTATTACTGTTTTTCGGTAACAATAGAAAGGAATAACTTTTCTTAGTACTCAACAAATTTTTTGATTTTTCACTCTCAAAACTTACGAATCTTTAATATGTACCTAGCTGTTAGCATTGAATACTCAAATTCACTCATACCTGAGGCTATATTCATCAACTATTTGTCCAAAAGGTTTACAAGTATAAAGTTTCAATATTTGACATGAAGGAAATAATCTCCACTAAAGGGAGCAAGGGTTTGTGGTAGGAAGGTGATGTGGAAAATTCATTGTTATTTCATAAGTCATTGTACAGTACATAAATTTGTATATATATATAAATACTAGTACATCGATAATAAGTTTTTCCCCAGCCTAACCCAATCATGTGTAACGTCTAGCTGAAACCAGTAGGATATTAATGACATAATATCAATCCATGTAAAGATCTGGTTGTACAATGTTTTTTTGACTGCTTTTATTTTGGTTTTGAAATATTATCAGGAGCTTTTTTGAGTACAGCATGTGTGCTAGAAACCTTAGCAGATTGCAAAACTGTTGAGATTTACTTGTTTACATGTTTGTAGGTTATGAAGTCAATACATAGCATATTACGTTTTTGTTTTACAAAGTTCTGTATTGGTTTTGGTTATGTTTTGACAAAATGAAATGAAATAAAATGTGATGAAAATCAATTTTTGTTGACATGTTTTTATTTTTTTTCAATAAAGTGATTTCTAATTATAAAACAGTTCCATGAACTTAGAAACCGAGGAAGACAGAATTAATTAAAAGGACTTAATTAATTCCGCATACAAATGAACTAGGAATTTAAGCTGTATTTATAAGGTTTTCATCATGCAAAGTATTACTGGTAATAAGGACAAGCCGTCCTATCTCTTTTTTTTTTTGAATTTCATTCTTCATTGATACAATACATGTTCATCTTATATTTTTCAACCCTATGAAAGGATTATCTAAAGTAGTACTAAGTATTATACAGTCTGCTATTTTGACATGAATACTTTGGAATCATTGGAATTGGTGATGCCCACAAATTTACATCCTCAATGAAAATATATTATAAGAGAGTTATTTTTCTTACTGATCAGAAACTGAAAACCAACACATCAAAGAAATTGCATCCCCACAAATTAGCAAAACAACCCACCATCCATGAAAATTGGTTCCCATGAATTTTAATGATTCCACAGTATTCATTATAAACCCTAAATGCAATTTCAAAATGTTAAAGGGGCATGGTCACGATTTTGGTCAAATTTTATTCTTTTGTTTTTATTATTTACAATGCTTTAGAAATGCATTTCTAATGATCAAATTAAATATGAGAGCCACTCGTAGAGCTACATGCAAGATACGGAGCTCACAATTTTTTGTCGTGTAAACAAGGCTCATGCCCTGTTTTTATTTACGTAGGTTCAATATACTAGTAAAAATTCTTTTTCCAGATGATTTCTCTCTTCTTATTCATTTAAGCATAAATATACAGTTCACAACGTTTTACACGTTCAAAATCTAAAACTTGAATTTTCACTTCAACATTCAAAATATAAACAAAAGCTTTTTGTTTACATAGCAAAGAATTGTAAGCTCTAGCTGTAACTCGCTTGTAATTCAACAAATGACACTCAAATTTTGGTTGTCTATTAAAAATGCCTTACAAAAGCATTGTCAATATTAAAATCGGAAAAATAATTTTTGACATAAATCGTGACCATGCCCCTTTGAGGTTAAACCTTAGCTACGGGTACTATCACTTGATTTCAGCTGATGCTCCTTTTATAGATATGCAAAATTTTAATAACTAAATACTTCAACTGGGTATCTCTAAGAAGATTTAACTAAAATTAAGAACATTAAGGATGAAGTAAAATGTTCCAAGAGGGAAACTTTTGTACTAAAAAAAGTACTACTGTACTTTAATTAAGGTCACTGCGCACATCGTCCCTGGTCCAACCTAATCAGACTGGACCAAATGGAGAAAAAAATACACATGTAATCTGGACAAGGATGTTGAACACAGATTTGTGATGACCTATGACCTAGAAACTTGGTCCAAGGTCACTGTGCATTCTTAACCTACAGACACTCAACAGGTAACTAGGTGTCAGCTAGGACCAGATAAGGATCGATATAGATTTTACCATGATCTTTGATCTTTTGTACATCCTTTTACTCAGCCAACCACCCAAAGACACTAGCTCTGCATCTCTGAAAATGCTGCCAGATTTGACCAAGGGAAGAGAAAACACATTTCTGGCAAATTCTGAGACATAATTACATGTAATATAAAGGGCAACTGCAGAGCCGAATCCAAATTGGAATCATGCACACACAATAAAATTGTCAAAATTGCATACATTCTGTTCTCTTGAAGTCTGCAAAGATCCATGTCTGTTCATGTTCCTTTAAGAAATGGTATATGAATCAATACATCTGATGAAATATAATTAATAAAATATATATTTATATTGCAATATAAATTTTGTTTTTGTTTTAATCTGCAGATTTCTTAAAAATGCTTTTTTCATCCATATGATGACCATTTTTGAAGTATCTTTTAAATTCTGGAAATAAAACGAAGCAGTCAACTTTTGAAACAGCTAATGTTTGTCAACTTTCAAGTGTTTCATAATTAGCAATTTTAAGTCCTATAAATATGCACAAGTGGATAGGAGTATAACACGCACTAGCTGCTGTCTCAATATTTTTTTTTATCAGGTTGATCAAATTATACTGGCAGTCTAAACAATTTTCAAAAGGATTTTATAAACCTTTTAAAAACAAAGGTTGGGTATTAATTGATACTGTGTTTGATTTGTTCCAGATAAAATATATGTGGCACAGACAATTAAAGTCTTAGATTTGCTTAATTTGAAAAATTGGGACCAGTGTACCAGTAGTTATATTAAATCACCTTTATCTATACAGGAACCTGTATCTATTAACTCAAATAATCTAAATGGAACACAAATTGAAATTTTTCTAATTCAGAGTGCCATAACAAATTTCATTTTACCATGGCCTAATGAGGCTCAAACATCATCAACTATCTACTCTTGTTATACCAATACTGGAGTAAAACATTACTTGAATTGTTTAAGCATCAAGAAAAGTTTCGCATACAAGCCCAAACTTCTAAATTCAATAAAGATTTGGAATTCTAGCATGCATTCTATCTAAAAAATGAAAGTTATTGTAATTAATTTGGAGGGAAAAATAAACATAAAAAAGTTTTATATCGCTGTTTAAAATAACAAAAATCCCTGTATTTGAACTTGGGACCTGCGGATTAATGGGTACACCGAAGATATAACCACTGCACTGCATATATCATAAGTTATCCAATTTTCACAATATAAAGGATTGAAATCACAATGTTGTGATGTACTTGCATAAAAAGTACATGGTAAAAGTAACAGGATATCTTTTTTGAATCATCAGTGACTATTTAACAAACTTTTTTCCTTACATATTACCTGTGATCTTAATTAGTCAAAATACTTTAAAAAATTGCTGACTTTTTTCTAAGAATTTAAAATTCTAAAGGCTTATGCTATTACAAATTCCAAAGGACAATAAGAGGTTCATATACATGTCTTTATTAAACCTTTATAGGAACTAAATAAAGAAATTACATTTAGTTTTGAATGGAATGTGAAAAATACTTCCCAAAGTCTTCACACAAATATTTGTACAGGTTTTATCTACTGCAGTAAAATACCGTAGGTCATCTACACCCACTATCAGGTGAATCGAGGGTAAAAAAAGTTCTTAAAACAACCTCAAGAACTATGACCTAGGTATTCATATCATAAATGCCGCACACAGGTATTATCATGTTTTTTAAAATTCTTATTGTATTAAGGTTATTCAGATATGTGTAGTACAAATACCTGATTTGATTGAGCTCTGTAGGGTCTAACTAGGAATGAATTTTAAGTGGAACATATAATACCCGGTAATTAGTCTATCTGTGACTCTTAATGCGTTTTTTTTTTTTTTTGGCTGCATGCTTCACAGGGTCCACTTTTGACCATGAAGCATGCAGCTTCGGTATCTATCAACAATGAACAGAAGGTACCAGTATTCCCAATACCTAAAATAAAAAATTCGAATGTCATTTATTATATAATATGTGACATACAGATAAAATTACTCAGTTCTCTATGTAAACAAGGCTGTCTGTCCCAAGTTATTGCATCACTTTTTGATGATTTTTGATAAAAATACACATATCTGTGAAAGAAATAGAGTTGAAATTGATAAAAAGGAAAATATTCAAGTCTTAGAGATCTTCATTGAACAATTATCATTTTTCACTCATAAAAGTTCACAGGAACGAAAACAAATTTCCTACGGAGATTTTTCATGGGAAATGTTTACATCTTTTCTCCATTCGGAAGTACTCGGGATACGTCGCGCAATTTTTCAATGTTATCATCCGGGCTCATTTATGGCTGATGCAATGCAAAATTCCCGTAGACTTTCTATTTTTGAATGTGTATTGAAACCTGAAGCGGTAGAGGGGGCGTTTAAAAACATATAATCTGGACATTTTTTTATATTAGTGGATGAATGTAGTTTGAGCACAAAGGTATTTTTGATTATCGAAATACACTGTATCAAGCCAAAAAACTCAGGACAGAGTATAGTATTATGTTTTTAGTTCGAGTCAAATCATATTTAAAACCCATATTTTTTTTCTTTTTAGCACATTGTTGTAAAAAAACCTGGCATGAGCTTTGTCTACATATATACAATTAAGCAATTGTTGGCTCTGCATCTTGTTTTTGACTAGAGAACTTGTCTGTCAACACTGTCTCCTTATTCAGGTGAAAGGTCAAGCTCATTGAAAGGTCAATAAATGGAATTTCCTGTCAAAGGACTTAATCATTGCTGGATAAATAGTATTTTCAGGGTGTAAGCTGAAAGTACATTTACAAATGCCATAATTGTTGAATCTAAGCATATAAAGCATGAATAGTGGTACATTGGGAGTCTCTGAAACCAAGAATTATTCAAGCAGACATGCTTGTTTTGTAAATTGATCAAATACTATAATACAAAATACTTTGATTTACAGTTGCTTGGCGATTTCTTTGAAAGGTTTTTGTCCTATTTCTTGGTGTATAAGGTCTATACTTTACTACAATAGTTTTAGTTGCAGAAAAGACACAAAAAGACAAAATGTAACAACTGATACTTTATTTATAAACATGCAGCACCTAAAAGAGTTTATAAAGGAGTTCAAAAGCCCCAGAGCCACAAGAGATAGGTTTGCCAGCCACAATCTGGGAGGAGGGGGATTTTAGATTGTCATAGGCCCCCTGTAAACTGGCTTTCACAAGGAAACTCATGGTCGTCTCAAAACTCATTTGCTGTAAGCACGAAGCACATGTCTCTATAGCTCTTCTGTTGAACGCTTTGTATGTCCCCTCAAATGTCATATAATCCGCCAGCAGAGAAAGATGTCTGTAGTCAACTTCTATACCATAAGCTGCAAACACATTCTTGATTTCCTGTTTGAAAAAACCAAAATCTGTCTTAGTTAGGACATCATTCAGTTCATGTATTTGCTTGCTAATAAATTGTGTGAATTTTGATTTCATATTTGCTCTCATTAAAACCTTACCTTTATAATAACTTTATTTGCTGCTTCAATTCCATACATATTTGCAATGGCATGAATGTCATTGGAATACAAGCGATTTAAATCCAGAATATCAGCATACAAAAAGATTTCCTGTAAAAAATAAACCACTTTCTTAAAGTACTGGTAATCTATTTCAATGGATGATAACAAATATCTCAGGTATGATTTACATCCGACTGTGTCGAGATTTATTTTTATCTTTCATACAAGTGTTTATCTGTGATAAAATACTGTTGCTTGATGTGACACGTTAGGGAACCAGACCTATCTAGATCCCTCCTTAAATTTATTGTATCATTCTACGAGTACGAGAAAGGAACAAATCTCACAGTAACAACAGGATTCATACCAAAATATTGATTCCCTCTGTACAGATGTGGAGTTCTGGGCCTTGTTGACTTTTCACCTCTTTGAGAAGGCACCTGTTTATTCCAGGAACACAGTGGACTACTGTTTCTTTCGCGTGTTCCTCAATTAGAGAGGTAAGGTCTATCTTACTGTTCAGCAAACCAAACTGTTCAAATAGAAGGTATTCAGTCATGTGTGCTTGTTTTTATCGAAGTGATAATGCAGGAATATTTGATTAATAATTGATTGATAAATTCTAGGAATACTAGTACAATCTTACCTGTAAAGTGAATTCACACCAAAGCTCTCTCTTTATGTCATATTTATAATCAGCAATGTTGGAACTGGACAGCACAACAAACTAAATAAAAAGAGAAATTGTTTTTAGACACAGTGCTTTAAAAACAGTTTCATACAGCACAAGTGTTCATTGATTAAAAACAATCTAGTAATTGTAATAGTTTCGGATCACATAACAAATCTGTCAATATTGCAACTTAAAGCATCTTGCATGTTCCAGGTCTCTGATTTTTTATAGATAGAAAATCAATAAAAATCAATAATTTACTGAAGAAATGAAGAGTTGAAATGGAAAATAAAAACCATCAATGCTTTTATTGATTAGAAAAAGATGCAGATGATGAATAAGTTCAAAATTAATTGAGGAAGGATATCTATATTTTAGTATGCATCAGATGACACTCAAGTTAATAACACAAAAAAGTTGTGAAACAAAACTGGGTCCAAATGGCAAAATATCCTAATAACTTATTACTCTATTTTCATCCTTGCTAATTAAATGACTACAGTTTGATAATGTTTGTGGAGAAACAGTACTAAATGTTGTGGTCTTGGATATACAGCCAAACTTTGTTATCTCAAACTAGATTGGACTGTTTAAAAAGTTATCTGAATATTCAAGATATCGAGGGTAAAATACTTAAAAAATAAGTGGTTGAGACTTACAAATCACTTAGGCATATCCATTGTATTATGATATCAGTGTTCGAGATATCGAAGTTCAACTGTAATTGTTAATGACCATTTCATGAATAGATAAAAGATCAAAGAAACAATTGTTAGATGTAAATTGTGCATATTTTCATTCCTAGAAATGGGATGGGGGTCTGCCCCTGTCCAACCCCCAATAAAAAGTTTTTAAAAAAAAATTGCATTGTTAACTTATATATTGAATTTGGAGAAAGAAATCTTGAATTGCTACCTCTATTTTTTGCTTGAAATCTTGAATTGCCTCCTCTATTTCCATCAAAAAGTACTAATACAACTAAAAATATCTCATAAGAAATTCATGGTTGGTCTAGACTGACTGAGTTAACAACCAGAAATAATCAAGTCAAGCCACTTGCATACTGATCAAAACTGACTACTATCATCTGTATGAAAATAAGGGTGGGAGATGTGCTGCTTTTAATATTATTAAGCTTGAGTTAAGAAGATTACTCATTTTAAACAACAGATACGGTAAGGTACAAGTGTACTGGCTGAGTGTATTGTACATGTTATAAGTACATATGACTGTGTTAACACCATTAGGGGGTTGGATTAGAGTCTCTTTGAGTACCTGTATCCGGTGCTCGGAAGTCTCCCTGTCTACTGATGATGTCAGTGTGTCATCTTCTTCTGAATCCTTGTCCTCCTCATCCTCTTCGTCATCGTTATCATCCATTTCTACATTTTCTTCCTCTGAAAGTATGAATAATTTCCACTTAAAAATTGCTGTGGTTTAATTCATAAAATAGAGGAAGTACTAATAAATAAAGCTATTTCCCAAGAATTCATTTTAAGTCATTGTGTCGATATTTGCTTTTAATTTATAAAATAGAGGAAGTACTAATAAATAAAGCTATTTCCCAAGAATTCATTTTAAGTCATGGTGTGGATATTTGCCTTTAATTCAGAAAATAGAGGAAGTACATGTACTAATAAATAAAGCTATTTCCCAAGAATTCATTTTCAGTCATCTTGTCGATATTTGTCTACCTCCTACCTGTGCTTGCATTAAATACCTACAACAGAGTGTTGCCTGTATTTCCATACAAAATTGAAATTTTCTTTGCAAGAGTTTTACCCCCTGATTGAGAATCCAGAATGATCCTATGGACTAATGCCAACAACCATTTTCTTCCACAACTCTGATTAACTCCCCCTAAGATTCCTTACATAAATTGCCTTATATAGAATGTGTCAATAATCTCTTTCTTCCATCACCCTGTTGATGTGGTTTTTTCCCAGCACTCTGACAATACCCACCTTCGAGGACCTCTTTCTCCTCCTCCTTCTCCTCGTACTCCTGCTCCTCCTGTTTCTTCTGTCTGGCCTTGACATCTGAGGCTGTGTTGTCATTCTCCTCCATGTCTGATAAATCCTCATCTGCATCATCTTCATCCGCCGCTGGTCTCGTGTGGGTGACCAGGACAGGCCTTATATGACCACTATTAACCATTCTACAAAATAAAATTTGGGATAATCAATACATGTCATATAAGCAAACTACCAGAATAACAATTCATATCAAAGTGAAAAATGTGTTGTTTATTTGAATATTCTTATTACTTTGCTAACTGGAAGTCAGTAATTTTCTTTTTGATTTTGGTCAGCAAATTTTTAATGTAAGTCTTCTCCATGAAATGCAGGATAGATGATGGAGTGACATCGAGTCTGTCTGTATAAAACTTAGGTTTCAGGAAGTGAAATCGAAGTTTGAAGTTTCGAGATCGTTGACTGAAATGTAAAAAAAAAAAATATTAAACAAATTACAATTTGTAGGTCAAGTATGTCCATGTTTAGGTAGCATTATTTAGATTAAGGATCAAGTTTATGGGTCACTAGAAATTAATGATTGAAGATACATGTACATTCATATAAAAATATGAATTTAATCTATTAATACAAGTAATGAAACTTCTGTAAAGCCAATAAATAGTTCATAAAGTTGACAAAGGGGTGCAGAAAATGGATTTAAAATGAATACATATAACATATCTTATAAATCATGAGGCAAAGGGAAACTTGTGTTTGCTTTCTAACCCAGACATGTCAAAACGTTTTCCAGTGTGCATTAGGTTCTTACCTTTTACTGACATTACTGACAGAAAGGAACTCATTCACCGTCACTTTTTCTAACACCTACAGAGCAAAAAGACCCATATAAATATATATATCACTGTATACTGTAGTGCTTGCCACCATTGATTTAAGACTGCAAGTAATACCAATCACATTTTATATTCCCTATTTTATACAAGGCCAAAGTTTTGCAAATAAAAAGGACAAGTACCCTTAGTATGCAGTAAAAAACTTTTTCTTACCTCTGACAAGATCACTTTGTTAAACTTCATCTGTAGTTTCTTGGCCTTATCTTGACAATGAGCCAAGATGGGAACTTCCATTGAAGGGGTCTTTATTTTATCCGATGCCACCATCAAGATTTCCACAAGACGAGGAATACCCAGGGTAACGTTCATTTCTCCTCGACCCGCAAAATGAAAGGTGTTCAAGGTCATCTGTGTAGATGGTTCTCCAATGGACTGAAACACAAGTTGATGCTGATATTACACTTGAATCTTGCCCTCTTCCCAAGGGAATCAGTTCAATGAAAGGGACATTTTACTTTATGCATATTATTTTAAGTTTTTTGAAATTTATATCTTGTATGAAGGAGAATGATTCTTTAAATATTTTCAGAGACAGATAAAAAGAATAATGACATAATGAATGAACTAATGAAAAGCACTAAAAACAAAATGTCAGTACAATGATACAACAATTTGTGTTAGGCATTTTTAGGGTAATCCTACATGGCCTGTTTAACATTACCTGAGCACAAAGAAGTCCAACTGCTTCCCCAGGCTGACAATAAGAGCTCTCTGCTTTATCACACAGCAGCTTCAGGAAGCCTTTCTCTGATATTGATGTGGGAAGCTGAAAGTATTGCCTACATCTATCAAAGTCTAGAAGATGATATATGTACTTGGTATGGCTAATGTTGATTGTACGTTTCCTTTCATACTGAATAGAAGTTAAATCATTTAGCAGTAAACAGTCAATTAAACTACCTTGTTAAGCTCATTTTTACTGAAGTCCTGGATTTTCTGTAGAAAGCTTTCTGGTAGTACTCCTTTATACTGGAAAGGTCGGAACACCCCAGTGACTGGGTCAGGGGCATTGATGTCATTCTTAATGTATCTACACAAAAATCAAAACTTAACAAAATAAACTTAAAACACAAAAGTCTACACAGTTATGCATTCATGTCTCCTCTGAAAATAAATGAACATATTGATAGCTTAAGTTTGCACCTCCTCGCACAATTACACCACACAAAGAGTGACAGACTGCCCTGTATGTACTGTGATCAGTCTTTAGACCTTTGTTTTCTTTGATCCCATACCTTTCTTTCTGGGCCTCCTCTAGCTCCTGCCAGCTTCTGATGGTCTCTGTGGCCCCCTTACTCCTCCCAGTCTTCTCCAACGTCCTGTTATCTAGGTCATGTTCCTCCGCAAACTCTTTGGAAAATTCCAGGAATGCCGAGCACCTCTTGCTTCTCCGTTTGTTAGATTTATTCCACTTCTTTATCTGGATTGATTTAGGTATAATTTGAAACTAATAAAATAACTGTAAGTAGTAATGACTTCATCATAAAAACCATGATTTGCCTGATAAAACCCTTGTCCCCATTGTTCCTATTTGATTTGTCTCATAATATAAAAGACTCAGGCAAACATGGAGTTTCATATTTTAAATAGAGATATCCTGTGATGACCCCTGCACATATACTATACTTATCTCTGAAGAATTTCAGTATCTACATAGTCACAACTAATAGTGCAAGTGTATCAAGGTAAAAATGTTAATAATGCAATTGCACATTTTTAATAAAACATACCTTACTACAGCCTGTTTAAATATACATACTTGCATGTTTACCTTTTGGGGGAAAAATGAATCGGAGTAAAAAGAGGGACATATGCATTCATAACATTTTGATGAATGCAACTGCTTTTTCTAGAGCAATGTGGAGACGTCTATGTTTCTAACGTGTAAGATTCTAGGTCTGTCTTATGATCCAAGATATCATTCAAACCACCAATACTATTTCACGTGATATACAAAAACCAACAAAACAATCCTTATCATAAATCAAAATGTCACTCTTGTGTGTACATCTCTATTACAAGACTATTAAAAGGTTTATGACCGGGAAATACCAGGATGAATAACTGCAAGTATTTGCTTGATAGTTTTTTATTTCATACTTGGCTCTTTAAAATTTCTATGTAGCCGGGAGTGGAATCAAACAACGCAGGTAACAAGATGCAGTAAAATAATACATTGTCAAACTAGAGCATTCATGTACTGAAGAAAAATGTCAACACTTCACCAGTTGCTCCTTGATAAAATCAACAACCATTCCATCATGGATCTTTAAATGTGTTAAATCAGGAGGACTTTATTTCTATTACAGATGATATTTCACCAGCACAGTAAGTAAATATTAAGTTTCAAGAATGTTCTTTTTCGTGGAAAGGGTAGGGACAATGGGTGGTTGTAGATATATACATGTATGCTGCTTTTTTCACATATGTATATATACTGGTACATGTAATATTTATTGCTTTTTTTAAACATTTCTTCTGAAATATAAATTTTGTTTCAATGCAAAGAAAAACTTTTCTGTGACCTTGAAAATATCATTCAAAAAATATCATCTTCTCAAAATGAAACACCAGTTTATATCTTTTTTAAACCAATTAAATACTGCCAATACTAAACTTAAAAAGTTTTTCAGTCTACCTTCTTGCCTAAATCAAAACATATTGGTAAAATCTAAATCGGAAATCTTCATTCAATTTCTATCATTGCAGAAAAAATTTACATAACCAGTTAACACATATTAGGGTACATACAAATGTATACCCGGGTAACATGTATTTTCCTGCAATGTTTGCTACCTTTATGTCCACATGAAACACCAAAGAAAGCATTTTATTGTTTACATCCGAGTTCATATCTAAAATTAGCTAAACACATCAAGGAAACATAATTCAGCCACATAGTATACTCACTGGCTCACAAAAATCAAACAGAGAAATGAAAATTGTCAAATTATTGGATGCAAATGTCATTATGCTTAAGTACAGGAAAAGACAAATTTAAAGCACTGGTACAATATACAATCTATATTTTACTTTCTTGACTATTCTGACAGTGTTTTCCAAAACCAATATCTTATATGGTTAAAGAGAAAAAAGGAAATATCTTGATGTTTCATATTCCTCTTCCATGATCAAAAGTGGTGGTAAACATTTACCAAAGACTACTAAGAATCTTTTTGGCATTAATTCTCTTGAAGCTTTGAGTTAGGAAATATGATTTTGTTTATTCAAGAAGTCAAATATGTATCTCATAGTATATATTGTTGCTTTTGAATTAGAAACATGAAAAAAATTAGAACCTATTCAGGAAATTCACACATTCCGTATTTTATTTGATTTTCCTATGTAATTGAAAAGAGTAACTCAACCAATATTTGATGCCAACAAAAATCCACAGCAGTTTAGAGTTACTGAATTGCAATCTTTATTAATAAATGTAAAAGTCTAATCTATCAATTCTATGTGCAGTCAGCAATATATCTACCTTCTTCATCCTCTTGGCGACTTTCTTGTCAAAGGCATTACCCTTACTGCCTGTCTCACTGTTGTCAGTCAGGAAGGGAAACTGCTTTGGTGATAGGAAGCCAGTCTTGGAAATATCTAATCCATCCTCACCATAGTAAAACTAAAAGTAGAAAAAAGACCACTATCAATTACCGAATCCTCATTTTTATCTTTCTAGTGTGTTCTTCTCCTATATCTTTCTTTATGTTAGTTCTTGAAAACTTGTATCATACATAATGATTGTATGTCATCGTTTGTTTGTGAATAACTGATTGAAAAAAAGGTCAGTGGTCTGCAAAACAATAACCATCTGCATGAGGAGGTTGATTGTTAACCTCAAAGACTTGGTTTACACTAGCCTCTCGCTCTTTCTCTCTGTCTGTCTCTCTCTGAGCCTATCTCTAGCTCACCTGTACAATACTGCCATCACTGTCCCGGACAGTCATGTCATAGTTGACGATGATTCCCTCCAGATGTTTGATCAGACAGCGCTGGAGATAACCACTTCTACTGGTCTTTACAGCTGTGTCGATCAGACCCTGTAAACAATCCCTCAAATCATTAATTCTAAGAATGATGTCATGGAAAAATATATCAGAAGGCCATATTTACCGGTATTTGCATGCTTTCATCAATATTACTTGAACATAGATTTTGCATATTTCATTTTTGAATCAATCCAGTCTAATTCTAATGTTTAGTGAAACAAGATGAGTGACAACATCTTGAAATGGCACCACCTTTGTCTAAAGTCAGTTTTATTTAAAAATGTGTACAAATATTAATGAAACCACTGTAATAATATGTTAAGAGATGATGAGTTATGAAGAATCACCTCTCTCCCTGCCATACAATGGAAGAAATATTCCTGAGGTCGAATTCCGGTCAAAAACCTGCCAGCTACAAAGCCCCCTGCCCGTGGGGAGGAATCGTAAGCTAGGAAGGAAGGTAAAGTCTTCCCGCTCAGCATGAGAGGGGGGCGTCGGCCCTCCAACTCAATCTGGCCAAGCAAGCCAGAAATCTGCATACAATTCACCTGTCAATCCAAAAGTCAATTTTAAACATGTTTTTAAAAAATTTCATACATTTATTTATTTTGTATACCTTCAGATCTCTTTCAAAACTCAAAATAAACTGCGCAACATAAAATAAAACAAAACCACGATTCTGATTTTTGTTTCAGTAATCAACATATTATATGAGCCTACAAAACATTGATTCTATGATTTTAAAATTTGATTTGAAATACATATATATGTACATGTACTTCTTGAGTGCGTTTCTATGAAGCACGGGTGTTCCTTTGTGTTGTGCTTCAAGTTTACAAAAACTCTAGATAAGCCACAGCCTCAAGTATAATCTAAAATTGAGCTGTTTATAACTTTTTCTTCATGAGAAAACATTGTTTACATCAAATATCCTTGGACCAATTGAAGCATATGACCAACTTTCACTGTTATTTTAGTCTGTATTGGGTGTGTCAGTTTCATGTCATTTATTGCAACAGACACTTGAAATAATTTTATAGTACATGAATACCTAGCCTACAAATATGCTTGTATTTAACATAAATAGAAATTAATGTTCCTGCACTAGACATAAATAAATGATGAAGAGGGAATGTTTTAATTTTTAATTTTTTTTTACCAAAGAATGTATTTTCCTTTAAATGACATTTGGTTAAAAAAAAAAACCTAAGTCTCTTTGAAACTAAAGATGTATATGAAATAATGGAAGAAATTTTGTAATTGAATTTGTGTACCATATTTTTTCTGATCTTCATTCCTCATGTACCTTTGATATTTTTATTTTGAAACTGAATTAAGGAGGCCGACTTTAGTTTGCATTGCGCAAGTTTTTGCGCATTCTAATATAATACAGTTGTTTTATACTTCTTATAATTTTTTTTCGATATCATTTATAAAATTGAACACAATAAACAAAATACAGATAAAAATATTTAGTTTTTTAAGGAAATTTTTATTTTTAACACGATTTTTACGTTGTGCGGTAGGGGAGCATTGCCATTGCGCTTTTATGACGTTATGATAAAATGAAGCTTTGTAGGAGTACGTTATAAGAAATAACATAAAAGAAAAAGTAAAAATTGTACGCTGTTGAAATTTTATATACAGAATAATGCTATCCTCGAGGATATTTTCCTCATTTTTGGAATGAATCCATTATACCAATCATCATTCGTGATGATCTAAATATATTGCAAAATTTGGTGCATTTTAATATTTTGAGATGGCCCCCACTGAAAACCAGACGGTAGAATTTTGTGTTTTTTACATATAAGGTAGGAAATGATATTACTTATCATATATAACAATTTGAGAAAAAAAGCTATTGTAGTATTTTTTAAAACTGCTTTGATGTGTGGAAAATGACAGTTTCCTATATATTCCTATAGTAAATGTACCTCTATTTTGAGATGGTCCCTAAAAAAAACCAGACGGTCGATTTTCATGAACCTTCGCATATAAACTAGAGTTGGTTTAAATTACATATGGTTAAAAAATAAAGAGTTATGCTATTGTAGTTTTTCCGCAAAAAACCCCAAATCGGCCTCCTTAAATGCAAAATAAGAGAAGTCAAGGTCAAAAGCAAGGTCAAGGTCAGAAAGTTCAAACTGCTTTCACCAGAAAGTATCTTTGTTAAAAGACAAATAAATGTCTTTGAAGCTGTTCTTTGAAATTGAACAATAGAAGGAATGGCAAACACAACATTCCCATGTCATATACATGTTGATGACATAACAAGGGCTTAACAAAATATACAATGGGCATAACAAAAATGATATGCCTTTCCTTTACATCCCCATCCACAGAATTGTATGTGAAACATGATTTCGATTATTTTGTCAAACTTATGGTAATTACAGCAGTTGTAATTCAACCCCAATTCATTGCAACAAGATCCTATCACTCTTTTACATCATCTAGCTAACTGTGCAATATGAAGGTTTATAAAGACACACTGATAAACAAATATATTAATTAACTTATTACTTGGTATTGTTTTTTAAATGACTAATTAATACCCATTCGTAATTTTGCTAATGTTTTCAAAATAAATTCTTTTCTGCAATAAATAAAAATAAAAATAAAAATAATTGATCAAATATTGTTCATAGACAATGCATCCCTTGTACTGAGGTTTCATCAATATTCGTTGATTACCAATTTTCGTGGATTTCGTTATTAAGTTGATCCACGAAATTAAATGTTCATTGAAGTGCAATTTCTATTAACATTTTGTATTGATAGGGTCATTGGCCACGAATTAACGTATCCTTGAAATTGTGATTGTCACTTTATCCACGAAAATTGATACCCTTGAATATTAATGAAACCACAGTATATGATTTTCTTTTGCCACATGTATGTTAACAGATACAAATTTCATTCACTGATACATAATTTCTGTTTTCAATAGTTGAACCATGGCGCATTTTCATAGCTTTAAATAAACCGACACACACTACTTACACACACTAATCGTCTTCATTTCAACTATAATCAAGGTGACAGGTATTTATTTCAAATTCCAATACAAATTGAGCTCTGCCTTTTTTCTTTTAAATGCACAAGCACACACAAACAAAGAACAAAAGATCTATAGGTGAACTCTTCTCAGTGGCCTGTAAACATTCTGGATGAATGTCATAAAATAGTGGGACTTCTGTTAAGGAAAAACCTTTCATGTTGAATCTTGGTCATGCCATTTGAGTTATGAAATGAGAAGGTGAAACTTATATCAAGGTCAGTTGTGTGTAGTTTAAATAACAAATTTAAAAACATATTAACACTGTAACAAAGGAATCTCTTTTTTTCATGATTGACAAGTGATTCACAAGTCTGTCTTAATTCTTCTGAACTCACCAGTGAAGGGCCAAATATTTCTTTCTTGAATAAATTACGTTGCCTTGAACTGTTTTAAGTACAGTAGCGTACAATTTTAATGTTGACTAAAATACATTATGTAGAAATTTCTAGAAACTGTCTTACTATCATATGCATGAATCTGTACAGGTATCCACCTTTCAAAGAATGTGGGGATTAAAACTGCAGCATTGATTCAAGTTTTTATTTTATTATACCCTTTACATGTACTTTAAAATATGTTGTTGTTTTTTCTTCCTTTTACAGATAAAACATCACAACTAAACGATGGCCAGTTCTAACCCTATGGGCCAACAGGCCGCTGTGTGTGACCTTTGTAAACACAAGGAGGTCAAGCTCCTGTGCATCAGCTGTCAATACAAGCTCTGCAAAGAGTGCCTGGGCAATCACACGACCGAAGAGCTCCCCCAAGTCCACAAGGTAGTCAAGTACGAGGACCGCCACACCCACTTCTCCCATCAGTTCTGCATGACCCACTCCGACCGCCAGTGTGACACGCTCTGTACCGACTGTGATATTCCCATCTGCCCTGACTGCCTTACTGGTCATCACAAAGACCATTCCAATGAGAAACTGCCTAAGGAGTTTCTGACCAAAAGAAAGGAGATCCTGGAAGATAATGAAGCTATGGAGGAGTCACTCATTCCGAAATATACCCAAGAGGACGTGGTCACCAGATCTAAGATTGCTAATTTGTCCTTCAGCTATAAAAGCATGGAAAAAGAAATGGCAACCTACAAGAGAAAGTGGGAGGAAGAGGTCAAGAAAATCTTTGCCAGGTTTGCCTCAGAACTGCACGCCTTACAAGGAGATGACCTGACACCTTTCAAATGCCACGAAGACAAAATCAAAACTGGGATCAAAGAAATGCATCAAACCCTTGGAAAAAACAGAAGACTTCTGAAGGCAGCAAGGGTCTCTGAAATCCTGAGCTACACCTCTGAACGAGATCAGTTTCAGAGTCTGCCTATGTTAGAATTGGAACCAAATCCCCCCGCACTGATTCTAAATTCAGAGAAAGGAAAAACTAGCCGATTCCAGCTGGAAGATCTCATTTCACTTCTTCTTCCACCAACCTGTCTTCCATTTACAAGCCTTCTTCCAAATGTTCAGAAACAACTGCTAGACAAAGTAGCTGTACTTGCAACTGTACAAACCCCTTTCCATGCCATCAGGGACCTGGCCTGCGCTGGAATGAATAAAGTCTGGGTTAATGCCATAGGAGACTATGAGGATACAGCACTGTCTTGTTTCGACATCTGTGGAGACAAACTGGACTCTGTGACAGTTGGTTCCTTCTGCAATGGCCTTACTATGGATCCTGATGGGAATTTACTTTACTCCGAGTTCAACAATGTGATGACTTACAAAAATGGTGAAACTAACGAGAAGATTGAAATACCTGATGGATGGGAAGCAATGGGCATTTCTTGCTCTAGATCAGGAAATGTATTAATCTGCTTGATGAATGTGAAAAATGAGCACAAAGTTCATCAGTACAAGGATAAAGCCTGCATCAAGGAGTTTAAGTGTGATGAGAATGGTGAGAAACTCTACAAAAATGGAGAATACATGCTCTACCCCCAGGAGAACGTAAACGGTGATGTCTGCGTTGTGAACCACAATAGCAACTCCATCATTACAGTATGCAGCGAAGGCAAACTGAGGTTCAGATATGATGGAAAAGATGCAAACCTAACCAAGGACCTGAATCCCAATGCCTTTGTGACAGATTCCATGGGCCGTGTCATTGTAGCAGACGAGGCCAATGATTGTCTTCACGTCATTGACCAGGATGGAAAATTCCTACGATGTTTGGAAATTCCCGGGCTGACCAAGCCAACTGGAATAAGCCTGGACAGCAGAGGAAGGCTGTGGGTGGGATCCAAGGACAATGGGGCTATCAAGGTTGTTCAGTACGCAAAGTATGCAGAATAATGTCAAATCAAGCCCGTAGTTAGAGCCCTCTATGTTCACACACCAGAGAATTTCAGTGAGAGGAGAGCCACTGGTTGCAAGATGTGGAAAATACAGTTTTACATTTGAGAATTATTCAGTATTACATTGTAACCATCTGAGTGTAATGTTAAACAGAACAGAACAAGTGCTACCTTGACAGATATTATATTTTGCTTGAAATAATTATAAAGGCAGCTGTTTTAAACGAGTACAATCCATATCAGTTACTTTCAATGGCATGTTCCATGAGCATAACAAATACATGTACATGTTCGTTATAAAAGACCTATTTTTTGATCAATATTCACTAGAATATTAAACTTTGAGCACATATGAATTGTCCTGTCAAAATCATATAATGTTTTCATTTTCTTTCCAAATTCATTCATGCTTAATTATGCATTCATTAATTCACACAGAATTGCAATAGTTCAATAATGAAAATCTTCATATAATGTACCGGTATATTACTATAATATCTTGTAAATGGGGAATTTTATGCATAATTCAAATGATAATGATACTACAGACGCAATATATGGAATGTTTACCGGTTATTATCTGTTGTATGTATGGTACCTGTATGTTATTAAATATTTATTAAACAACATATTTTGATACATGTATACCTTAAATTATTAAAACAAATATATAATTTTTCCCGTCAGCAATGGAAACACAACCAATCAAGTTAGGAAGAGAATTATTAAAATCTGACGTATTCAGCCACGATTAGTAATGAACTCGGGTGCGAGAAAAGTGTGTCATTTTTGGTGGCTGAGCAATCAATATTAAAATGGAGAAACTCCTTTCTAACATTGTCATAAAAGATTCAACAAAATAATATAATGTGGAAATAATTACTTTAAATGCAATTTTTATGAGAATCTCATTCATTACAACACATATGATTTCCACATTTTAAATAAATTTTGTATTCCCTTAAAAATCAACATCCATTTTGGTCCTGATATTACAAAATCTAACCACATGGCATTTTCACATTTCAAGTACTGTAAATTCCTTATTTTACGCCAGTATTTAATTCCGCTGTTTTGTTTCAAATCGTGAGAATATAAAATCGTGATCATCATTTTTTGTTATAATTTCCTACAACTCAAAACTATCTGAAAAATATAAGCGAGATTCTAAAATCCGCAAGAATTGCCTCATTTAATTAGGAATCTACAGTACGTGTATAAAGATAAGAAAACTTCATGACTTACAGACGACCCCTTAGCACCAGACTGCACCATCAATTGGAGGTTGTTGGCAGGGAAAAGCTTCTCTAAACCCTTTGGCATACAGGCGCTGTAAAATAAAACAAATACATTACCGGTATTACATGTACATATGTACATGTACATATTCTCTGAGGGCAAGAATTCATTACATCTGTGCTCTGAAAACTCTATACATGTATCAATTTCCTATTATTATGGTTAAACATATGCTTTGTAAAAGGTCGTACCCGACTATGGCATTCTGCGTATCATCAGTCTTTCCCTTCATACACAGATCCAGTTCTCTCAGTCGGCGGTCGTTCCGGTCAAACTGGGCATCCATCATGGCCTCCCGGAGTTCCTGCCCCTCTGTCCCCTCCTCCAGACCCAGCGCCTGGGTCACCACCTCATCCCCACACTTCCCTGACTTGTGCATGGCCTTCTTCCTCCTCTGGTCAGCCTGTTGATGAACACGTAAATAATTCTTAATATTTTCCAGTAGGTAAATCATTCACATGAAATGGAAAGTAGGAACATATTTTCTAAATAAAATGTTTGCTTCTTATACACATACATTGTAAATCTAACTGTCGCTAAATTTTTAAATGAGTTTTAAGTTGCTTGAGGAAATGGAACATCTTGACAATAAAATGTTCCTTCTTGAAACATAGTACATGTATTATGCTATAGGCCTTGAGTGTTTAGCATTTAAAGAAGGTTCAGTAACAAACAAGGCTTACTTTTGGGGTGACCAAGATGTCCTCCACTCCCAGGGAGAAACTTCTGTGTTGCTGAAGGAAGTTCATGAAGAGTCTGCCCAAACAGGACAAGAGAGTTCCTGCCACTTCTCCACCATAGAGCTAAAACATTTCATAATCTCTCTTGTAAACTTGTCTTTGTATACATTTTGTATATTCCTTATCAGTAATGTAAAAAAAAATTATTTTAATAAATGGTGATAGATTAAAGCATCTTTAGTGTAAAAGTAAAACTAAAACATTCGACACAAGCCGACATTCAAACCCAGAAGCAGAGTCATACAAAATTTATTGATATTCTTCCTGTCATGCAAATTTAGATTTAATACTTCAGTTAAAATGAAAATTACGCCTTTCAGAATATCTGCACTTTTGTTGAATATTAACTTTATTGTGACTTAATAATGCTTGACGTGACTTTCTATAGCTAATAACAAGTTTCTAATAAACCACTATACAATCAAGATGTGTTTTGCTACCTATGCAATATATTGCACAACAAAGACCAAAATATGAGCACAGTATAAATATAATAGACCCTATGGCAATGCAAGTTTGATTTGCAGGTTAAGATATTGTAGTTGTTGGGGGCTATATGGACCGTGGATATTGCCCTGGATAGCTCAGTGATAGAGCTCCTGACAAGAGTTGCAGGGGTCCCAGATTCAATTCCCGGTCCAGTCATACTTTTTCCTTGTATTTATATGCTCATTCCTCCTTTCCTTTCACAATATAAACAATTCAAAAACTTAAGTAAAATGACAACACTATTCACCTCATAACAGCAGTGGACCAGTCCGTATGGTGTGTTGCCATAGTGACCCTTGTCCAGGACCCCACAGAGCAGCTCTGACCCCCGGATCACCACATGACTCTCCCCCATGTTGTCCAGACTGGCAAGTCTCACCTGCTGATGGATCCAACTCTACAATCAAATAAAACAATGTACTGCAGAACAAGGTGATGAATGGGGAATACCGTTAATTCCTAATTAAATGCGGAGAATTAATATCCGCTTAAAATTGTATCAGGCACATTTCGTGGAGATTTTACGCTTTTATTTTTCTGACAGATGTAAACTAAATCAGACTAAGATTAAAATTTGAGGTTCGCGATTATATTTTCTCACAGTTTGATGCAAAACGGTTAAATAGCAGAATCAAGTACATGTACTCGCTTATTATAAGGAATCTACAGTATTGAAATTCAACAAGATAATGTGATTACTGTTATATTTTGGAGAAGATTATATAACTTAAAATATTTTTGTTCACAAATAAAATATTCTATTACATTTTTGGCTCAATTTCACCATAACAATGCAGTATATCACCTTTTCTGGGATTTTTGATTTTCCTGTGAGATTGAGCATTTGTCCGCCTTTTGGAATAATGTTGTGAAGCAAGGTTGATAAAACCTATAGTAATAAACGGACCACATAAATGTACATACATATATGTACAAGTTCAATTTTTTATGATATCAAAAAACATTCAAATAAAAATTAAATCATCAGATATCAGAATGTACAAAGCCTGACCTGTTTCCCTGACCAGAGAGTTTTGGGTTTGATCAGGGCTGGAGGCAGCAAATTGATTGGTCCTCGCTTGTCCACCAATGCCATGTATACCAGTTGACAATAGTCATTTCTATTAAATATTTTTTTCCTCAATCAAATTTATGCAGTATTTCCAAACTATTGGCATACTGTAAATCATTATTCATTTAAGTAATTTTGTGAGACTCATGGCTTGCTAACAAAATTTTTTATTACTAACGGGTATTACCTCGCAAAATAATAAAATTCTAAGTGATCCTTAGAATATTTTTTGTCTGTCTAAATGATAACGAATTTGATGAAGTTTTAAAAAAAGTTTGATTTTTTAATATTAAAATATAGCTAACCAATTTTTTTTACCTGGTGAAGAATCTGCCTCGTATGGTTAATGACACACCTGAGACCATGTGATCCTGAATCAAACCTGCCAAAGGTGTACCATCCTTGGGCACAAGATACTGGTAGTCTGTACAAGCTATATACAAAGAAGAAATTTCTATAAAAAAATCTGCAGGATGGTGTATGAACAAATCTATAATTGAAATTGCATGTTAACCACATATTAATGAAAATTTTTCATTACTGTGATAATGTACATGTATATTACAGAAGTTTAAACTCTTTGTACATTTACCAAATCCTATTACACTGAAATAATTTTCATTGAATGGCATTCAAAATTTGTTTCTTGATTTGTTTAGGTAAACCAGTGAAAAACATGAAAAAAAAAATATATATCGCATAGCACCCTAACTCCGTCACTACCCTAACTCCGTCACTTTCGGGAAACTCCTCGCCGTTTGAAATCAAGTGCGACTATGACGTCATTTTTTGCATGTCAAAAATCTTCAATCAAATGTCAACAATTTACAACGGTTAAATTTAAGAATGTGTTCAAACATAACAAAATTACACCCTGTTCATTTTATGCAACAATAATTGCGTGAAATCAGCTAACACCTTTTTACGGGTGCACTAAAATAACGATATTTCTGAAATGCGGGCCTATTTGATTATTTACTGTGGTCAGTCATTTTAAGAGAGGTCAAGATGAAACATTTCACATGTAATTTATTTTTTATTACGGTTATTGATACATTTTTTTCAGTCCGCAATAGCGTTTATGCACTACACTGATGATAACGTCAAATCGCTCATGCCGTAATTTTTGCCTTATACAGGGTTACAGATATATACGGTAATTATAGAATTTGCTACATTTATTAAAAATGTAATGAATAAATAACATAATCATTAATATATTCATTATTGATATGATATATTTGAAACATATAAGGACAGAAATCAAATGACATCCATACATTCTGAAAAGGTCGTTGTGATTGTTGTTACAAGGACCAATTTTTTTTTATTCTGGCGATCATTTCACTTTGATGAAATGATATACAATTTAAATTGTTTACACCGATTTCACTTATTATAACTTGGTCTAGATACAAGTCGAGTTTAAACTAAATTGTTGATGTGTCTTCATTCCCTGGCGTATCATAGATCATGTGGGTGACGGAGTTAGGTTCATAAGTTATGATAGCACGTGTGATAAACGTCGTTTTCAGAGGGCTTATTTGAATAATATTAGGAATATTTTTGTTAATAATTTTATAAATTATAACGTTTCATGTTATATTTAGTGATTGCAAATGATAAAAACCGCAAAAAATAATTTGCAGAGAAACGCGGACTGTTTTCCGCTTATGGTGACGGAGTTTGGGTACTCGGGGATACTGGCCGCCCCCAATAAATCAATGAATATTAAAACCATTATTCATTTCACATACCAATAGTATATGCCTCTGCCCTTCCAAGCTGTGTTTGAGGGAAGTGAGCATTCATTTCGTCTCCATCAAAGTCTGCATTGTATGCCTTACAATTGGCATAGTGTAAACGCAGAGTTTTCTCCCCTGGCAGAACTCTCGCCTTATAAAGAACAAATCAAAGCTTGTCCATTATATTACTATTTTGAATTAATTGAAAACTGTGTTGCATGATTTTGTGTAAAAATGTACTGTACATGTACTTACTCAGGACAAAGCAATACCATATAAAGTTATTTCAATTAATATCTTACTTTGTGGGCCTGAATACTAGGTCTATGCAGTGTTGGTTGTCGATTTATCAGTAAAACATCTCCATTCTTCAGATGACGATGAACCTTACAAACATATAAGTTATGTTGAGAAACCTCTTACATATACTTAAAATAATCATTTTCATGTTGCAAAACTTTCAGAATTGAGAAGTTTATGAATGTGTCTCACCACTTTACAGGTATTTTGTTGATGAGGATCTGGTGAAGGAGTCAACAGTTGCTTAGCAATAGCCTCTCTTTGAACTTTTTCTTTTTTATTCAAAATCACTTTGCTACCATCAGGCATGTCTATTAATGAGGCCCTATTTCACAAATGTAAATTACACGTCAAATAGTTTAAAAAAAATAAATACAATAAAAACTCCAACAGTACACCAGTAACAGTTATAATAACTACCATACTTTTACACTATAAAAAAATATAATGTCAAAATTAAAGAGATAAGCATGAATAAATTAAAAAATCATCTTATAATAATTAGATTATATAATTAGGAACTTATAATGTTGTTAAGTACCCTGGGTAGGTGTCTGGACCATTGATAACTGCCTGTCTTAACTCATGGACATTCCATGGAGTCACCGGCTGTGGAAAGGTCAGTTTCTTGGCGAACACTTCAGGAATCCCTATCTCACATGTACTGATACAGGGATCAGGTGAAATCACAGAACGTGCTGCAAAATTCACTCGCTTTCCCATCATATTCTTCCTAAACAACCCTTCTTTCTTCTCCAAAATCTACAACATGATGAGGTCAAGAGAGTTGGAGGCAAAATAAAACAAAACTGAATCATTAAAATATTTTGAAACCCATGTGACGAATTAAAAATTCAAGAAAGAATCAGTAGAATTAGGAAAAGGTAGGCAGCATAGTTAGCTAGCAGATTTAAAATGACCATCAAGGGCAAAGTGATGGACAAACGACCAGGACTGCGTTTTACAAAAGAAATTACCACTCACGACAAAATTCATGTACGCTAATGACTCATTAGCTTTAAAGAAAATGGACTTATTTATGAATTTGTTGTAAGTTCTTTAGAAAAACACAACCCAGTACCACAAAATCACAATACTGGATCTGATCTACACAAACCAACCTGTTTAACACCTGTAATTTTGTCAACAGCAAGCTTGTCTGAGTCTCCGTCTACAATACAGTTCATCACAACCTGTAGTTTGACCAAAGCATTCTGCAGCTTCTCGTTCAGAGTTTTCCCAGGTATTTCTGTTATAGCGGTCTGTAACAGGAAGATAGGTCAATAAGAATTCCTGATTACTGGTGCATTCATTCATCATTTTTCTTTTTTTCTTTATCTGATCAGCTAACATACAATTGATATTAATCTAAATCTCTGAATTCTTGGCAATATGAAGTATCTGTATAACCACTGCAATTTTTCTTTGATTAACAATTTACTTTCACATAAAATACTTAAAGTATAAATGAAACATCAAAGCAGAGTTTAATATATATATTGATAAACTGAATTGATCATAGATTTTTATCTTGAATGAACCAAATAGTTTCCCAGCCTATCAAAATACTCTAAATTGTACTAGATATAATCAAGTACATAATTTTATACTTTTATCATGTTCTTTCTTAATTACCGGTTCAATTTCAGTTATCTCCTTTCCATTTTCCTGTGTTGATTTTAGACTCAGAATTTTACGAATTAAAGCTGCCCCTTTCAACACATTGCAAAGAGTCTGTGTCTGAGGGTTTTCAAATTTCTTATCTCTGAGGGATGATACCTTGAAAATACAAAATTACAATGATTAAAGATGAAAAACAAACAAATTTTTTAAAAATATACCTGCATATGAATTTAATCAACTATGAAACAGTAAAGTACATTTATACCATGAAAAAGGGAAAAAAATATTTTTTAGAATACTTACTGGTCTAAATCTAGAGGGTGGTACAGGCACAACGTCAATAAAGAAAGAATCTGTGGGATAATCTGCGCTGCTCCCGGACAGGAAATGGAACAGACATTTGAGGACCTGCTGATCTTTCTGCCACACCTGTCTCAGGTGATCCCGTACATCTGCAGAAGTCAGGTAAATCTGTGTACCTGACTCCAAGTCATCCTCCTCTTCTCCCTCACCATCATCATCTTCTTCATCATCATCTGCATCATTGTCTTTTTTTTCTTTCACTTGTTTAGGTTTAGTGGACTTTCTGGATAACAATTGATTAAAATTAATTTTTTTTAATGCATTATTTATGTCATATCACAAAGATTAAAAAAAAATCTATCAATCATTGTACTTCAATAACTAATTTTATTTTTTAAAAAGGCTCTCACTTTGTTCTTGAGGAAGTGACTGTGGATAACATTATCTTGGCATTCTGAACTTTCCTCAAAGGCATTCGTTTAGTCCTACAATGAACACACTTTCCTTTCACTGTAAAATGTTCGTGAATAAATGCCCTCCTTGTGTTGTTTTTGCATGCTTCAACATTCTTGATGTGAAAATCTTGCTCTATGGTATCTGTTTATAAAATTAAAACATCAGTAAGAAAAATACTACATGTATCATCTAGAAATCAGAAAAATAAAACATTGACAAACACAAGACTTACTGTTGATTTTGGATAGAACTATTTCATTGAGCTGTTCTAGTATTTTTTCTTCTGCATCATTGCCATATTCGGATGTGAAATGTGTAGCAAATTCATCCACATCTGCCACAGATGAAATAAGTCCATGTTCTAAGAGTCTAAACTTCTGCACAAGCACTGCTGACTTTAGGGAATGAACAGCTAATCGGTGACAATCAAAACAGGTTCCTTTCAAGAGCTAGAGAAGTTAAATATCCATAATGTATAAATAATCAAGGTTATAAGTTCACAATGCTGTGTGAATAAGTAGCAATATTCACACTGTTATTAGAAGAATAAATCAAGGGATGACAAAACTAACACTCTAACATTACATATGACAAATGTGCACAAATATAAGCAAAGTTTTATTTCTTCATTTTCATAAAATCTACAAGAACTAGAGGTACTGTGAGCGAGCTCACAATTGATACCCCCCGCTGAACTTTCTCAATTGACCTTGGGTCAAGGTCATGACACACCCTTTAATCATAAGCAATCTTTGTTTAAAGTAAGAACTTCCAATGTTTCCCCATAAGAAAGATATGGACTGGACACGAATTTTGCACTTTTTCTGCCAGTGACCTTGACCTTGCCCAAATGACCTTGGGTCAAGGTCATGACACACCCTTAGGTCATAAGCAATCTTTGTGTGAAGTAAGAACTTCCAATGTTTCCCCATAAGAAAGATATGGACCGGACACAAATTTTGCACTTTTTCTGCCAGTGACCTTGACCTTGCCCAAATGACCTTGGGTCAAGGTCATGACACACCCTTAGGTCATAAGCAATCTTTGTGTGAAGTAAGAACTTCCAATGTTTCTCCATAAGAAAGATATGGACCTCACATGAATTTTGCATTTTTTCTGCCAGTGACCTTGACTTTGCCCGAATGACCTTGGGTCAAGGTCATGACACACCCTTAGGTCATTAGCAATCTTTGTGTGAAGTAATAACTTCCAATGTTTCCCCATAAGAAAGATATGGACCGGACACGAATTTTGCACTTTTTCTGCCAGTGACCTTGACCTTGCCCAAATGACCTTGGGTCAAGGTCATGACACACCCTTAGGTCATAAGCAATCTTTGTGTGAAGTAAGAACTTCCAATGTTTCTCCATAAGAGAGATATGGACCGGACACGATTGCACAGACAGACGGACAGACAGACAGACAGACAGACAGACGGACAGACGGACGGACGGACAAGGTGATTCCTATATACCCCCCCAAACTTTGTTTGCGGGGGGTATAATAATGGCAATATTATCTATGGTACATATTTTTACATTAATGTTTTAGAAACTTATCTCAATAGTTATATACAAAGAAATCTTCACCTGATATAAAACACTGAAGAAGAACGGATTGTATGTGGGTAATGGTAAGGTGATGTGACCCAAGTGTCCAGGGCATCCTCCCTGTCCCATGCCACAGGTCTGGCATTTGTCATCTTTTTCAGTTGGACCTTAATGAATTGAGAATGATCTTAATCTCTTGTCATACCGTAACTTAAATGAACTAAACTACCATAGTATAGTTCAATCTTAGTCTCTGGCTATAAGAAAAAAATTCTTTGAAATAACAAAATTCACTATAAATTCATTATTAGAAATTATTATTTGAAATGATCTGTAAAAATTAAAAGTCAGTCATGATTAAAACCTTACCTAGTTTAGGATCATACAAGCCACCTAGTGTTGGGTGTAACAGACCATCAAAAGTCTGGGGGTTGGTAATTTCTTTTACACTGAGCTCCAAAATTTCACTGGAGTTGTAGGAATTAAAACTAATTCCTCGCAAAACATGTCTTGGTACCCTAGCCTCCATGTTAATTACATCTAAAAGAAAAGTTACTTTTCAGTATTTCGTTTCTAGTACATTGTACTGGAAAGCAAAAGTAGGATAATGAGATTGATTCCTATTTCAGTTTTCTATTTGATTTTCTTTAAGTCAAAACATTAAGGTGGTATGGGACACTTCTTGCTGTGACTTAAATGTACTATTTATCTAAACAAACAATAAAATCAAGTTTAATTTTAAAAATAGTTTCTTTCCCAAAGTTGTCTCCTAACATTGAAGCACAGAGTGTAAGAGGGTTTACTACGAATCCATAAGTCAGGAGTTCGAATCCTGCTGGGGATTTCAAAATTTTTACCTTTCCAAAATTTTTAAACTTTATATTTTTTGGTTAAATATTGAAAAATTTGAAAATTCTTAACTGGTAAAAGTCTTTTAATCATAATGTACTTTAATTCACAAATAATATCGACAGATGTCCCATACCATCTTAAAGTTGAAAATCATAAAAAAAAAAAAAAAAAAAAAATTTAATGGAAAGCTAAAAGATAAATGGTGAGCCAAGCTCTTCGACTCCAGCTAGAAAACAAAGCTTCAGCCATTAAGAAGTGAAATATCTTTGACTGCATCCTAGAGTTCATTCTATCCAGGTAGGCCTACATCAAAACAAGCTTGTTTCAGTAATCTTTGTTATTTCCTAAGTTGGAATTTTAAGAATAGGTGATCAAGTATATGTATATCTGACTTGGTGATTATACGCCTAGTAAATGAAATTTCAAGTTATATACAAAGACTTCAGATGGACGACATGGGAGCTGCAATTCAAAGTTGTTTTCACTTCTCTTTCCCAAACTAAATTCTCAAATATGTCATAACTGTGATAACTTTAGATTGGGACGTATATATACGTCACTGGTTTCAAAACTTTACATTAGCCACTCAGCAAGTCACTCATGACAAAATTAATAAAACTGTCAGCTGTAAGAAATGATCCTATTTTTAACTACATGCATATCATTGTTACGCATGTATTGTAAAAAACATTACAAGTTTTGACTGTCCAGTATTTGAAGGCGACTTTAAACACTATTGACTAAGCGACAGAATGATTTTCATTTAGTACAAGCATTATAACCATTATGCCAAAATTTGTGATTTTATAAAAGTAACTTACCTTCATCAGTTTATAATTATCTTGAAGTTGTTAGTAACTTTTTCCACATGGTCCAATGTTTTCAGTGTAAAATAACTTCTCTTCTTTAATATTTACTAGTGCGTTCAAGAAAGCGCACAGACGACTTTTCTAATACATTAACTTGTACATAGATCAAATCAATAAGCGATATGCCGTCGGACAGTAAAGCTAACCTGAATATTTATTAGCTAATTCAGAATAAATATGTTGAAAGCGTTAAAAACATTGGTGTATTTATAACTAAAAAGTTACAACTTTCTCCATGTTTAATATATTTTGACAATTTTTTCATCAAGCATTGAATCATTATTTTTGGAAAGATATCGTCTCATAACTGCAACGGTGTGTGCATACAAATTGAGTAACGGGCATTATTGCATTATGAAAATTTGTATGCACACATGGCTGCAGTTATGAGACTATATCTTTCAAATAATAATGATTTAAAGCTTAAATTTACATTTTTTAACCCCTTACCTTGCCGGCAAATGTGATTTACACCTTAAAATTCCCATATCATCCTAAGGGTATAAGTTCATATAAATGAAAGAGCCACTTTAACAGCCACAAAGCGTGAACACCGATTTTTGCTTGTGACGTTTCATTTTACAGCTTTCAAAGTTTGTGACGTCATTATAAAACTGTCAATTTAACCTTTCAGTACCCTGTGTGTGTTACAGTGTTAAAAATGCGGTAGCTTAATTTATCAATAAATGGCAAATATTCAAGTTTTCTGCTAGCAATATCTGCAGTTATATTAATATAAGCAAAGAATTAAAATTCAGGTACAGGAGAATTCCACCACATTATTATCAGAACTTCAATATTCCTATGTCCTCTGGAAAATGATCTCTGTTAAATACAGTAATATTTTTCAGTTTTGACAAATTCTCACTGATATGAATAATGCAGGAAAACAAAGCCTTCATAACAAACATGTGTATTGTATAGATATACATGTAGTATACTTTAGAAGGTAGAGACAGTGCCACACTGTGTTTGTGCCTACGAAAATTATAAGAACCAATGTTGACAATGATGAATTTATTGTTGCACACTATACAAAAATTATTAACAAATAAAATAGTAATTATATCTACATCAATAATTTGCAAATGAAATTATCTTCTTAATAAAGCCCTTTGTCAGATCTGGGTAATCTGACATCCATGTGCAATATTATACCGGGACATCCATTATTTCACTTTCTCACAAATACATTTTTAATTTATGCAAATTAACTTCTTGGCACTTTGCTGTAATTGTTTTTCCAGAATAACTCTTACAGAGCCCAAATGATCTTCCAGTCTTTTCTGGTCTTTGGTTTTTTTTTTTAATTAAAAAATACAGATGTTCCTTAAATTTGTTAAACATATGCATGTATTAGAGATTTCCCCCATCTGTGCCTAACAGTAAACAATACAGTTTTCAACTGCACCGTTATATAAAATAAAATTTAAAAAGTTCTTAAAACAGTGCCAACAAATACATTGTACAATGAATAAGATATATTCTATCACAACATTCACAAACTAGCAGTCTCACACAGAAGATATTTGTCACACAAATACACACTCTCATACCATTTTATTTTACAAATACCTCACAGGCAAGTAAATTTTTGTTCGATGCAAAGCAATAAGAGAAGAAATGTTTTTTTATTTATTTATAAATGTTGCATTCTGATAAGATATCAATTTTTCTATCTCCCAATCATATTTTCATTAATTATTGCCTGCATCTTTAACTCCAAAAGTGTTTCTCCAATTTTAGCAACAGAAATGAAAAATTTCTGCATCACAAACTTGTACATGTAAATCTAAAGGGTTTTAGTTTACTTTTAAACACTGTACCACAGTAAGTTCTACAAACTGCACAACATAATAAATAGAATCAAATGTTTGATTTTGTGTTGAAAGTATAAACTAACATACCTGTATGTTTGTGCAAATGTCCCTGAACATACATATTAATACCACAAAGATTTTTGAGATTGCACTGATGGTTTTTAGATGAAGTGATGCAAGATTTCTTGTTACTTGTTAAAAATTACATATGAAAAAAATACATGTACATTTCCTTAAAATAAACTACTAGTATTCCATTTAGTTTCAAAGTACAATAAAAATAGATTTTTTATTTATTTATCAAATGAATTTATTGCTAATAAAAAAAATTAAAAGCCAATAAAAAAAACCTGCATTGCTGGAAATATTTAAAAAATGGTTGGTTTCTTTTGATAAAAAAGAATGAGGTTTTGCCCATTCTTCAATGTCCAGAAATGGGGCAAACAGGGTGGCTTGTCATTAGAGACCCCCTGTCCTACACAGTATCCAGCATGAAATGCAAGGAATGTTAATTCAACATACATATACTAATAAATCAATATCATCATTTCCATAAATTTGTAGATAGAGTCTGTCCACTATTTGCCGGAGCTCCCCAATTCATGGCCCCCTGATTCCCCATTGGAGCCCCCATCATTCCCATGTTTCCGCTTCCCACTCGCATCTGTGCCATCTGTTGCTGCATCTGCAAAGACATTAAAATGTACAAATACCGGTGAAATACAATAATTTATATGTTTAAACAATTTTTTATTTATTTCTTCCATTTTAGATGACTAATCCAATTTTATAAACTAACCTGGTTGTATTGCATCTGCTGCATCTGTTGCTGGTTCCCATACCCTGCCTGGCTGACTGGTGGCATGCCCATCATATTATACATACCCTGCTGCTGAAAAAATACAACAATATTTAGCTTAAATATAAAATGTAGTTTACTTGTATTAAATTGCTCGTATTCAAAAGTACCCATAATCATATCATAATTGTTGTTAAAGAGATAATTTTTGCCTTATTAAAACAATAGAGATTAGTATTAACAACATATCCATTTGTTTCATATGTGTTCAGTATACAACAAAATATCCACCTGCTGTGAAACATCTTCTTAATGTATACTCATCATAATTTTATTATAGGTAGTTATGTTTAAAATTAAATAACCACAAAAGTCATGCTTTGTTTTTGGGTTTTTTTTTTTTTTTAAGTTTTTCACAAATTAATCGTTAGTGGGGTGTAAAATGAAATATCCACATATTTTTCCCATATTGACCATGAGTTCAGTATACAATAAATCCTCTACCTGTTGTGGCATATTCATCATGCCCATCTGTTGTTGATATTGCATGTTGTTCATCCCCATCATGTTGTTTGGGGCCATCATGCTGTTGGGAGGCATCATGCTGTTTGGAGGCATACCATACATTCCAGTATTTGGATTTTGCTGAGGCATGTACACACCTCCTGTAGTGAAACAAAAACATTCCACAAATGATTTACAATAATGCAGTGTGACTGGAAATTTTTGCAGAACATAAAAAATTGCAGGATTATCATCTCTCCCTTGAAAATCAGTAAAAACAATTTACAGTCCATCAAATCCATATATTGGCATATTATAATAATTCGTGAAAAAAAAAAGAAAGAACATGTACTGTATTTCAGTTACAATAGTTTGAATCAAGTTTGAGTAATGAGAAAAAACTGAAGCAAAATAAATAGGTAGCTAAATCATACACAAAATGTGGGCATATCAGTGAAAAGTTTGCCATTCATTTCTGAGACCTTTAAATAGAAAATAGTAAAAAAAAATACAGAATAGCATTATCTAAAATTCACTTACCACCTGTGGTAAAACAAAACAAATTCAAACTAAAATTTTTTTTTTTAAAATGTCTACTTTGTTAAATAAATTGCTTAGGCAATGAAATGAAAAAAAAAATATGCAGCGATTTGCATGCATTTCATGATACATTGTATAACCATCAAGTCTTAAAGAAAAAGACCCCTATAAAAAGAAGACCAAGTACATGTATGTTATGTATACATGTATAACGATGAATGAACACAAGCAAAGTACAATCTACTACAGTAGATGAGACACCGAGAAGCCAGAAGCATGCAAGTGGTTGGTACCTGTTTCATACTGATACGCATCAAAGGGCGGGGCATAGCTACCTGTAAGTGGCAAACCACGGTTAGATTGTACACAAAGGAAGGGCTTTTTAAAGATGCTGTGGCAAACACAACAGCTACAGAGTGTAGTTGCCATACATTTATGGAGAGGAGATTATCCCAGAATAAAATTACTTTTATGCAAAAATGACATGTCAGATTATATATTAAACTCAAAGTTGGATTAGAAAAAAAAATCCTTTTCATTATTTTTTCGAACCTTCATATTTTCTCTTGCATGTAAACAGGTACTTCAATAAAATGACTAAATCCTCCAAACAAATTTCAAAATATTAATTTTGAAACAGACATACAGCATCCTTAAACCAAATGCCTGAAATCAACTACCACTTCTCAAACATCAGAACATCTTGAATACAGCCTTTCAAATAGCCAACAAAAGAGATTTCAGCTGAAATCTTGATTGTATATACACAGTTAACATTAATCTTCTAGTACCTGGTAGGCAATTTTCACAGCTACCCTAAAACTGGACATATTTTGATGTTTAAGAAATGAGAGTAGATTCCGAATGAGGATTGGACACACATACGAGGGTTGTCCAAAAAGTTCGTGGACAAATGTAGTTTTATTCAAAATAACAGCACCATTATCAGGAAAGTATTATAATATTGTAATATAGAGTATAATAATGTATATGTATAAAAATCAGAGCAATGTACATTTTTGTTATGGAGTTATGAATGAATATACATTGCCTATACAGACCGCACGGCCCAGTCTGACGTTTAATTATAACGACTTTTCTATAACGTCGTAGTCCAGGGTTAACCTGAGAGTAATATGCCGCATTCACCATTTGGTCAGAGGGTACAGTCGCATATTCCATCAAAATATCACTTGTGCCTCTTGTGAATATGTAAACTCAAAGCATTTTGATGTTTTTCCTGTTTCCTCAATCGTTGTTTTGTTTCTATCTGTTTTATACTTAAGTCGACACAATTTTATGATGGCGCACTGTTCCGTGCGGTCAGATGACGTCGCCTTTTCAGGCAATTTTAAAGACATATTGTTGCCGTAATATCCTTTAAAAGTCCTCTGCTGGTTTGAAAATATTTTCCAACGACATATGAAAATGACGCACACAATGCAGACTACGTCACAATAGAAGATTAGGAAGTTTTGAAATATTTTATAACAAGTGAAAAGCTGTCAATGTGACAGCAAACCGGGTTTTCTTTTATGTAAACTGTATCCATAATCCATGTCAACCCTTATCCAGTGAAATGGAGTACCCTACATGTATATGCAACATTTTGCCAAAAAATGACTAAGTTCAAAAGCTAGTATTTTTTTCATAAATTATCGGAAATCAAAATCCTAGCAATATGCACACCTCTGATATATGTACAATTGATCTGCAAAAGAACAACTTCCTATCTTGAGAACTGTAGGAGGAGTTATCCGTACAATGAGGGTACCCTATATGCAATATTTTGCCAAAAAATGACTAAGTTCAAAAGCTGGTATTTTTTCGATAAATTACCAGAAATCAAAATCCTAGCAATATGCACACCTCTGATATATGTACATTTGATCTGCAAAAGAACAACTTCCTATCTTGAGAACTGTAGGAGGAGTTATCCGTACAATGAGGGTACCCTATATGCAATATTTTGCCAAAAAATGACTAAGTTCAAAAGCTGGTATTTTTTCGATAAATTATCGGAAATCAAAATCCTAGCAATATGCACACCTCTGATATATGTACAATTAATCTGCAAAAGAACAACTTCCTATCTTGAGAACTGTAGGAGGAGTTATCCGTACAATGAGGGTACCCTATATGCAATATTTTGCCAAAAAATGACTAAGTTCAAAAGCTGGTATTTTTTCGATAAATTATCGGAAATCAAAATCCTAGCAATATGCACACCTCTGATATATGTACAATTGATCTGCAAAAGAACAACTTCCTATCTTGAAAACTGTAGGAGGAGTTATCCGTACAATGAGGGTACCCTATATGCAATATTTTGCCAAAAAATGACTAAGTTCAAAAGCTGGTATTTTTTCGATAAATTATCGGAAATCAAAATCCTAGCAATATGCACACCTCTGATATATGTACAATTGATCTGCAAAAGAACAACTTCCTATCTTGAAAACTGTAGGAGGAGTTATCCGTACAATGAGGGTACCCTTTTGGCAGCCGCCCGCCCGCCATCCGCCCGCCCGCCCGCCATTTTCACCATTTTAATAACCGGATTTTTCCGTTGGAAAACCCGGTTAAAAACTGCAAATATTTATATCTAAAAACTCAATTACAAAGCTTGGACAATTTTTACGCTGGGCCGTGCGTACTTTCCGCGACCCTTAGATAGATTAAAATTTTACTCTATTTCCATGGAAAACATTCAAAACCACTTTAGTTTGATTTGAAATTTTATGACAAAGATTTAGATATACAATATGTATATATAAACCCATTTAAAATGACAAAAACGCGAATGTCCACGAACTTTTTGGACAACCCTCGTATATTATTGAACCATATCAAATGATGGCATTTAAATGGCATTGGGCATTCATAATGAAAGGTTTTAGTGCTTTAATTGCATACTCTCTCTGATATTATTAAGCTAGCTGATGCTAAAACATCACACTCACCTCTCACTGCAACATATACAGTATATTAGAAATTTTGAAATAAAGTGTGCAGCTACATATACCGATACATGTATATGAAGTTGGTATCAGTAGAAGCAAGTCAAACAAATGAGCTATGTACTGGATCAATTAATATCTATTTGTAATTTAATGATGCTATTTAGTGAATCTCTAGAAGAGGTTATACGTCATAAATGTCAGTACCTGGGACTCCAAACTGTTGCTGTGGCTGCTGATTGGATGAGCTTCCAAAGAGAGCCATTATTGAGTCTTTTGTAGTTTTGTCTTGAGGCTTGTCAGATTCTTGGAACAAGTTAACATCAGATTCTCCATTCTAAATGAAATTTTAAAAAATATCATTTATGTATTAAACTGCAAAAAACAACCCTTATATATAAGTACATGTAAGGTATACAGAGTATTGTATAGAGAGTATATTTGACCAATCGCCTCCAACATTCACCTGTTGTGTTGATTGTGGAGGTTGACTAGAATTAGCTGAGCTGGTCTGTTGGGAGACAGGTGCTCCCATGAAATCTCCCAATTCTCCCAACAAATCATTGGAACTACTAGACTTCTGCTGATTACCGCTAACAGCTGGTGTATCTGAACAAAGTAAACAAGAATTAGGGCATCAGCTTCTACTGGTCACGAACAGGCAAACACGCTAGGGTATGTATTAAACTGAAGACACATTAAAAACAGTTTTACCAGTCTAAGGTTTTTCCGAGAAGAATTTCCATCAGTAGGGAGTTGTAATACATGTATAGACTTATTTCATGAGATTTTTTTGTCTGTTAGGGTTGTAATTTTAATAAAGGAAGGATTTTTTTCATGAGAAATGTTTTTCAGTTGGAGTTGTAATACATAGAAGATACTATTTTAAGAATATTGGGCATATACTGATGTAAAAAGACATCACAAACCCAGTCCTAGAAGATCATTAGCACTGCTTGATGCTGGCTGACTGGGAGCAGGAGTCGGTTCCTTTTTAGGTGAAGCAGATGCTGAATTACTCTCAACAGGTTTAGTTTTGGGAACCTTAATTTAAGAATTTATGGTATTAGATTTATGAAATACATGTGATATATGTGACAAATGTATCATATATTTATTTGACATGAATAAAGGATCAAAACTTACAAAATAAAAAATGAATTTTTGTTTAAAGGTCTATTTTTTTCAGTTACCGGATTGAGCTGAACAGCTTGCTTTTGTCTTTTTTTCTTCTCTGCCTTTTCATCCTCTAAAAGCTGAAACACACAACATTTCGGTTATTTATCTCATATGATTTTCTAAATACAGTTAAAATTTGAAAACCATACATTTTCAAACAGTGTAGTTGATTTAGAGAAATATTCTGAATATACATGTAGTAAGGACAGCTGTGCTTTTAAAGAGAAACGCTATCCTACAAAATTTTTACAAACCTTAATCAGAATGTTACTCTGTATACCAATTTGGATTCTTTAAGCCAGTAAGCAGAATTCTAAAGCTAAGTATATGTAGGCTATTTCTGTTGTATAAAAACAGTTTTCATAGCAAAGTTAAAAGAACACAATGTTCTCAATTTCATGTTAACCACCACCACCTTTTGTTAATTCCACTACCAAGCTATGTTAATCCCACCAACCAAATTGTTAAGCCTTGCAGGGATTTTTCAATTTACCATCAATGTGACAGCTAGTATTCCTCTTTCAAAGAGTAAGTTTTTATTCTTTTAGAAGAAGAAAAAAATAGTCTTCAAACTTTTTTACAGGATCAGTTGTCATTATATAGGTTTTGGCCTCTCAAAAACTTTACTGGTTCTCAAATAGCACTTCTTATGTCATGTATCATGGAAAGGATGATATTGATTAAATGCACAAAGTTAAGGTTATGCCAAATGTGTACAAGCCCATCAGACTTCTTTATTTTTTTCTTTTTACTGACATGACCTCATAATGAACAGGCCTTAGGTCTCTGGACCTTTTTTGTGAATACTGCTATTATATATAAACCAAAAGTTGTCCCTTGATTTACAAAAAGTGGAACTTGTTATGACACTGGTCAATGCTGATAATGAGAATAGACATACATCTTGAATCTGTATTTCAATCAATCATCCAAAAACATGTCAAATATGCTGATTTTATTTAAGAAACAAAAAATTACCACTTGAGTCTAGCAATGTTTTTTATCCATTAATACAGAATAAAAAGGGTGGTAAATATTGTAGAAAAATCCCTGCCAGCTAATCGTGTGCTCTCTAAAAGTGAAACTTACCCCGTCTGGTTTAAGCTACAGCAAAATCAAGTTCACTCAGAAACAAAAATCACACTACACACAACACTTAATAATTTGAACAGAAATAAAAGCTTTTAACACAAAAAAGGTTTGTAATATGAATAGATCTCTGTAAATGTACCTGATATAGGGCTATTAAAATGATGACCTACCTCTTTTGGAATAGAGACTTTTGGTGGCACCCATTCCCGAGCAATGTACTTCTTGTGTTCATATTTTGCTCTGATAAAGGCCTCCAAAGCACTTTTACTTCGATTAAGGAAAATAAATTTTTGCAACATAATATTACAGAAAGTGCCTTCAATGTTTGACAGGAACGTTAATTATGGATACATTCAGAAAGGCTATATACATGTATATATAAATAATTGGTGTTGAAATAATTTCTTCAAGTTCATACATGTACATCTAGATACTCAATATCTAAATCATTTGGTGCTCTATTACTTTTCTATTATACGGTCATGTACTAGCTTAATATAAAACAGCCACATATAAACGTAGAACATTTTTATAGAGTAACATTTGTTGTGTAGGAAAGCATACGAATCTGTCTGTGGCCGACGGAATCCATCAGGAATATTTGCCTCGTACACAGCTCTCCCTCTGCTGTTCCCAATCTCCATCATCATCTGAAGGAGGAAACACAGTCTTAAACTCAGGTATGAAAAAAATTGTATTAAACTGTAATAGAGATAAACAATAATTTACAATGAATACCAACTAGATGGTTGATGATTTTTTTTTACTTACAGACACTTGCTCTGCTGTCCATGAGTCTAGATTGACAGATTTCACCTTTGATAGATGTACACCCAAATTTCTATGGATCCCTGCACATCGTATACACAAGAAAATTCCTAGATTCCAGGAAGCCCATCTTGGTCCTGATGAAAAATTTATTACATATTATATGTGTAGAATGAAAATAATGCAATATTTACATGTACCGGCCTGTATGTGGTATAGTCTTATCTCTCTACTTCGGAATGATATACATATTTTATACAACATACAGACTAGTCAATATACACGTACTAAATATTTAACCCAGTGGTGACAAAGAAGCCCTAGAGTATTTATGTGGCCTAACAACAAAGTCAACTCGCTCCAAAGCTTCTCACCAAGGCACAAAAATTCTGGTATTCACTCTCCATTATGTCAATCGAAAATCCATGTTTTATATGATTAGACATACCATTTTTGTAGTCCTGTTAAATGAACAAGATCTAACACTTATTCACTGAGATTGAGTCTAAACAAAAACATTTTTTCTTTATTTTATGTTTATCATATACCAGCCTTATAAAGAGAAATGGAGTGTAACACACTGCACCAGGGACTTAACCCAGAAACATAATACACTGTCAGTAGACTAAATACTTGTTGCACTGGTTAGTAGCCACACAATCACTATTCGTAACTGTTAAACCCCCTCCCCCTCCAATTCCACGTTATCAGATTCATTTGCCCAAGTCCCTTCATCCAGTGTTTGTTCACCATAAATATAGTTCATCTTAAACATTGTTCGCTCCATTATATCCCGTTTGCTCAATTGTTATGTATATAACGTTAAATTATGCTAAGACATCTTTTGATTTTAATAAGTCATTTTAATTTTTTTTTATCCTTTTCATTTTTCATTCTTTACATTCATGTAATGTTTCAAATTAAATCATATTTTAAAAACATTACATATTAAATTGGGATCTTGTTCTAAAAATAAATCAAAACAAAGTTACAAAGGAATTAATATAAACAACCACCGTGATAAATATAAACTGACAGTAATGAAGTTATCAGTTTCCTTGTAACAAAACTTGCCCCCAAACACTACATACTACACATAACCACCCCATTCATGTTATTCAGCAGTATCAATTTACTTCATAAAATGTTATGATTGAGTTTTTTACAGTACAAAAAAAGAGGGGATATCGGTTATTCACTTATTGACAAACAAAAGGGGAGTCAGCCGGGTAAATGAAAATAACCTTTGGCGTCACAGTCCACACAGTATTTGTTGTCGTCGTCCTTGAGGAGATTTGATAACACTGCCTGAAATTTCTCCTGTTGAGCTTTCGATTTTTCTTTCTCTAAACGTGTAGACATTTTTCACCATATAGATTTTGACTCACGACAAACTGGTGACAACAAACAGGAAGTCGCCTAAGAACGATAACTCGAAATATAAATTTTATTCGTATTGATAAAAATCGGCATAATAATAAGCAATGCCTATTTTGTTGCAGTTTTTCTTAATTTTTATTGTTCTTATTTTTGTGGTTATTATTCTTGTGTCTTTTAATATGTTATTATTTGTCTGTTCCTCCCTAATTTCGATTCGTAGGACGAGTCATTCAAGGGAATTAAGTTAGTTACCGGAAGTGGGTGGTTTTGCCTTGACGTCACAATTATTTCGCAAACTGGATTTATTTTTTCTAGGCTACAGAAAATTGTCGTGTAAGAATATCTATTAAAGATTAGTTATGCAACGCACAAAACATATCATGTACACATCTCATGTTAATAATAAAATGATAAATTTAATTGTTCATAAATATAAATTTAATTTTTTCGAAGATACATGCATGTGTACCTTTAATTTGCCAAGTGCATTCAGAAAAAAAAACCACTGAGAAAATATGAAAGTTTTTTCCTGGATACAATTTTGTACGCAATATAGACTATTAATTTTGATCTCAAAAGTCTTTAAAAAATCCTGAAAATCCTAATCCGTGGGGGGGGGGGGGGGGGGGGGTGTTACACTTTTCACTTCAATTTCACTTTCTATTTCCTTATTTTTAATTCAGTTTTTACATGGTCACAGAAAAGGTGGGGGGGGGGGGGCAACTCAATGTGAATTCTATTTTTTTGTATATAAATTTAAGAAAAATCTTTGCTGCGCAAAAAAGTGTGGGGGGGGGGGCAAGGGGGCTGTCCCTCCCCCCCCCCCCCCATGCTACGTGCCTGTAAGTCAATTGACCTCAAAATCAAAACTGGTCTTTTCAGACAAAAGAGGGTTATAACATAATATTACTGTGAAAAAAAGTTAACTAAAACTTAAGTTACCATCTAAAAAAATATTTAAATTGTAGTGTATAAACTTTCAGCTTTTGACTTTCAAAACCAATTAATTCAGTCTCTTCTCTGTCACAGGGGCCGTGTTTTACAATTTCATTTCAAAAGCCCAAATACTTTTTAAGACATAACCCATTGGTGGATTAAAAGAAAGCAAACAATTTTTACAGGAGGCTTTATCACATATACATGTTTCTTAAAGGGTAGGGGGTTTAATGGTAAAATCTTCTTTTTACAAAACATTGGAAACAAAAGAATCATAATGATTGCACATTTTTAAAAGGCACCATTTTTACACGAAAGATCTACATGAGATCATATTATGAAAAAGCAAATAATGTGTATTTGAACTTGATATAACCACAACACACAATCATGAAAGAACCGCATCAGATTATCACAAATTAGCACTATCTTATGATATAACATTAACATATATCACATAGAAGCGCCACCTTATTTTAAAATCAACACACCTTATCATGAAAACACCCCACTTTGATTATACATTTACAGTTACAAGCATAAAGAATTCATTGAAACGTCTTTAACAAAAATTTTTAATTTTATTATCATTCATCAAATTTTTTATTTTCTAAATTTTGTCAGTTAATGTTCGCTTTCTTTTGATCTTATTTCAAAACAAAGGTAAAACATGAAAACTTTACAAGTTTATTGTTGTCTCATGAGCCACTGTTCACCCCTGATGACATTACAAGCTTTTTGTCCAAAGCATTCATCTTTGGGCATCTATCACATTCCGCACTGAAACACATTTGTTTTTGTGTGTGCTCATTGCCCCGTTCTTCTTAATAATAGCTGAACTGTTATGGTCAAGACATATTTATTTTCTCACAAATATGCCTGGGGAGGTTACCGAGAGAAAAACGGGCGCACAAAAAAACGCGCGCGGAGTAAATTAACAACACCCCTAAAACTTTTCTCAGTAGTACGAAGATACATGTTACACTACATCCGAGAAAATTTATAATGTGGATTATCTTATCGGTCAGTGTTCTGTTGACCACACATAGCTCATTTGTCTGGACAGCTTACCCCTTTACATTCAGCGAGCGCGAATGCAGGGACCTGTTTCCGGAGAGAATTGGAAAGGACTCTCTTTCCGATCACGCGAACCATGATCTGCCTTTTGAAATTGAGCCTTCAGACTCTATTTATGGAATTTCACCTAATGGCATACACGGTGCGTACATGTACTTTTTATTAGACAAAAATATGCACTTATTAAAAAAATGATATTGATAAAAGAAGTAAGTAAAGAAGAACTATTTTATATGGAGAACTGTTATTGTTATATTTAATCTCATTGAAATAATTTACACAATTCTAGTTCTAAGGAAAACAAAAGTGGAGTGTATAGTTCATAAAACTGGAAATTAAAAAGTAATATACATTTGAAATTATTTTAAGAAAGAAGACAATCAAAATACATTGTACATCGAATCTTTGATTTAATAATGTACAAAATCATAGCCCAATGGGAGACTTTGATCAATGCCAATCAAAAAAAAAACAAAAAAAACAAAAAACATATTGTTTGTCACAGACAACTTTTTGCAACATCAGAAGATGGATTTAACCTTCTATCCATCAGTATTTCACAAACAAAGAATTGAGAACAATATGGTATTATCCAAAGATATTTTTCTGTTGCAAATCTTACATAATTTTTCTTCTTTCTCTGAAATTTGAACTCAGTTGTGAAGGATGCACCAATTCTTATGTCGGTTTAACACTTTCAACTCACAAATACATGAAATTAATCTAAATTAAAAAGTTCGCAAAATTCCACGTTTTAGTTGTACTGTATTTCGATCAGACTTTCTGGCCTTGTTAGTGATTGGTCAAAACCATCAGACTTGTCAGACAGAATAGAACATGTCTCTGACCATGTCCATCTGACTTCATATCTGCCTTATGATTTTCCTATTTACATGGTCTGATTTGTAAGATCTGAAAAAAAAACACATCGTGTAATATAGGGCTCTATAGTTGACGTTGTGTTGGTTTTGTGTTTTGTTAGTAACGGTAAAAGCGGTCAGTAAATGGCGGATAAAAGGAATAATAATGCAGGCACGTGTAACAGGCAACTGTGGAAACCCCGCACAGCAGCATCCAGTGGGACATTTTGAGACCAAGGAGACCTCTGCTCTCATGTCGGCGAATTGCTCATCAGGCCACCAGTTCGTAAGTAATGGAATGACAGCAAAAACCCCCGTAGACAGACCATAAAGTTGTATGTCATCATCTAAAGAACAGCGCGAAATTAACGCCCCGTCAAAACCGATTACACATGGCGCGGAGAAAATGTGTGATCTATAGTCTGTTAAATGTCCCCGTGTGTATTACTGTGTAAGGGCATTTGTTCATGTCCATCATATTTAGTCCACTCCTTCCAAAAAGGTGTAGTTTTAAAATGAATTAAAAGTTATATTTGTTTCAAAATTAAGTTAATTAAGATGATGACATAATGGAGATGATGCTTAAATATTGATGACGATGTTAATTTAGAATATGATGCGCTGCACTCTTTGCAAGCAAGCAGAATACTTTACTTTCGACTTTCTTTTTAAACAATTTCCTGGATGCTTCATGACTTATTAAATGACCACATCTATCTGTAATCACTTGTTTTTTCTTTGAAGGAAACTATTACCCATAAAACATACCCCCTTGACAAAGACAATTTCATCATTCGGTGGTTTCCTCCGGAGAGAACAACAGCAAATATCTATTTTGTGTGAGTATTGTCTTAAACCTCTGCTATTAAATTTTATACTCATATCTCTTCTCTGGTTGTCAGTAACATTTTTATAATTATTATTAAAATATTTAGTGTCTAGACAGCTGTAATACTAGTAATATATTCACCTCAAGTACACAGTGTAAAAAGATATGCACCAGTTTAACACTTTCTCTCATAAAAAATGACGTACTAGTATTCTCAACACGCATCTTCGCTAGCCAAGGGGTTTCGGTCCCTTCCGCTCGCCATTTGGGGAACAAAGTGGACCGAAAACCCTTGGCTAGCGAAGATTTCTACATAAAAAGAAAATACTTTAAACGTCTCACTGTAGATTCATTTATTTGACTTTCGTTATTAAGATTTGCACTTTAATTAATTAAGTGCCACATTTTTCTTTTCACACTTTCAGCTCAATGTGTAAATTTTACGCTGTAATCTGTAAATTTTACACATTAATCTGATAATTTTACACATAAATGTGTAAATTTTAAAAATTTATTGCGTAAATTTATCAACTTAATGTGTAAATTTTACACTTACATGTGTAAATTGTATACTTTAATGTGTTAAGTTTTTTTTCATTATTCTTTAATGATTTGGTCCCCATTACTCGCCATTTTCAAAATGTTCAAGTACACTAAATTGTGATGTTAATTTGAAATAGTCGAAATAATGTATTTTTCATCTAAATATCTGATTTTTTTGCCCTCACATGCAGTGTATGTGACACTATTTTTGTAATTCGATCGAAATCAGTCCAAAATTTATATTTTTCTTATCTTTTGTCAAATGGGAAAGAAAGAGAGCAGCTTTGAATAAGCAAATTGTTTTATAGGTTATAAGTCTTGGACAGATAAATCTAAAAAAGTTATCAGGTACATGTACATGTATATATGTACAAAGAAATTAAGAATAAGCGTATAAAATAAAGATGTTCATTTTAGGGGCCATTTCAGGCCCTTATCTTATTTAGTCTTTTTACATATTATTACGTAAAGTTGCACTTTAATCTGTAAATTTTACAGATTAAAGTGTAAATTTTACACAGTAACTATAGTGTGAAAAGTTAGAAGGAAAATGTGTCAATTTGGCACTATAGTAACAGTAAACACTTCCGTGAGTATGATATATATTTCTGTTGTTTAAATACTCATCTTAGAAGTATCCTGTCCATATAAACTAACCACCAACCCACACGAACGATCCAAAGAAAATATATAAAGCATCAAAAATATTAATAATGATATTTTAAAAAGTTATTTATTTAAAAAAAATATGCCTTTCTTGCAGCGCCACGATAGTGTCCGGAAAAGACGAGTTTTGGACTGGCATCGCAAGTCATGTGATTAGACATAAAGACCAGAAATTCAAACGGAGTGAGACTCCGTGTCCCATGCGAAACAGCACGAACACTGACGGAGGAACTTACGAGGCACACAGCGGCGCTTGTCAGTTTCATCCATCTGTGTATCTGACGACTAGTTTCATCGTGGCTGTCATTTTGGTGGCCATTGGTAGTAAATAAAAAAAAAAGTGAAAGATTCTGACTCGCAACATAACAGAAGATGGAAGAGGACAGTGCAAAATCATGAAAAATAAAACTAAAACTAAATCAAAACGTGAACAACAACTAGTTGTTGCAGATTATCCCAAAATTTTATAAGATTTTCTACCTCAATTTGCATTATGAAATTTCATTAAGCGTTTTTATGCATATACCGGTATTCTGTATCATTACACAATGGTGTGCCTTGTCCATTTTGCCATAATAGAAGATTTGTATGTCTTATTTTTCTAAATACCATACAAGAATGGCTAATAAATATTGAAAAAAGCCATAAAATTTAATCCAGCTTTTTTTCTTTCATGATGACCCCGAATACTGGTACCCGACTAGCTTCTTCATTTTCAAACTTTATGTAGCCATGATATAATATTCTCGTTGTAGAAAACGATCAAAAAAGAGATAATTTATATACTTGTAGCAAATTTCTTGTTCTCGTGATTGTAATTTCAATCAATTTAAAGAATATATACCTAATGAATAAATTTAGAGGTCCAAATACAAGAAGTACATAGGCCTACAATTTAGAAGTCGTTTATACGCACCTTGCTATTATAGAGTTCATTTTAAAGAACGAGTATGAAAAACCACAGCATTTATAGCTTTTATGCTATTTAATTTAATTTGTCTACTTATGACATATTTCATGCATATCTTTTTTAACAATCCCAAAGAAATGCATTTTTCATTTTATTCCTTTGTGTCACATTTATTCTTTGTCGACCTGTGTTCCCCGACATGTAGGTTTATGGGATTTCGACGATGCCACACTATATCAAAGCTTTGCAACTCTAAAGTAAACGCATTCAGGTAAGGTTAATTAATTCATATCGTATGCTAATTTCTTTTTTTGCCAGCGCAATCGTCATAACATCTGTTATTATTGGTTTGATTTACAAATATTTTGATTTCGAACAAAAGACCCGAGTCGGACCGAAACTGTATGGAAATCTAACTAGCAGTAGGAAACTTCTCTTGTTGTTGGTTGCTCTTAACAGGGATGTAAAATCTGCAAGGGAATTCGAAAAACAGCCACATCAAACCGGATAAAAGTAAGTTTGGAAGATGTAAATCAAGCGAATTGATTACAAGGTTTCCCTTGTTTAAATATTATCAAAGACAGCAGTCAAGACTACAAAAATATCCTTTTATTCAGTTGATTATTAATTAAGTTTTAATGAGGTTTGACTGCATTCTTTGAGTTTCATAAGATTTTATTTCAGTTTTTGATGCTGACTAACAGTAATCATTACATGACAAGATCAAAATAATCAAACAGGTTAAACAAGAGAGAGGGCGTGTCTCAAGATCAGGTTTATATATATATTTATCAAAACAGATGATTGAATACTAAACATTTTTAAAGTTTTTTTGTTTTGATTTTTTTTATTTTAAAAAGGAATTGACCGATTGCATACTTTAGAAAGGTTTAAGAATAACTAGTGATATGGTCTCTTGGTAGTTTTTCTGTTATGGTTATCGTATATGTCCAATGGTACATGGACATATAAGACATGTGTAAGTATCTGGTCAATCAATGTATTTTATAGATACACTAGAATATAACCGATCAATTAGAATTGGAACGAAGCAAATACAAGTAACAAGACAATTATTTAGACCTTGTGATGCATATACATAACAATTCATGTATTATTCTAAAGAGGGGTCTTTGATCAAATCATCATTAAATATTGATCCTAATGACGTATTAGAGGCTACATCATAAGCTGTTATTGTAGTTTGGTAACCTTTTACTTAATGAGCAGTCGAATATCACACTTGTAAAGTTTAGCCCTTATTTGTTTATATTAGTTTAGTATTGATTTTGAGTAAATGTACATTTGTATCTGTAACACAGTGCGCACTGTGTATAACAATTGTCCTTTTTTTATAATGCTCACAGACTTTGAAAAATATATGAAAAAATAATCTCCAAAAACTACATGTTTGTCAATAAAATCTATATAAAAAGAACTTAAATTTGGCAATTTTAAATTTGGTAAATTTTAAAAAGTCGCCAAAGTAAGCAAAAATTATATTCCCGCCAAAAAAATCCCTAGCTATACGGTTTACTGCTAATATCTTTCGATTTTATCTTAAAATATAGAATTGGAGATAAGGAAATTGTCCGTATTTTGCTTTAGAAATTGTAAACACAACCACAAGGACATAGGACGCCGTCTTTCTGCGGATTGAGTTCAACCTTCAGATCTACGTAATGTCCGGTACAGACAGACGTAGCACGGAATCTGGCGCTGCTAAGAAACAAAAAGAACCAAGCTCCTTGGTCTGTGTCACCACTTTCTTGGAGCTGATGGTCGTGGCCTTTGTCATAACCGTCGATATTCTCATCAGGTAAAATAGTAAAACTTTTATTTCCAGGGAAAGAAATCCGTCATGTTCACAAAGAGTGTCATATTTATGGTATTTCAGAATATTTTCTTATGTTTTGCAAAATATATTTCAAATGTTTATAAATCTTCAGAGATCTTATTATGATTGCTAACGCCCTTGGGAGCTAGCATTAACGTTCTGTTTTGTTTCCCATTGAATTAATGTTTGAATTATGAGTAGGAATTCTGGGAGATATATTTACTGGTATGTTCCTATGCTCAGAGCAAATTCGTAAGTTTGTCATCTTGCACTGTATGCTTGTTAGTCATCCTGTGGGCTAATTAATTATGTTAAGATAAAACTTCAAATGCGTATGTGAAGATTTGAATTTCGGAAAAAAATAACCAAGTCATAAAAATAATTTTGCGAACTATTAATATACGTCGCATATTGTATTTCAATGGATTATGTATTCATTTTCATAATTAATATTCCACAGACCGACTTTCGTAGCCTTTTAAAGAAGCTAACCTTGTTTTACCTATATATCTTAACCCATGACGTGCAATGTAGAAATAATACAACAAAGGTTTTCTTTTGCATTTTATAAGTATGTTGGACCATATTTCTCGAAAACGCGCAACACGATTGGTGGCATGGCACCTTCTTGTACTTTTTTCGACAAAGCTCCGATTTTTATTCTTTTGACGGATAGACCTGACGAGCTGCATTTGGTGATCACTATCTTCATTTCTGTTGACTTTGGACATCAACATGGTGACCGAAATTATTTTTTTAGTTCTGTGTTTCATTAAAATAAATTAAATGTGTTGCATTAACTACAACTTGTTATTTCTACATGTAAGTTTCATTACAAGATATTGAACAAGGGTTAGAATCCCAATTTATTCCTACAATCTAAATGTTTTGTCATTATGATTGATGTGTGATTACAATGGCCTTCCGTTTCGTAAGCATAGTTATCATTTATAGTCCGAAGCATGTACCATTTCAGCGATATCTTCCTATCATCTCAATGTCATGGCATCGTAAGCTTGCTACAAGTACAACTTCCATTCAATTGGTAAACGTATATCCAATAAACTCGGAAACACGCTTGTGATAATCAAATTAAGGACTTATTTTTCAGACTGACAAACATCTTCCCCCTCCGTCGACAGCCATTTTCCTGTGCAGACGAGACCATCAGTCGGCAGACTTCACGCTCTCAGTTCATAGGTTTCGCCTTTGACCATGACTTGCCAGATTCCATTGTCTATTCCCTTAGCTTCTGTCTGCCATTGTTTATCGTTGAGTATTAACCTTTTTATTTTACACCATTTTATCATAGATCTGACACAGTACATGTCATGTAATATGACCGATATTAATACTCGTCGTATTTTTCCCTATTGAGTTGATCCGAGACTACAACTCCATTAGATTTCATTTGCAGCAAGGGATGTAACGATAACAAAACGTGCAGAAACCTTTCTAACCTGCTTGGCATCAAACGTTAACGGACTTCAAACCATTTCCAATATTAAAAAACAATAAACAGACCGAGAATCCTATTATCATTTGGATTTCCCGCACCGTCTTCTTTCTCTTAATAATTATGACACATCCCAAATAAATCGACACGCAAATAAAAACCATTTTAACAAGACCTTGGACTTTCAGTAGGTTGTAACGATCTATTTCTTGCGTCAAAACAAGTAAAAATGACGCCGGTGTCAAGCGAAATATACACCGATTGCGTAGACTTCGCTCAAAAGCCAGACAAATCCTGTTGATTTCAAAGAGCCATGGCTGAGTGGCCTACAATGAAATAGACAGACCTACGTCACATTGCCGTTTGGCTCAACAGCCCAAAGTCCAAGCTCCTGTTAAAATGGTTCTACCATTAATATCTAGACACCAATGAAAAGTTATTTTGTGTAAGCACATTTACAGGTCTTGGCGAGGAAGACGGGACTTTGTCTTATATTGAGGACTGTAAGCGTTCTTGAAACTAGTTTTTAACAGGAAAAAAAACTATCACCGTAGAATTCTCGTTATTTTTTTTTTGATACTTTTTTAAATCATGACGTGAGCTGCAAAAATTGTCAATGACATATTAGTTATTGAATTTTGATGAATGTTATTTTGGCACATTTCCAGATCCTTGCTGGGGAGGTGGGGTTGTGGGCGTTTGCCGAGGACCGACAGAGAACGATCCGTGTCCTGTGTCAGAACTGCCGGGTCCCCCAGGTCACGCGCAGGCTGGTCAGGTTTGTTGGTACGTACGTGAGGACGCCCAAATCAAAGTAGACCCCTCTTACCAAGTCAACGGTTTCTGATTCACTCCTCTTCTCAGTGATTGTGGAGAAGTGCGGATCAGAAACTCTTGACTTGGGAGGATGGTGTACAGATATATTGTAGAAAAATTCTAACAAATAAACCGGTAAATGGATATTTAGTTAGTTTGTATTTCAAATATTGATATTGAGCAGGCCTGTTAATTTCATCAAGTTGTTGGCCATGACTAAGATATATCAATAAATGTCAAACTAGAAGCTGTAATTCGTTATTGGTGCAGATTTCATTTGTTCAATTGGTGTGTGATCTAGAAACTTACCTTGGAGTTCTGTCAAAATGAATACCGGAAGTCAAATTGCTGAAATGTTTTGCCTCGGACTAGAATGACACACGATGATTGAAAAACAAAACACCTCACGTTGTCGCAATCAAAATTTCTGTATAAAAACTTTTATTATAACTTAGAAAAAGGGCTGTTAAAACTTAGATTACAACATGATGACAGACCGAAAGTGTTTTTCAGTTTTCTGAGTCACATGCATTGATATACAAAAGATTGTAGTCCTCGACATAACAAATTAAACTTTCCAACACTTATTAAGTTCGTTAGATTACTGACTGTCAACGGAATGTTGCAGGATTACAAAAGTTCCCGCCCGAATTGGGCAGTAGCACAACAAATTCCCACAGACAGTCAGTAACAAACCTAATCAGTCATTCTTTAGATTTTTGAAATCCTTTTCTGTATCTAATGTTGATTTATTAAGCCCGTGATATGGTTAAACAACGCCATATACATGTATCCATTTATTGTTTTGTTTATTTTTTATTTTAAAATACGTCTTTCACATTTTATAAGGGAGTATATGATACGAGATCTGTTTTCAATGTAATGAAATATTCTCACATAATGTGTTGACGTATGTAAGCCTTATTTTTAGTATTGAAGATTTATACCCAAGTTTGTAAATTTGATTCTTAAACTCTTCTTCCAAACAACATTAGAATTGCAACAAGAGGCCCATGGGCCACATCGCTCACCTGAGGAACAATAGGTATGATAAAATCAGCTTAATGGAGTCATAATACAAACTATATGGACAATGTACAATAATACATGTAGATCCTGTATAAATAAAATCTATTCCCCCCCCCCCTTGATATCCTTATGTTTATAATTATTTGTCCCTTTTCTAACAGGATGATTTTATAGTCTTATCACATGTTGAGTATTGCAGTTCTCAAAAAGATCCTTAACAATTGTTTATATATGGGATATAAACCTACATTAAACTCTGAACCTTCTTTTGAGGCCGATGAATTGTCCTGGGGCCAAAGTCTTAACAATTATAAAGAATCATCTGGATGATTAGTTTCTGAGAAGAAGATTTTTAAACATTTACTCTACATATTCCCATGTAAAACTTCGACCCTCCATTGTGGCCCAACCCTACTCCCAAGGGTGTCATAATTTTCACAGCTTTGAATCTCCACTACCTGAGGATGCTTCCAAAGAAGTTTCAGCTTTCCTGGCTGATTAGTTTCTGAAAAGAAGATTTTTAAAGATTTACTCTATTCCTATGTAAAACTTTAACACCATCCCAGTGTGGCCCCATCCTTCCCCCGGGGGTCATGATTTTCACAACTTTGAATCTACACTACCTGAGGATGCTTCCACACAAGTTTCAGCTTTCCTGGCGTTATGGTTCTTGAGAAGAAGATTTTTGAAAATTTCTAAAAAAAAATTCATTAATTTCTAATTATCTTCCCTTGAAAAAGGGTAGGGCCCTTAATTTTCACAACTTTGAATCCCCTTTGCCTAAGGATGATTTGTGCCAAGTTTGGTTGAAATTGGCCCAGTAGTTCTTGAGAAGATGTTGAAAATGTGAAAAGTTTACGGACAGACGGACGGACGACAGACAAAATGTTATCAGAAAAGCTCACTTGATCTTTCAGCTCAGGTGATCTAAAAACGTTTTAAAAGAACTTAAAAGGCACAATACGGTAAAACGATTATTATATGTTTCTTTATCGTTTTGAGTAGTCTTTCTTTGAACTTAGTCCTGGATATTTCTATTTTCAATTCGAATTCCTAACCATTTACCATATAATATCATTTCTTTAATGGTATATAAAAAACAAAATGTTCAATATTTTTATATTTCGATCGACCTTTACTGTTTTAAATGTACCAGAGATGAATATCTTTTTGTGTGTGCAGATGTCATGAAAACATTATCAATATCCAGATATGCAAATGAATTTTTATAACCCCCTTGGAAAAAAGTACTGAGAGTCATTTTCCCCCACAACTGCAATTGGTAGGATTTAGTATTGGAAATGAAATGGCATGATATGATCTACGTAAAATAGACATAGCGGGATACTGTTACAGTAGTTTTTCCTTGGCACCAGGGGCGCTCCTAATATGGCTTCTGTTTGCACTTATTAATCCTTGCTAAAAACATTAACCGTTTCTTGGTCATATTGACCTAGTAAGAACTAAATAAACGAAGTTCGATCATTATCGCAAAAATTAGTTTGTCACAAAAAATGATTGTCTTTTGGACATTAGGACATAGTGGGACTATTTTAGCTGAAACCAGAACCCTGTTTGCCCCGGTAAAACAATTTGCAACTCCAATGAACTGTCAATTGGACTGGGCTTCAACGTGACTGGAAGATTACTGCTTAGCAATTCTCTACAGATCCGAGATAATCGACCACTTATTACACCATAGACTGTCTCTGCCAAGAGTTCCACGTTGCTTTTACTTGCTTCTGCTCGATGAGCCGTTGACAGATTAGTAAAGTGAATAAAAGTGCTCTCAAAGACAATGCTCTTGCCAAACAGCTTTTCGTCACGAAGTTTCAATCATTATTTTTATGAAGCAATATACGCCGACTCATTAGAGTGATAGACATTATATGTTGAAATGTTAGTAAATATACTTAAAGCGCCCAAGTGAAACCCACATCAATTTCGGTGTTAATGGCAGATTTATTAAAGTCTGTTCTAAATTGGTAAAGGCCAACGCCATTCTGGTGTAAACACGACACTTTTATTTATTGAAAAAAAAAAATTCAAATTGCTTTTCATCATGTAAGAAGTAATGTAAAAAAAAAAAGAAATTGAAGGTTAAAATTCCATGGCAAACGTCCCTAGAAGTCGTAACCAGTTAAAGATTTTTTTTACCTACAAAGATAAAAGGATAATCTCTTTGACTGCAACATCCATCCCTTTAATTATTTATTGTTTAACAGACTATCCTGATGGTATTAACCTACAAACTCTCATCCTTTATCTAGCGGGCTGTTAATTAAAGTACATTCCATGCACCGGAGCCAGTGAAATTTTTTTTATAATCGGTTGTGTATGCTATCTAGATTGTATGTACCTGTGTTTGAATTGTGCCAGTGTCAGCAAAAGAACAAAAACTGGAAGAGGATATGATTTTGTATAATTCAGTTCCTAAAACAGGTGGTTATTGGAAAAAAATCAAAACAACTAAAAGAAAAAAGGCTTTGCTTTCTATGATTATTCTTTGTTTCTATTCACCTAATGCTCTAACCACATAAATCAATTCATATAAAAGCGAAAATACATGGAAGTATCAGTAACCAGGTTCTTTTCAAAACCGAGATTTAATTTTCATAGTTTTCATATCGCTGTTATGTTGCCAATTATGTATCGACTGCAGTCTGATAAATTCAAGGTTTCGTCATGACACTATACACAGATTATCGAAAACGAATATTTCCCTTTTTTCAGTGAACTATTTCAAATTCCAATGTATTCAACATCTCCTAATATATTTGGAGAATCTGGTGTTTACCAAATAACTTATAAGAGTCTGTCTGAATATGAACAACTCAGGGAACGTAGAGTGGCTGAGGAAGCAGGGCTACATCTCTCACACAAAACACCTCAATGAAATAATTAAATACTTTACTTTTTACTAAGTTTAAATTATACTACTAGCATTCAAAAGAAGCGTTTCAAATGGTTGTAGGTGTGTTCGTCTTCGGGGCATTTACTCTTATGGTCTTTGTTGACGTCACAAAGTTGATGACGGGACGACTGCGACCCAATTTCCTGGAACTGTGTAAAATCAACCAGACGGCGTGTAGAATGAATGGGAATCTGGGCGACGACAGCTTATGCTTAGAAAAAGACGAGATGGTGATAAAACATGCGAGGTATTACTCTGAATAAGTCTACCCAAGCAGTTGTTTATGTCATTACCCTCAATCCATGTATACATAAGCAGTGCAGTGTTTTGTCTGTTGGTTCATGCCACCACGCTTAGAAATCAAAGGATGTAATCATTTTGGTAGTTTTGTTTTCTATATATCAAAGAGCTTTTCATCATGTTGCTATATCAAAGAGGAAAATTTTTGCAATAAGTGATATGGGTTAGTTAAGGGTGCCTATATCTCTTTAATTAATTTGCTTGGGGGGGGGGGGGGAGAGAGAGAGAGAGAGAGAGAGAGAGATTATACATTAATATACCTTGATAGCCTTATAATTCCCCTTATTTTGAAATACGACCAGCCGAGCTTTGTACCCAAATTAAATATGGAATAAGAGAAGAAAATCATAGCATTGATACATGTACATGTCTAATTTCCTAGTTTTCCTTATTCTCTAATTGTCATGTCTGTCAAACTCTTTCCTGTTTGGTTAATACTACTAGTATCGTAGAAATATACCTATACAATTATATAGACATTGATAATACCGGTCATAAAATTAAAGAAATCAAGACACATATTAAGAAATGAAGCCTTCTAATTAAGGTTCATGGCTATTAATTTGAAAATCATGACTGAAAATTCCCTTCATACACGTGCGTGTAACAGAGATCGTCACATCCAAGCTGAATGTCCGTTTACCCAGGGGTCACAAATCGATTCAATTTAATCTCCATTTGTTACAGAAAGAAATGTGATTACTTTGATTGATATTCAGTGTCACCCACGGTACAGTTTGGACGAATAGCAGACGTTATCTGGTACAAGACTGCTAGGAACTTTTCTTATCCTTGCGTGTAACCTACTTCAGTAAGAATCCCCCCCCCCCCCCGATTTTTATGTATATGCAAGATATATAGATGATTCAGATGGATCAAGGCCTATTTACATATTTCATTTTCAAGTAGAAGACACTTTTTATTATAGCCATCAATTCAATATTAACACAAGATAAAAGAAGTCAATTTGATTACAGAAAAGGCGAAAGACAAATAATTTGAATACTGATACTACGCTCTCTCATCATGCTTATTTGAAGCTTCCGTAGGTCAGTTCTAAACAGAAGGATATCACTAAGTCTCATCAAGTGTAGAAGTTTTATTTATAATGTTTAATTTGAAGTGTTCAATGCATTTTCAAAGAAAACTCCATTCAGTTTTTTTTAAATATTCATGTGGTGCAATTTGTTTAACAGAACTAATTGTAACTGAATACTACAAACATGGTGTAATAATACAGGATTGTTACGTGGAATGAAAAACAAAAACAACACAAAAAAAAGACAATGTATAAAATAAATAAGTGCAGATAGAAATTAGAAAAAAAAACTTTTGGATTTGCGGATTATGGGCACATGAAGTCAGTAAAATAAAACAATTTGTTTTTAATAGTTAAATATTGTCTTAACTCATTCATGCTGGAACATTACAATGTTTTTTATCATTTTGGGTAGTAGAAAAAATATCAATTACTAACTGTTCAAAAATATCTTTTGAAACAATTAATAAAAGAGAAATGTTTCTATCAAGCTGAAAGTTCAGTTAAATCATATCGTTGAATTTCTGTACATCATTTAAATAGATTTAGAAACTTACCTTGATGTGATTGCAGTTGTATGTTAAAAATTTGCAAGTACCCAGTTTCATTTTACACTGAAATTCAAGATTTAATCAAATCATTCTTTCTTGAAATATAATAATTTCTTATTGCAAATATGTCAGTACTGTAAATAAATCGTGAATGGGTTTTTTTTCTGATGTCTTTCCTGTTGGTATCGTTAGTCCTGAATTTTGCGATGCTCTATCCTTGATTTATCATTTGTCTGTTGCTGTCATTTGTTTTGTGTGTGCTCGAGTTACTGAGCTACATTGTATAATAGAAGCAGAATATTATGCATTTTTTGATCTATAAAGAAAATCTAGATGCAAGATCTATTGGCCCCAAGTTATTGAAATAATCAGTAACTGCCTGTACATTGCCCTTAAGATCACTGTTCCATTATGGGACATTTTCACCGACTTTTTTTCAGCTCTGCATACTATTTACATTTGTTATTATACATATTTGATGCCTTTAATTGTATTCTTTAATAGCACACCGGTGCCCGCTTGTTGATGCTGCTCATTAATTCCATTGTCCGGTCCAAATAAAAAGACAAACTCATTTAAATGTATTGTAGAAACAATCGATTTCCTGCCGTTTTATAGGCCTGCCATTGCTTGGCCTGTTGGATGGGAATGATTGATTTGGAGTTAACCGCTGATAGATCCGTATTATCTGTTTACACTCTGCTGTTTTTAAGGTCTTCATTTCCATCAATGGATGCTGCCTTGTCATCGTATGCTGCCATGTTTATTTCGGTGAGTGATAAGGAAACGATCAGTTTCAAGTTTCTGTGATTTGTTCAGACAAAACTTATCACGATTTTTTACACAATCTGCAATAACCAACGTCACTGGAAATAAAATCTTTCTAGAAAATACTTAAGATTGTTTTCTCTCACCTAACAACACCAAGAGTATTAGGACCAATGTCAAACCAGTTTAATTAGTTCAATACTAAAAAAAATAATTATAGAAACTAAGAGACACCGAAGGTTAAAGTTTTATCGCGCTTTATCATGGCTGATACATTTGCTAAGTAAAGAAAAGCAGTAATTTCATTAGCAATAGAAATATATAGATAAATTACGTTCCTATGTACATATATGGTTTCAAATCTTACTGGAAGAGGTGTAAGCCTATTCTAACCATGAGCTCATCAAAATAAATACTTTGTGAGTAACTACTAGCGCAATCAACGACTTTTCTTTGGGCTTTAACATATAAAGAGTTCAAATATCAATTGTGACCAAATAATAAGTAAAGGACTTTCCAGTAAACCCCAAAAGAATACGACCACTGGGTTATTTACAGTCCTTTGTAGTTTCTATGTTTCAGCTGTCTCCTATACTTCCTTACGGTTTTTTTTTTTAATTCATTATTTATGAAGATCTATACCAGTATTTTCTATCGAGATATAACGGTGTTTCCCAATCTGATGTTTTGTGTTGACAGACGTACGTACACGGGGCGTTACGGAGCCGGTCTGTCAGGGTCCTGCGTCCGTTCCTCACCGTCCTGTTCTGTATGCTGTCCCTACTGTGTGGTCTGGTCAAGCTAGGGATCGGTTCCAGTCATTGGACAGACATCGCCGCTGGATTTGCCAGTGGATCATTCATTGCAGTTTACTTGGTAATATTTGATATCTTAGGACAAGGGTAACAAACGTTCACTAGACTCCGACACCTGATACTCGTGTTTTTATTTTTTTTTTTGAGGTTATGAAAACAATATATATGAGAGAATTGCCAATATATAAGTCTCTACTCTCATTTCAGCTGTAAATAAATTGAACCCTGACAAATAAATAGGACGACCAGGTGGTCTCCATGGTTATTTTTAATTATTTTCAGAACGCTAAATATCCACAAATTTACTAAGACGACACCTCCCTCCCACTTTTTTTTCATTTCGAAATCTGAACATATTATTTGCGTCTAGTGTTTAACATTGCTTAATTTCCTTTCTCCTTCAGAAACATGTACTAGTATACTGGTTAAAAGATGTCCTAGATTGTTTTTAACAAGAACTAAATAAGACCTCATGAAAAATTGCCAATAACATAATGCGCATTACATGTTTTTTGCATTGTCTTGTTTAAATTTTATCAATGTGCAGGTTTTTTTTAACATTTATCAGGAAAATTGATATTCTGATGGAATAAGCATACTTGGTTTTAAAATGGTTTTTAGTGATAATAGCAATGAGATTATGGTGAAAAAGCTGTATTTATTACTTTGGACAAGCGGTAAAAATGCATAACATCGATTTTTATACAAAACTTGCACTAAATTGCCCCCCGGAAAGAGCGGTGCATTCAAAAGTAGTTAATAAAATGACACACTCAATATATCACTACAAAAGTAGTTTGACTTTTTACTTTCCTAAGGAAAATGACTCAAATAATTTTTAGCATGTTTAATCAAGATAAGATTGCAGCATAACTAAGGTTGGAACAATTACGGTGCGCAGATAACATTTTTTTTAAAATTATAGATAATTGTTTCTCAAATCAATTCATGTACTATATAAAACGCAGAAATTTGGGTTCAGTTTGATATTGTCATTGTTTAGAAAACATATTCTAGGTTACCGGTACTTGGTCTGTAATAATATATAAATAGTGCCCGTTTGGAAGAGCAACAGGTGTCAATTTCAACTGTTGCCCTTCAAAATAGGCACTATTTATTTTACATAATGAATGTCTTAATTTTTCCTTGGAGTGAATTCTACGGTGAACCATGAGCGCATAATTCACGCGCATGTAACAATTCGTTGTCTTACCCGATGCAAATGTGTTGCTAACGCTAAGGGTGATAGAACGGATTATAATCTGCGTCTTAACCAATCAAATTTCAGTATTTAATATGAAAGTATTATAATCACAAATGTTTCTCTTGTATGTGACTTAACATGTATGTTAACATGTATTTTTTAAAAAAGAGAGAGAGAAAAATACAAACATGTAACTATGTTAGAAATAATAAATGATTAATCAGGAACCATTTCATCCATAAAACAAAAAAAAAAATATTCCGACGATTATCAAATAACTAAAATCTCTGCTTGTCTCTGAAGTAGTTTGACTGACAAAAACAAACATAGAATAATAGTTGCATTGATAAACCCACAGAGAATAGTGCAATAACAGAGTAACCTTTCAGTGACAGAGATTCAAAAGAGTGTTTGTCTTAAGTGTGTGATATAGTAAATTAATCACATCCCCTCTGGGGTTTGATCTAGATTCTAAAAGTAATAAGCTACAAGAACGAATTAATTGCAGCTTTAACCAGACTCGCTAGCAAGATAGTTCCTGTTCGTTTGATTAAAATACTTAACATCAAATCACTTCCAGTAATAACCCAATCAAAGCTACGTTTTGTAATACACTATATAAACAGGATTTGATAATAAATAGATAACGCCTTAAGAAAAAAAGATCACAACAATTGGTTAGCAATATACTTTGAATAGAATTTTTATACATCTCTGTAACATGACATTCATTAGAAGTTTTGATTTTGAATACTAAGGTCAGAGAGCAATGGATCATCTTTTAATATTTGGAACTCAAATGATCAAACTCCTTACCTTTGGATACTAGAGATTCGAGTTCGTTATTTTTATTTAAAAACAAAATTTCAAAATCTCTAGTAGTAGCTCCTCCTTATTTCAGTTATGTGAAAAGGCGTACTAATATTTTACACACAAGGCTCGTCAAAATTGTTCCTTAAACATAGATCTTCATAGATGCAATATCATATCAAGCCCTCTCTGTGGATATGATTGAAGACGGATATCACTTCTTTTACTCTTGTCCTAAGTATGCTACTATTAGGGAACAATTTTAAATAAATTTCTCAGATTTAGCAAAATTCAGATTTTTGACTCTCGTACTTTACTTTGGAGAGACGACTCAACCAGTGTGGATGAAAATAAATACCTTTCTTCAATTGTTCAAATTTATATTTTATATTATATATATTCAAGGTACTGGCAGACTTGGCAGTTGCTATTCTCTTTTGAGAAGTGGACAGGCATAGCCTACATCCAATTCTCTTCGAAAGCCCTCATATTTTGATTCTGGAAAACGTTTAAATGTCGGAACCAAAGACGGTTTACTCTTCGACCCGTGTTTCGACTCCAATTTCCCTGAATTTTCGTAACAGACCCATTATTTCTTCATTTTAAACATTAATGCATACATATATAACAAAACAATCAACACTAACCCGCTGTCAAATCATTTTCTCAACTTCTACATTCAGGGTTTTAATTATTAGATCGCTCGCTATAGGTGGTTGAAAAAGTAGAAAATTTAGAGTCGAAAAAAACGGAAAATATTTTTCTGATTGTAGACATCAGATTAAAGGTATTTTTTTTATATAATTTAAAAAGGTATAAGGAATAGTTTTACAATCTAAAACAAATTGACAAAATACATACTATTAGATAAGTAATTGTGTCACATAAAACAACAAAACCCTTTATTTTAATCTTTCTTGTGTGCTATATTAATCAAAGTTCGTTTTAATGTTTAAATACAGATGTAGAGCAAAGTTTGTCCCCATCGGAGACGTTTAAAAAGGGAAAAAATAACACTTTGTAATTTTGTGTGTATATTGTAAGATTAAGTTGATCAAGTAAAGTTTTCGACATTATTGTCTTAAATAGGTTTCCAATTTTATCCGAAACACAAACATTTAATCTGCGCTGAACTTGATAAACAATGCGATACACACAATTTAAAGCCGGGATGTAGAAATTGCGAAAATGATTTGACAGCGGGTTAGTGTTGATTTTTTTGTGATACATGGATGCAGTAATGTTTAATATGTAGAAATATTAGGTCTTACACGAAAATTCAGGGAAACTGGAGTCGAAACATGGGTCGAAGCGTAAACCGTCTTTGGTTCCGACATTTACACGTTTTCCAGAATCAAAATATGAGGGCTTGCGAAGAGAAGTGGATGTAGGCTATGCCTTACCACTTCTCAAAATAGAATAGCAGACTTGCATAATCACAACTATGAGTATTTTTATTGATAACATTTTGCTTACTTATTTTTTATGTATTTATCTCGTTCATCATTGCATACATGCAATACTAATATTAATCAAAATAACATTTTTTTTTACTATCAAATATCTATCTTTATTATTATATAAGTACATTCCGAGACGTATTTGCAATAATATTGTATTTGTTGTCCATTATGTAAGGAGAGGGCGGATTAAGTTTTTATAACTTGTGCCCAGTCCCACTGTAATATAAAATGCAATAAACTATGTTCAAATCAAACCTATTTCATGATTCAAAAAGAAAGGACTTGTCTTTTTCTCATGGCAGAAAACGTGATTCACCGATACATAAAACATCGTAGAAAATTGTTTACGTAGATCGCATATTGGTCAAAGATTTGTTAAAGTTAGATAGGTTTGTGTTTAAAAAGTTATGAAACAGTTTCTGGCATATGTCACATCTCATTTTGTACCACGCCTCTTCTATATAAAGCAAAAAAACTAGGCACGAGTAATTGTTAGCTCTGTTTCTCAATTGAATCTTGACAACTGACATTTATGTAACTGTATTTAAGCATTTGATCTTTGATAAAATTTATTTTGAACAATCGTGACCATGTCCGTTTAACAGAGTTACTAAAGCTGATTTAATGTAAAAGCTTTTGATTGTTAAGATATATAATTATTATTTGCGCTTGTTTGGGCCCAAACGTAAAATATGGTTAAACAAATTAAACATGCATTTTACCAATTGCCGTCATTTATCTTGAGCAGTTGTACCAACAATAAAATACCATGTGGTACCATGTTGAACCATTTAAACAAGAGCTTTGACTTTGGGTAGTTGTGTCAAACAGCAATTTCACGAAGGCCTGTCTATTTCATTGCTTGCTACTCAGCCATGGCTCTTTGAAATCAACAAGATTTGTCTGTATTTTGAGCTAAGACTACGCAATCGGTGGGTAGTTTGCTTAAAACCGCGTCATTTTTAACTTGTTTTGACGCAAGAAATAGATAGCTACGTTCAACCGAATGTCAAAGATCTTGTTAAAATGGTTCTATGTGTTTTGAAAATAAAATACGCATTTGTTTCATCTTTATACTTTTATAAACAAATCTTATCAGTTAACCCATTCTATATAATAAATTCACACGCGGGTGGCTTGTTTATGTTTAAATGTTTTCTTTTTTGTCAGGGACGATATGTTTTAAGGGGTTTCAATGAACACGAAAAAACGGAAAGAGTTTTTTCCCAGCTTGATCAAATTCTCGGGGAGCAAAGACTGTTGGAACAACTTATCAGAGAGGTGAGATTCTTTTTCATCATTTCTATTGCGTGACGATATTGACGTTATTGACGTCTATCTCTGCATCTTTTTCTTATAATGCTGAAGTTAAACGGCACACAGTTGATAAATCTATTGCAATGTTTAAGCTGTTCAGATAATGGAGATGTATAATACTTATGCAAATGGGTGATTTTGAATAGAGTAAGGGATTTGATTTTCTCGATAAATTGTTTTTTTTACAAATATCCCCTGGACCTTTCTACCCCATTTGTGAAATAAATTACATAAGTACTTTTGTATGGTGATATCTGATGTTCCTTTTTTATTATACGTAAAATGAACAACAAAAAAAAAAAAAAATCCCAAACCCACACGATTTAAACAATGACATTTGGTAGAAAGAAGATCACAATCATGAAACAGATGCAGTTTTGTCAAGCTATATATATCAAAAAAGAACATTGAGAAAATTCTACAGTTATTTGGTCCGATAGCAAAATAGGTCCATTAAAAAGAATCATGGTTCATGATAGACATTTATGTATGCAAAATGACTAAATTGTTTGAGGGTTTTTTTTTGGGGGGGGGGGGGGGGAGGAGAGGTACTCAAATATTGTTTTTAGTGCCATTCTTATTTCATTTTTTCCACAGTATTTTTTTATTTTTGCCTAAAATCATACATAGGACTGGAATTTCGTCAACACTGTATTTAGTCAATGAAACAAAATATCAATATACTGATATACTGTAGTCATTTACCAGGCCTTCATTTTTATATCGTCAAATTTAGTTTCTAAATATTGAATGATGAGGATGATATAGATTGATATTCAATCTACAAAACATTGTATATTCCCTTCAAACATGTGTCCTTTTAAAATAAAAATGGTCTTTTTCAGCTTGGTGCTCCTCCATCATTACCGTTGCAAGGTTATCAGATCCCAAGGGCACACACGGACGACAGGTGGCGCTCTCTAAACAACAAGGTTTAAATAACAGTACACATAAAGGTTTACAAGACAATGCCGTGACAATTGGCAGTTTATCGATCATTTTTCTAAATGTCTTCCTTCAGTTTACGAGCAGGAATTGAACGCGATAATTACATGTAAATCTTGTTTATCAACGGCATTCATCAGAATTATTCGTCTGATTATCATTGGCATCCTTTATTATCCATTTTTCTTCCATTGCCGAACCTTTCCCCAAGACAAAGAAATAATCAGATTTGACTTTGGCACTGACAGTCACGGTTTATCTCAATTTGTCGAGTTTTATAGAAATTGCATTTGAAATGCGATCAGTTTTTTTGTCAGTACGATTTCGACAAAGAAACGTTCTAATTTTGTATTGAATTTCATGCTGATAAAAAAATGTCTGGATTCATTTGGCTCGTAGTCTCCCGGATTTTATCGCGTTTCTTAAAGTGCTCATGCTTCTTCATCATGGCGCTTCCGCTAATGGTAGATTACGGGGTGGGGTACTTCCGGCGGTTCGCTTATCTCCCTTGTTACCATAGAGCATGCAAAAACCTTTCATTCGCTTTGGTAGTCACTGGGAACATTGGCAGGATGTCTGACGATCAAATCAACGAAAATATTCATCGCTTGATCGGAACTAACTTCGATATTATGGTTTACGGGAATGTGTTATGTGGAGGGTTCGGCTAACAAAATGACTGAGATTGACATCTTATTTTAAAGTGTTTGACAATTTTGTTATTTACAATCAGAAATTTAGAATAAATTATACCCCAAAACTACAACACACTTATTTATTCATTTAGTAATTAAAATTGATTGAAGAAATTAATAAATTTATCATTTAAACATTTCACAGAATAAATTTGAGAAGGACTAGGAAATAGTAACTATAGCATGTAAATGTATTATAAGCCTAATTATGATTAAAATGTAGATTTATTTCAAAGTCTCATATTCGGTACACAGAAGAAAAATGTGCGCATTTCCCTGATAAGAACTAGATAAGATTTTATGTTTCAAAAAATATCTATTGTACACTTTCAAAAATAAATACTTATTCATTAGATTATTTGTATAGTCATTAATGCACATCTCTTGAGAAACAAGGTTTATAGGTTCCCGTGTTTTTCTAGGAAGAATCTCCTTATCATTCAAGACCTAATAAGGATATGAAGAGTGTAAAAAAGCTTCTCGCTTTGTTTGCGGTGATTGGCCGCGCTATCTGTTGCGTTAGATGCCTATCCTTTGGTCAGGATTCGGTTGTTAGTTCAGCTGGGACGAAAAGATTCAGTGTCGGCATCCTGACTCTGACTTGTCACTTCTTCTCAGATATCGACTCAATGGCTTTCAAGAATATCTAAAATTAACTGTTTCCAAACACAAATTTTAGTTACAAATCACGGATTTCTGATGGTATCATATAAAACCTCGTCTGAGAGAAACAAGGCCAATGACAATTAGTGATTGCATTGATACGATAAGAGAAATCAATGCTGGAGTAGCTTAAGCCCCGCCGCCTTCAGCAGTAGCTGTGGAAGCAGACGACATTTCTACATGTAGAGCAAGCAGCTCAGTGTCTCTCTCCTCATGCAATATTGATGCGGCCGTGTGTATATATACCCTGATATCCATCAACGCTTTCAGTCAAGCTCAGTATCTCTACCCGATAACAATGATACTGGAATTATAAGCAAGTAATAAGCCTCCTTCTACAGATCTACAGTTCACTGAGTGAATAAGGAGAGCCAACAGAGACCATGTTTCGAAGTGTATTTAACATTCGTGGACATTCATTTGAAGACGATGACCCTGCATCCTGTGTCAAAATGGCAGCTAGGGGTATTCACGACGATGAAATGTCGTCCTTTTTAACAACAAACGTTCCACACGACGACGAATTCATTCCCAACAATCACCTGTGTGACTGTGACTCCTTCCATTACAAACAGGAGATTTCCAGCAAGGTAGAGATCTCGTCCGGACGAGCAAAATGTTACACTCTCTCGGACGAGGATTGTATTCCAGACCGTAGTGACTGTGTTCCTGCTTCGAACAATTCCAAGAAAGTGATGAGACTGACCCGAAGTTATGACAAACTTGAATTCAAAGGAATCAGACACAAGATTCAGATCAAGACGAAAAAGAGCAAGTCGTACGACAGTGCCTTTGGAACTGCGGTCAAGAAAGAGGGGTAAGCTTCGCTAAACGCCACCCCTACAAAATCAGGCGGTGCTATGATCTCGTCTACTCAGTCAACGCATTGTGCTCAAGTGAGTTCAGTCATAGAAACAATGTTCTGTATCAGAAGTAAATTTGTCAAGTCAATGTGTTTGTATGTCGATGAATGTATGATGTTTTTGGATGACTCTCATTATTTTCCCTAAACGACGAAAAAAGTGTCAGTATTTTGTAATCTACATTGTTTGAAACATTGTTGTGATGTTTTGATTATATTTCTACAAATAAAAGGTTTATATATATTAGTTCTTTGTTGCACTCTTTTCAATTTGAAGTGAAGGCAGAATTAGGCCGATAAAATGTCACTGTGTGTGCATTTTTAAAATGATACCGTTTAGTAAGACATTTTATTACTAGAGCCACGATATACAAACAAACGTCATATTCATGATATTGTACCCTATTGCATTTTTTTTTCGTGTTCCAATGGTCACATAACTGTAAAAAAAAGAATCCAATGTCCCTTCGAAATGCCACTAAATAGTTTCTCCCCGTTTCAGAGAAATTGATACACTAGTAACCCTGCGGATACGTCAAATGATTTTTTTTAATAAATAGCAAAGATTCCTTCATATCTAAAAATCATTCCTGGATATATTCTGTATACTTATTAGCAAAAATAATTACTACTAGTAGCTATAGGTAGTTTGAACATCACAGGAATAATTCAATTTGAATCCCTTTTCAATGGTTGTGTAGTATTGGACCTTCCTAGTTGATAGCATGGCCATGTAACATTCATTTTGGTTGTCTGTTGTGTTTCAATAATGTGGTTCTCTGATTGGACAATAAGTGTCATGTGACTCCCGATGCACAATAAAATTAAATATGTTTCTTTTAAAACCGTAATGTTCTCCACATATTTTGATAAAGGGCGTGATCTTTGCAAAGAATAAGTATCGTATACTCAGTAGTTTTTTTTACCGGAACGTGTCCATCGATCCTACGACTTGACTAGTACTGTGACGTCTGTAGATCGGTTGAAACACTGAGAAGTAGTAATGTAGTTTCAACAATTGTAAATTTACAGGAAAAAATACTTATAGTAGAACATCTTTCATTCGAACATTTAACGGTTAGATGAAAGGGTTCACTATTCAGAATAAATTCTATGCATGAAATAAAAGTTCCCCGTGTGATGGAATATTTACGATATAGTGAATTTATAATTTTGAATTATACTTGTATATTGCAAACTAGCAACCCAATATTATTTTTTATGAATTCATATTCACTTAATATCAAGGTAATTGTTGCCCAAATTAGTTTTAAACTTAATCTTTTGCATTAGTTTCAAAGCATAACTAAAACCGATTTGTATTCGAATGTATAGAACAAAATTAAATCGACTGTATCTATCGAATGAAAGACTACTTGATGCGAGTGTATTTAGTAGGATTTTCGAAGCATGAAATTATTAAGGTAAATACATCTTTTGATGTTTAGCTGTTGCCTAATTAATAATGAATGTTATGAGTAGTTATGATTACTCGTCAGAAACCTCATAGTGATGGCATGTATCCGAGTGTGTGAATCGCTACAGAACCGATCCCAATGTAACTTGACAAACGTTATGACCATATAAGGCATTGTTTTGTAACTGAATGATTCCAATGTTGTAATAAACACCTACATCTATAGTGGGCAGATTTTCCAAAAATCTTCTATTCCTACCCATGAAGAAAAAATTTACATGCATAGTTTTGATGTTCATGAGTCCCTCTTTTGTTTAATTCATTGCCATTGGGTCAGGGTCTCATGCCTTAGGACGAGACAATTTAGCCGAATAGTGAAAATATATTTAATTCTTAAATATTATTCTCTACTTCCACGACGTGGGTAAAATAACCGAATGTATGGTTATGATCAATGTGCATAAAGCGCTCTATTTAAATTGTCAAAGAGGGATAGCGCCTTTTCTTATCATTTCGACCACACCTGTGTTCGGACGGAAAGTACCTATTACATGTACTAAAAAAAAATAGCCTTAGGTACATGTAACTGTCGAAATATGATTTTCGAAACTTAGATTCTTAATATGGGATCTGTAACAATCATGCAAAATTTGTCATAGATTCGGAAAACTCTGAGTACATGTATACTGTCAGTTGATATTCTAAATTTTAAATAGAGTACATGCATACTGTTATTGAGGTGATCTGCTTATAAATATTGGTTGTGCTCATACTCAAACTGAATCAAACAAAATAATTTGAAAAAAAGATAAGATATATGTAATTTTAAAATTCTAAAAATACCTGAATATTTTAGTGATGTAGTGTAAGATAATTAAGACTCTTTCAGCATGGAAATTGTGTAATTTCTTTAAAAATATATTTTAACTAAATATTGTATAATATTGAAGATGTCTGATGTTTGCAAAAGCGCCATATTTTAGGCGAAATCGTATATTAAGTGCGGCTATACCTCTTTGTAATAGTCAAAGGAGTCTAGGAATAGGGTTTATACTCCAAAATTTAGCTTTAAATGCAAACTTGAGACTCCATGACAGGTCCATCTATAGGCTATAGTACACAGGTGACCGTCAAGACGGTACTTGTTAGTTCTAGGGATTACTTTTAGTAATGTGTTTGTATTCTGTTCCATATGATGTGGAAAAGACTTTGAGCATTTGAACATGTTGCTTTGCATGTGAATGGAGCTCCGTTGCTAGGAGCATATTGCATATCAAACTTTGAACTGGTGTGAATAACTTCAACTGTATTGAAATCAATGTGAGAACACCTGACAACACAAAATTGATTTCATGAAATATGAAACCTTACTTTGAAAACCTTGCAGGTAGAGAGGCTATGTGGAAAATGTCTTTACCTGGGTTTTTTTTTTGTCTGTGGCCTTTTGGTAACCTTTAAACAGCCAGAAAGAGACAAAACAACTAGAAAAATTAAATATGTATTGAAAAAACCCAGCATGAACACAGGAAAAGGTGCGAAATCTTAGAATTGTCAGTATCACGTGCTTTTGGTGACGTAAGGAAAAGATTAACATAGATATTTATAAAAGCAATATACATACTTATATCTATATAAGTACAGGTTATATATTGACAATTATATGACAATGCCTTGTAAAGATGACAGAAAGCGAAAACGCTTTGATATCGGTATATAGAATCATTTTAACAAGAGCTTGGACTTTGAGTAGTTATGTTCAACAGCAATGTAACGTAGGCATGTCTATTTCATTGTTGGCCATTCAGCCATGGCTCTTTGAAATCAACAAGATATGACTGGCTTTAAAGCTAAAATTACGCAATCTGTTTACATATCACGTGAAACCAGCGTTATTTTTACTTGTTTTGATGCAAGAAATAGATAGTTACATCTTACCGAAAGTCCAAGGTTTTGTTAAAATGGTTCTATTCTATGATTTGTGAAACAATCATGGTTGGATTTACATTTACATACATATACTGCTTGTGTTTTATGTTAATTTTCTTCAATATATGCAACGTTTTTCCAACAATTTTTTTGTTCGCAAACCATTTATACCTTGCATGTAAATTTTCATTTGTGGAGAAGTTATTTTGATCTCACCTTTATTTGCTGATATAAAGTTTAAAAACAAAGTCTTTTGACAATTTCATACGGCTAGCTATTATGACACGCCAATCTGTTTATCCAAAAGGAAACTGAACCTGTACAATATGGTTAAAAATACTGACTAGTCGCAAATCATTTCATCGTTTTATCAACTGTACAAATACATTATTATAAGTTGTTTTTGTGGTGTCAATCAAAACTTCTAATAATAAGATGAGAACTAAATATTAACTTAAATTTGTCGGCTAGTTTTCTTTCTTCTTTTACGACAAATACATATAAGGTATGTCAACAGCTTCACAAGCGTGAAAAGTTAACATGTCATGAGATATGAATATGTTACTTACGAAATTGTTTTAATAATTATATAGTTAAATAGGAATAAACTATCTTCTCTCCCTTCGCCTTCAACAAAGTACATGTAGGCACTAAAACTTATATCGACATTTTCAAACTACAAAGTTCTTTTTCTGTTTTAAAATTTCATTACATAATTCAATTTCGACGTATTTTTTCCTGACATGCTCATATGGTATAATTAGTGTGCAAATATAATGAATTCCAAAGAAAACCACTGCAGCAAGAAAAACATCTACAATACATATTTTAATTTACTACGATCAGAGTTTGGGACGTGGGAGGGAGGGGGTATAACGGATAATTTTTTCACGCGCGAAATGATTGTCAACTAATATAAAAATGACAAAATTAAAAAATGCATGCGGACGGCTTCACCACTTCGGTAAAATTGTTCACATGGCTTACAGTAAAAAGTTAACCAAATTACAGAACCTTTCAAACGATAGTGCCAATTAATCTATTTTATTTTGAATTATCGACATGTTTAAACAAAAAGATCATCATGTGGAAATTTTGTAACAGGCATCCTGCATTTTCACGATTATTATGCAAGTGACAAAAAATGATAAATGCTTTGCAGAAATATATGAATTGAACACACCAATCAATTCAAATTCCATTCATACGCAACAGGTCGTTCCTAAAATAAAGAGATTTGGATTGCCTGGTGCTGGGTTTCGCCCTTCATGCCTGTAAGGTAGCTGGTATTTTGAGGGAGCTTCTCAGCCTGTTTAAAGGATGTGATTTATACACCGACCACGAGAAACATTGCAGACATGGAAATATTCCCTCCGGTGTAAGACGTTCCTTATTGATTAGGTTTTTTCTTTCCACAGAGAAAGTCAAGCTCTTTATTAAATTCACCAGAACATATTTCATCCCTTGAAGATTACTACTGTATTCATTAAATACACAATGGTAAGTTTATCGACCAGAACCAAGATCGATTATTAGTGTTCGTTGTTTTTAAAAAATTCAACAGCACAATGAAAATTTCGATTCTCGCAATGTCTGCAAAAAAAAAAAAAATTGCACAAGAGGTCATAATATCTTTCCATATTTGGGTATGAGGTGACCGCAGACAGAACGCCGGAAGTTTGGGTTTTGATCCCACGGGTTGGACACGAGCCATTAGCTTTTTCTTGCATGTCTATTTCCACCCACTTCACGAAGTGTGACCCAAAGTTATGATCATTATAATAACACGTTTATTAGCCGTGGACCCATTAAAGCTAGTTATAGATACAAGGCTGACACAATCAATTTACGCTTTTTCTTTCGCAGATATGCCAACTAAAACATATCTCCTCCCCCGCTGAACAAAATCAAAAGATCCATACTTCTACAATGGAAGCTGAAATTGACATCGTAATGGCTGAATCGAAAACAAATATCTAATTGTTGGAATCGCTGATATCTTTCCTTTCATCAATTTTAAATACCAATTACCAATATTTATTGCTAACAATTTTAAGTTACTGCATCTGCAATTCTTTCAAGTACTGTTTAGAAAAGTGTTTTAGAGTACTTGATTGTTTGTAAAAGACGTGACTCGCGAGACGTTCTTAAATCTTAGAAAATTTTTCATGAAATATCTCTTTCTGATATGCATTGAAACTGTTAATGCTCCAAAATTCAGGGTACATTACCAGGCTATTTTTAAGGTTAAAATATTTTGGATTTTTACTTAAAATAGCATGCAAAATACAATTGAATGCTTTTACGTGCCGCCATTGTATACAATTTTTAAAGCAAAAATATGTTGAATTAGAAAAAAAAATGTAGAGAATAATAGAAGATGGATTGAGTCTGACCTTAACTATTGCATTGATAAGTGTACTGTATACAAGGGTAAAGGCTTTAGACAAAAATTAAATACACAATTCCTTGGGTGGGCTGGTTTATCTTAAAACCAACTTTTCTTTGTATATTGGGATCTACGTTTACATTTGAGTAAATTGTTCTAAAATGTTTAATTTTTTTCTTTATAAAAGTCTTTTTTCTTTCAAATTTGTTTGCCGACAAAACAATAAAACAAAGAATCATTACATTGCTTAAGTAGCATTTAGTGATTCCCAGAATACGTACTTCCTTATATTTGGAAAAGGGATGGGGTGGTGGTACTCTTTTTGGGAGTTGATTTTTAATCAACTCTCCTATGCAGTCACTCGGACAAACCAAAAGTGAAACAGTGTTTGGACCTCAGCACAAATCATTGCTCCTGACAAGACTTAGTTCTTAAAAATAATTGATGAATTCGATGTAATGTATGCTAAAGCATTGTTTTTCAAGGAAACTCATTTACAAATACTTTAAAAATAGTCAGATTTTAAATGGTACGAACAATTTAAATATTTTTTGTAGTCGTATGTATTCCTACGCCAGGGTTCAATATAGTCTCGCATCCGGAACACCTCGGGCCTTTCTGTGAAAGGCCCGAGGTGTTCCGGATGTAAAGTCTCGTTCAACTCGACGCTCGGCTGTCTCCGTAAACCCTTGTCGGAGATTTACGGTGTCAGTCGAGCGTTTGGTTGAACGAGACTAGAGTTCAATATTGCTTGGATCCATACAATTTTCGAGAAATATTTCTACCACTGATACATAGTTTGATTGAATTAATTTTATCTTTAACTATTATTTAACATGATTCATATGGAGGTTTCTCGACATTCTAGTCGAAAATTTATATTATAACAATATGCGTAATTCAAATTACAAACTACGTATACATGTACTTGTCATGCAAAATAACATATCATTGATTTTAAAATAAATAAACATCGACAAAATCAACTCCCGTCAGTTCTTCAGTACTTTGATTTTCAATAGTTAACGGTAATCCAGATAAACCCAAAATTGTTTTTTTTAAATCAAACAATGTGGAATGGAAGCCCAATACATGTATTATTGTTTTTTCAATGTTGTCAGAACTGTTCCTTCTAACAAACAGCTAGGCCTAATTTTTTCCGATAATTTAAAATGATCTCTGCAATTGTACGTCGATAATATAGAAAACATTGTCAAAAAACACAAAAAGCAAAAACAAAAACAATACAACGAAGAAACAAAAACAAAACAAAAAACAATAAAAAAAAAGGAATAAAAAAAGAGATACTAGTAGTGACTTTTAAAAATATACATATTTTCAAGGATCGATATCATATTTTGTTATACTTTCATGTTAAATACTGAAATCTGATTGGTTTAGACGCAGTTCATAATCTGTTCTATTACGCTCAGCGTTGGCAACGCGCTTAGCAACGGGTAACATTACGAATTATTATACTTTCATGTTAAATACTGAAATCTGATTAGTTTAGACGCAGTTGATTATCCGTTCTATTACCCTCAGCGTAAGCAACACACTTGGCAACGGGTAACACAACGAATAGTTACATGCGCGTAACTTATGCGCGTACGGTTCGCTGTAGAATTCACTTCATTTCTATATAAAAGCAGTAAAATTTTCTTTAAAATTAAGACATTCAGTATAACAAAATAAAAAGTGCCTGTTTGGGAGGGTCACTGTTGAAATTGACACCCCTCGAAAACCATTGTCAACCTCCGCTTCGCGTCGGTTGACAATGGTTGTCTCAGGGTGTCAATTTCAACAGTGACCCTCCCAAACAGGCACTATTTATATATTGTTACATTCGCGAAAATCATGCGCGTACGGTTCGCCTTAGAATTCACGTAATTCCTATCTAAAAGCAGTGATGTTTCTTTAAAATTAAGACAAAAACCACAAACCAAAAACCGCTTCGCGTCGGTTGACAATGGTTTTCTCGGGGTGTCAATTTCAACTGTTACCCTCCCAAACAGGCACTATTTAGAACCATTTTAACAAGGCCTTGGACTTTCCGTAGGACGTAGCTATCATTTCTTGCGTCAAAACATGTTAAAAATGACGCTGGATTCAAGTGAAATATGCACCGATTGCGTAGTCTTACAAAACTGTAGCTCAAAAGCCAGACAAATCGTGTTGATTTCAATGAGCTTTCACTGAGTGGGCAGCAATGAAATAGACAGGCATACGTCACATTGCTGTTTGACACAACTACCCAAAGTCCAAGCTCCTGTTATAATGGTTTTATATAATGTTTACTGTTGTTTGACATGGGTGCTCATCCGCAGAAACTGAAAACTTAGAAAGGTGCAGCAATATGCTGCAACAATTTTGTCGCGGAGCTTCCAGATTTGACCTCCAAAGATTCATTGAATTTTGAAATGGGTCAGAATATATAACTAAAAGACGGGAAATTGCTAAACTATCTATTTTGTGAACATCAGTACACTTCAATCTTGTACCACTCTTGCACACACATTTTCAGAAAATATATATATAGCTTGTAACGAGGACTCATATACTTCCAGAATTGAGTAAAAAATACACTGAAAAAAATCATTTATTTCAGATGTTATTATAATAAGTAAATGGAATGCAGTAGTAACGGATATCGAGGTGAGCAGAAGCTGAGGGTCTATTAATAGCTCCCGGTCTGAAAAAATTCGGATGGACGACCTGGGAGCTACAGTGCCTCCCATAGTAAAAATCTGCAATTTACGGCGCACAAAAAATTGCGCTAGTTTTGGACTGATTAACCTTATTTACACACAAACTCTGTGAAAAAAAAATTAGTACCATTAAATTATTCATGCAATTTTCTACTGAAATCGTCTCTTTACTTGCCTCAGACTTTCCCCGAAATGCGGTTCCCGACCTGGGGAAATGATGTATGTTAAATTCACGTCGAGATCGAGAATCGTCATTTTTAAATGTAAACAAACTGCACCACTTCACTTCACGGGACTGTTTAAAAGAATATCAGAGGCAAGTAAAGTGATATCTGTAGTAAAAAGTCCGAAAAATTTTTTTGGAATCAAATATTTGTCCAGAATGTGATCGGAAAAAAGATTCATCAGTCCAAAACTAGCGCAATTTTTGTGCGCCGTAAATTGCAGGTTTTTTTTTTTTACTATGGGAGGCACTGTAGCTCCCAGGTTGTCCATCCGAATTTTTTCAGACCGGGAGCTACAGACCTGCAGCTAGGTGAGCAGCACCCATTAGCAGTTTCGAAGAAGCATTTCTAATAACGACAGTGCTACAAAAATTACAAAATATTTTCATCACGGCAACAATTGTAAAGCACTTTAATTAATGATTTATACAGAAGAAAAATTAACGATTTCAAATTGCGATATCGATTGCAATGTTTAAATGCTATATTTAATTAAACAGGTATCTGAATTGAGGATTACATGCAAAAGTTTTTCAGTTCATGTCAGTCCAGAAAGGGCGAGAAAATTAATTAGAACTTGAGTTCAAATTCATTGCATATTATATACGTATATACATGTAATAAAATATGTTTTAATCATTTTAATAATTAATACATACTTGCAAATGGTTAAAGTTAATACAATACTAACCTAATATGTTTTTGAGATATATAAAAATATCACACAGATATTCCGAAATGATTTGATACTTTTAATTTTTAAAGCTATATGAGCTGCAATTTTCATGTTGAAATTTTATGTTGTTATTTTCTGCTAAAATGACAAAAAATAAAATGGCTTTTAAATTTCTGTTTGCTTTATTTTTGTGGGAAAAGCTGTTATGAAGCCTTAATTGAGGCAAAATTGAATTATTGTCATCCTGTACAAAAATTGATTTGCTATATATTCCTTAGAAGAAAAATCTTTCTTCTGACAAAAATTAATGATTTTTTCAAATCTTATTTATCATTAAAGTTTAAATTACATGCAGACTTATCATTCTAACAGGTCTTTGAACCAAAATAATTTTTTTAAAAATACAGCTCATATTGCTTTTACAATTACAAATATTTAATCAATAAATGTCCAAGTATTTTAACGTATTAATAATTGACGCCTGATTGGTAAAAAAAAAAATCGAAAGTCTCTTCGTTCAATATTTCTTTTTATTTTGCCGTTTAGTTAATAACTGTTATTAACTGCCTTTTGTTCATAGAGAATATATATAAGAACAATGAATTTTTATTCCGTAAATTGATATAAATATGATCGATGGTAACATAGAAATTCTAATGATTGGAACGATATGGCGCATTGATGACGTCACAGCTATGCACTGCTGCCATGTTTGCATATAGCAACGCAGGAAGTCTTTGCACTAATCCACTTGAGATGATGGAGATACAAATTAAACAATTAAAACATAACAAAGCGCTAATGTTTTCACCTCGCGATCGGTTTTAGTTTGATCAATGACTATCATTTTTGGCAACAAAATGGCAGAATTTCTCGCGTGCGTGGGAGAGCAGATGTCACGAGTAAAACATCTAGAGATCTTACGTGCTCTCTTTTTTATATTTCGGTGTGTTAATATGTGCCAGTCTGCCTCGGTTAATTTCATGGTTCATTGACTACCGGATTTGCACTAATCACACGTCCTTAATTAACGAGACCAAATTTGATACGTTTTCCCAATGGACATTTTGTACTATGATGTTTACATACGGCGTTTGAAGAGCCGACAGATTCTTACACAAGAAACGCCTCCTCTGTCATCTGAACAAATAAAGCATTTCCGGTTCTGTATGAAGTAAAAAAAAACAAGTAACAAAACGTGTCAGCGTATTTTTTTTTTTTGGTTTAGCGTGTTTGTTCTGAAAATCTTTGGTTTTTCCAAAAATCAGTCCGGATGTTAATAAATGCTTCAAGGATATATTGCACAATAAGCCCAACAAGGGATGGATATTTCATCTTTAATTTAATATTTAAAAAAAACATATTGAGAGCAGAAAAATAACATAACGCATTGAAAGACTCCATTACAAATCATAGATATTGTTCTGTATTAAAGACTATTTGCAGAATTGGGTCTATTTTAACTGGAGGACAGTTTGTCCAAGGTCATGACGGGAAATCCGAACAAAATTAACAGTGTCAATAAAAATCTGTGTTTTCTCATTCGTAAATGTTGACTGTTAATTTTTCCATTTGGCACATAAGTGATGCTTTGAATTTGGGAACTACGTCATCTGAATTTGGTTATCGATAACAAAAGGCAACAAATGGCAAAAGAGCCAAGTGCGATATTGTCCATTTTTGATTTTGATTAGATTCTGTTACATGTTCAATGCATATTTGTAGCAAAGTTGATTTACATGTACAACGCGGGACGTGTGAGAAACCTTTAATCTGATTAATGTTCTAAAAACTTCGATACTGAATAATGAATTTATTCAATACTGATACAACCAAATGGTTGTTTAGGGTTTTTGTTGTTTTTATAAAACCAAATTTTGATATTTTTAATCAATAAAAATAATCTTTGCAATTTCTTAATTCCTAACAATGTTTTTTTAACTAAACTGACTGATAAGAACAAAGTTGTGTTTAATTTGAAATCATTTTCACGGCGTCTTTCCTTTATTTTAAGACTGCGAGAAAATAGTCTAAAGCTAATTTGCTCGTTTGTTGTTGTTGTTGTTGTTGTTGTTGTTGTTTGTACATAACAAGATTAAGTTTACTAAGATGATATTGTAAGAGGTAATCAATAATAATTCTATAAACAATAGATTCCGAGCAGATTTTGCATAAGCAAGTAAATTGATACAAAGGTAAGTGGATTACAATACTTCTATATCGTCTTGTCTGACACAACGTTGTGGCGAGGAAAAACCTGAGATCAAATCGGTGCGGAGTTACACCATTACTCATGGTCCCCGTTCTTTGTAATATAAGAGTTCCCATTACCGTGGATGCATTTAATTTTAAAAACGTTGAAACGCTTTCTTTGGTGTGTCTTGAGGATTGTGAGATGTCGAGCGTTACAGAAAACGCTACGTTACCCGAGTCTGCGGAATATTGATTTATTAATTTGATTTTGAATCTCTACGTTCCTTCATAGCCAACGTATCAATGTCGAATGTAAATCAAAATACTATCAAATATGAATAAAAAATTTTCAAATAGATATTAAATGTAAATTAGCAGGACTTTTAGATTGAATACAATATATAAATATGTTTGAAATTTAAGTCTTCATTGTTGAGTTAGTTTTTTAATATACAGTTTATATTGTTTCTTATTAAAAATGGGTATGGTCACAATTAGGGCTTAAAATCGTAAATTTTACGTGTTAACGATGCCTTATTAAGGTATTTTGAATTGGTAACTAAAATTTTAATGGCAGTTGTCGATTTTTGTAAACATATATTGGGTGTTACGAAATCTACATGTAAAGCAACTGTTTATGCTGAGTTGGGAAAGTTTCCTTTGTTTTACTACAGAAAATTCACATTAATCAAATACTGACATAAATAATTAATTGATATATTCCAACAACTATATTTTGTTAAATTGTTTTGACAAATTGTTCGATGATGTTCAGAATCATAAGAAAATCAGTTGGGTGTCTGATGTTAAAGACTGTTTGATTGATTTAGGTCTTAACGAAATTTGGAATGAACAGAGATGCAATGAAGGTGCATTATGTGTTATTAAACAAAGAATATTATCAAGCAAAACAAGAAATTTGTGCATGTAATGAAAATTCCAGTAAATGTTCATTTTATCGAAACCTTATTTCACAACATTGCTTACAATGCTACCTTACAAAATTCATACCTGCTAAGTTTCAAAAATGCATTTCAAAAATTAGATAATCTTCTCATAATCTTGCTGTTGAAACCGGTCGATTTAATAGAACCACCAGAAATCAGAGAACATGTATATATTGTAATATGAATTGTGTGGAAGATGAATTTCATTTGATATTGGTATGTCCTTTGTATGATATTATACGTAAAAAATGTTTAACCTTATATTTGGAGGAGACCTTCAATGTTCAAACTTAGGCAACTTTTAAGCTCAGAAAATGTCAAAATTATGAATCTTAAAAAGTATATAAAAATTATAGCTTAGAATTATAAAATGATTTGTTACCAAACAGGTTTGGTTTGCATTGATTTTATTATGGTTAAAGCTTCGTTAAATAAGATTTAATTTTCAATTAAACGCTTTTTTATTATTTGTCATATCTCATTCTGGTTTTAAAATGATTCTTGTATCTTCTATCAGCAATTTATACGTAAACAAAAACATAGCAAGAGCCTAAATTGTATGACTGTCATATTGTAAATTTTGAATTTACATGGTGGGTGAAATTGCAAAATTCACAATATGATTAATAGTGATATAACAAACAATATTCCTCTGTTTCTTGGTTGAAACTTGACAAAAAATATTTTGATTGACCATTTGAAAATCTAAATTAAAAAATTTGACTATGCCCTTTCAATCCATTGTTCATAAAGGTAGAAGAACTTCGACAGACGTCACTTTGACGATTAATTCTCGGATAACTTGTCATTTCTCTTGAATTACAATTTCAAACAAAACGGACGTCATCTCATTATTCTCATGCAAATAAACACGGATTCCTTTAGCATTAAAAAAATCTTTCATTAGATTATATTACCACAAAATGTCCCAAGGTATCCGCAAGGAGAATATTAACATCGACCGTACAAAATAGAGAGTAATACACAAACGTAAACAAGATGTTACAAACAATAAACAATTCAGGCCGTATACACAAGACCATACTCTCTCTCTCTCTCTCTCTCTCTCTCTCTCTCTCTCTCTCTCTCTCCTAATCAAGCTCGAAGATGTACGTCACTCCAGCGTTTGATTATTCTACCTAATTTGATCATCGGGTTTTTTTTCTCCACAGGTTTAGATGGTAGATAATTAATTTGCTACGTATCACAGGCTACTGACATTAAGCACCTACAGACAAGAGGAATGTTCTAAACATTCTCTTCTGATTACATGTGCACAATTGGATACTATAGATCTTTTGTTCTGAAGCTACATGTACTTTTTCATGTTCTTTTAACTTTAGTTTTTATTCAACGTTTATTTAACTATCCTAATTTTTGGAATGGATCATGTTTTGGTATATGCTGTCATTATCTTTCATTACCTTGCATGTTCTGATAATTCGCCTACGGATAAAGAAAAAATAAATAAATAAATGAACTTACATTCTAATTACAGTAATATTCTTTCATTAATGTTCCACGGGTGGGCGTGATACAATAACTCCAACATGAGAATGTTTTGTCCTCTCGGCTTGAACATATTTAATTATAACCTGATCATTTAGATGTGGTCTGAGAAAAGACATTTTTATATTTTCTCCATCTCTGCTCAACGCGAAACAAAACAGAACCCGAAGCTTATAAAGCAAGACTACCCTTTTCCTAGTATCGTCCTGGATATTGCAGCTCGCCATAATAATCAACTAACGAATCAACCAAGCAAACTAAATGAAAGATAAAATAAAAAGTTATTTAAGGAACATTTAGATATTTACTAAAGATTGCCAAAACTAGAAAATTTGAATCGTTACTAGTAGTCTGAGCTTTCATAACTATGAGAGATTGTCACGGATCAATCGAAATAATAGGTAAAAATAAGAAATTAGTTGAAAAACCATAAACATTTCTAAATCTTATTTTAAGAAATATGTAACGCGATGATAAAATAACCTGGGTGAGTCATGTGATTAAATCATGTATGTGAATTTCAAAGGGAGTGAAGCATTTATAACTGATATCTACAGACAATGAATAAAAAGAGTTAAATAAAAAAATATTGTTACTTTGGTTTAGAGTATCTTAGATGATACATGCATATTGTTATGGAAGCATTTTACCAGATTGGTTGTCTCAGTACTTCCCTGCATCCATCTCTCCTCCATATTTTGATATTCTTTACCAAACTTTATCACTTATATTCCGTAAAGTGAAGAATTCCAGAGTATCCATCCTTTAATAAGCCCCCAGTGTTTAAATTAGGTACATACTTTGTCAGTGTTTGGGTATATTTAAGCAACAGAATCTTGTATATTTTGTGACATTTGGCTAAAAGGATCAAAATACCCAAAAAACCAATGCTTTATCAATATATCAAAAATATGTGCAGGGTGTCCAAATTTAGTCCCGGTTGATCGGACAAATTATATTTGTTTTTATTCTGTTTACCTTGGAAAAGTATGGCATGAAATCGTGCATAACTTTTTACCTGTTAAAAATTTTTGCACACAGCGTATGAAATTCCCGCCATTGAAATCAAGGTTTAATGGCCCATAATTGAAGAGGGATAGGAGATAGGTCATAATTTAATTGTTTTACATTAATACTACAATCATTTGTATACAATAGTGTATATATTACTTCTATATAACGTAAAAGACCTAAGGACGCCCCTATATGAAGAGTGATATGAAGATTTAAGGTCTTTCGGTTGTCGCATGACGTCATCAGGAGCATTTCGGAATATTTTACCATTATCGGCTTTAATATTAGTGTAATGTGATTCATGGTTCTGTCAATACTTCTAGATTGATATTAGTTTTTAGCACACTTTACGTTATGAAAAGTGAAATGCCAATAATATTTATCACTTTAAATAGTTATTTGCGTTGGAATCGCTGAATTCAATGAAAATATGATAAAACCGTACATAGGCAAAAATGTACATGTACAGACACTTAAAATGCAACATTTTTTGCCCAATTTTTTAGTGAATATGAACCAATTTTCAAAAAGTGATATTTTCTGTTCCTAAACTTTATTTTTTCGTTGTCGAAAATTAAAAATGGGTCAACATGCACTGTAAATGTGATAGCTCTATATACTGGCAAGTTCAAACTGACTTAAAATGGTAAAATATATAAAATAAAGGATTATGATTAATTTCTGTAAAAAAAAATTGCTTTTTTGTATTAAAATCAGTAAAAAAAATATATATATATATATATGATGTTTGATTGGGGAGCAGTCGTCGCTATAATATATTAATTACTCTAATAGAGTACCTGTGCTCGCTCCTACAGCATAAAAAAATATTTGCAACATACCAATACTGTAGCTCAGTTTGATTCCTCAAATTTAGACCAAAAAATACATGGATTAAATCATAAAACATCAAGGGTTGAGAACCTTAAGGTAAAGGGTTTTATACAATCGTACTTCATAATTTTAATTTTGAAGAATACGTTCACATCCAGTTAACTGATTCATAATTAGTTACGTAATGTTAATCTTACTGCGCAGAAACGATAATTTCAGGACAAATGGCAGAGAAATAAACTTTGAACAAAAAGATCCTTCCGAAATTTTATCTGTAACTCACGAATTTAATAAAGTTTGCTAGATTTTAAAATACACAAACTGACGTATGATATAACCGCCGAAAAAACCCACTTATTTAATTGGTTGCATAACCATACTACGCAGGCACTAGGAACAGAATCTCGATATGGGAACAATCTGCAACGAAAAAATGTCCTGTAAAGAGACCATTGTTTAGCTGTATCAAAACAAACCATAACACTAATCTCATCAGTTTATTAAACTACTTAAAGAGTCAGTACTGTTTGAAGTGTTATATTATGTTTGGAGCCATCTGTTGCACAGTTTTGTAGTGTTTTTTCGTGTCGACCGTAGATCGATCAAGTAGAAATCATTGATAAATGCGGAAAACCAGAGGAACTTCCTCAGGTTAATGATAAGATATCACTGTAATGAATTTCGTGTCGGATTAGGACGGACAAAATATTTCCGGCGTGGACGATTGTCAATGGATGCACGGTAAAACCCGCGGAATGATTGAAGATGTTCAATCATGGCTGATAATTGCTAATATTTGAATTGCAAACGCCGATTTATTGCCTTCGCTTTGTGGTTGAGTTATTCAGGTATTGTAGAACATTAACATCCTTCCTTGAATGCAGTACACGGGAGCGACCCGGTGGATGGTCTATTTGTGCTTTGTGTGGGTGTTACAGAGACCGTACCTCTGTGATAGGTATCAATACTGAAAATAGAGCGTGTACGTTTTTGTTCTCGACAGGTTCATTTGGGGATTCGTTTAAAATCTGTTTAAAATCTTCAAGATTTAGCGCATTTAAAACAACACAACCCCACCAACCGAAACGATGCTACGTTCCTGAGAGAGAGAGAGAGAGAGAGAGAGAGAGAGAGAGAGAGAGAGAGAGAGAGAGAGAGAGTTTACTATCAAAATCGTGATCAATCCTTAAACATTGGAACGTGACCTTCTTTCATGACTTTTTGCGCATTGCACTTTTGCTACGTGGTAATTTTCATTCCGATTGACGTCTTCGAGAATTTAAAACAATTTTTAATTAATCGTGTCAAACTTTAATGATTATTTAATGTAACTTGATTTTTTTTTATTGGATAAGTCGCTTATATTTACGGCGCCTAGATTAATTACGGCATGACTCATCTTGATGAAACATCTTCAACTAGATTATCTTTCTAGTGTTCATTCATTCAACGTGCACGTTACTTTTATATACTTGAATAATTCTGATTCATTTGAAAATTTGATAACAATTTTAAAACCTATTAAAAACCATCCCTGTTTGCTCTCCCTTAAAAACGATATTTGAACAAAAGTATGTATAATATATTACCAGTTTTTATCTAAAAAAGAAAAGCTGTTGGTATCATTTACTATACTCTGTCCCAAGATATCCTCAATTCACATTTTGCCTAATTACTCGATATTTATAAATACCTCAAGGTTCAAACAATGTTCATTCCAAAGTATAAAATTTTTTCCAAAATTTCTCAGTTGAAACACCCCTGTTAGCTTATCAGGTATCAATACACGGCTAAAAAGTGTGATGTCTACGGGGATTTTGTATTGTAGCAAGCCCGGATGATTACGTTGAAAAATTGCGCGAGGTATTCCGAGTGACTTCCGAATGGAGAAAATATGTAAAAATTCCCCATTATAAATCTCCTTAAGAAATCGGTTTTCGTTCCTATGAAATCTTCCGAGTGAAAAATGATAGTGTTTGAATAAAATTATTTTGGAAATTTTCCCTTTCATCTATTTCAATTGTACTCCTTTCACATGTTTGTGTATTTTTATAAAAATCGTCCAAACGTATTATAAAAAATATCTTGGAACAGACTAAATAATATAAAATTAACAGATGCAATGACGCAAAAAGTCTTTAATACACCTTTTTAAAAGAAAAATACAGCGCCTTTTCAAAAGGATTAATAACACGTTTTTTCTAAAATGCATAATAACGCCTTTCCAAAAAGCGAAATACACCTTTCCAAGTGGCGTAACACGGTAAGCATTGTATCTAAACTAACTGTCGATACATATCGTCTTATATACATATTGCATTTGAATATAAGACCTTGAATTTTTTTTTAGTTATGGAGAGGGGGGGGGTGTTATTATTGCATATGGTGCACGCTCGTTGTAATGTACATGTACCAACTGTCATGATAAGAAATGTTTCCAGTAGAAAGTCAGTCTAACAGAAAACCTTATCTCTGGTTACTTTTGTCTACCTTTGCCAACAAGAACACACCGGGAACATGAGGACACTTGTTGTATCTGCGCTATTCGTTGGCTGGTCAGCTGGTAGGTCAAACTTTAGTGGAAAAAAAATTCAGTCTACTATATTACATACCGGCTCATATTTGTCTTTTCATCTATTAGGTCGTACATACAGAAGCTAAAGATATTTTTCATCAATCCGAACGTACAATTTCCAGTTTATCTTGGTTCTGCTCTTCGCTTTAGATTAAGGTTATTGAACTACTTTTATAACCAGTATTTGTCCGAGACACGTGATCGAACACGAGGTATCCAACTGCTACTAAATGGATTTGATGAATATACATTCTGGTTTGATTAATGGAAAAACTTCTTATTATAAATCGATTTATTCATTCAAATTGTATTCATCCTGTTCAGATTTACATATTTTGACCATAATTGTGCGAAGACCGTAAAATTCTCTGACTCAAGCGTCCAAACGATCAGCAGGTTGCATGACAAATTATCCAGAGTTTCAAGGCATAAACATTTCTACTGTGTCATCCTTTTTAATTTTTTTCTCTTTATTTCTACACGTGATCAGCCATTCTGAATCAAATTTAAAAAGGAATTCCCAATGACAGTTAAAAATCCCGGAAATCTGGTGACACGGCCGTTAATGAAATGCAATCTTACATCCGCTTCCTGGTAACATACAATATCCCGTGAATGAATTCGACTGCACAACATCAGCGAAATGTTGTTTATTGTTGAGATTAGCATGGTCGCAACAAATTGATTTCCGATGGTTGCACTATTGTTCTGGAGACTGTCTGTTGTAACTTTGCATGATTAGTCAATTCAAGCTCTGTTCTACTGTTTTCAAATGAAACATCCTGGTAAAGGCACTGTCTCTCCGAAACAACAGACGACCTTGCTTTGAAGTATTTTTTATTGTAGGTAATTTGCCGTATAAAACATAATTGAATTGCATTTTATAAGAGTATACAGAAACCTTGGGATAGGTTTTGTGATTATAAGTGTTATTTAAAGTAGATAAAAAAAGCGATGTGTGTGGGACAATGTGGTACAGAGAGAGAGAGAGAGAGAGAGAGAGAGAGAGAGAGAGAGAGAGAGAGAGAGAGAGAGAGAGAGAGAGAGAGAGAGAGAGAGAGAGAGAGAGAGAGAGCTTTGGAAAAAGGAAAGAGATTGAAGCTTAGGGCAGAAAGAGGAAAGGTAGAGATTACATGCATTTACAAACTAATAAACATATGTCCAAAAGGAATCGCAAGGAGTATTTTGTTTGGATATGGAATACATGTTGCTTTCCAACCCCGTCCAACCCACCCAATTTCTATGTTCCTGTTGAAATTCTTCTATATCAAATCAGTCATTATGTACGAGTATAGACAAAGGACCCTATCCTGTACTTAAAGAATTTAAAAAGAGGATTTTTTTTTCAAAACAATAATTTAGACTGATACACATTGATGAAAACAGTAATTAGTTGTTACAAATCTTACAAATTACACTCTTAGACAATTTTAACCTTTTTTTTTAAATTAAATACTAGAAAACTGAATTGGTTTCTTGAAATTTATCTGCTGCAGAAACATGCTTGTGAGACAACGTTAGCACTTCTAGAATAATGAGCATGCATAGTGTTTATCAACACAACAAAGATGAAAGCATGTTGACTCCATTTTTTAAAGTATTTTTGGGGAAGAAAATAAGATCCCCACTGTATTATCAATGTTTACAACTTGTATATTAAGTCTTAATAATTTGAAACAGAAAAGGGTAAATTTCTGTGAATTATTTATTTCATTGAAAATTAAATCATTATATATTGAAGTAGACTGTAATTCAAAAACATTCTCGCATTACAGTTCTGAAAGGTAATGTAATGAAAGAAAATATTCAGAAGTTTCATAAAGAGGTGCAAGAGTAATTGGTACCCATCCGACTATACTTGTATAACCCTATTCTCATAAATATATATTTTCTATGTCACTACCTTCATATCCCAAATGAATCAACAAAGAAAGCATTTTATTGTTTAAGTATACACAATGACAAATGCTTCATATAGAAAAAATGGAGAAGTTTTATAAACGGTTACATGTACTTTAAGTTGGGCTCAATGCGTAGGCAATGGATGTAGCAACGGCACACGATTACCTGATGCTGAATGCCCAGCAGTCAAAATGGTTCTTTGTAGAAATTGCATAAAGAAATGTGTGAGATTACTTTATGTCATTTTGTAAACAAAATATGATACCAAAACACATCAAAATATATAATGTGATATTGTATAAAGTTACACTCAACTTAAAAGTTGCATCAACTTGCTAACAGTTCCTACCCACGTTTAACATCACATTGGATATTGTACATATAGTTTTTGATAAAGCAGATCGAATGAAGAAACCTAAAAAAAAAAACCCAGAAAAAAACAAAACAAAACAAAACAAAAAAACAACCATTAACAACAACACAAAAAACAATTTGAAAAGAACAATCAGTATGTCATGATATTGAAGGTGTAAATTTACGTCGCTTAACTTGTTTGTAAGTCCAAACAAAAATATTTGAAGAGCCCGGTTTTCAGTATTTTCAGTACTTTGATTTGATAAATACATGTGATTTTAGTATCACATAGAGCATTCTATTAACAGTTAAAAAAATCTGTAATTTTTTTTCAGTTTTATACTATGAAGCCCATTGCAAAAGAAAAAAATGCAGATTTGATCGAATATTGTTTGATGATAGATGTATATCTGATGATTTTTTAAATGATTTTTATTTGATTACAGTTGAGAAAAAACAAAATTTGAAAATATCATAATATTATTAAATGGCAAGAATTTTGCAGCAAGTCATTTCTGCAAACTCCTGAGACGAAATCTTTCAACTTGAAATCGAAGTCGGGTTAACCAATTTCTAAAATGCGTTTTGGGTGCTGAAATGTGTCGCAAAACAGATTGCATTAAGGCGATTTCCTGTGTAGATACAGTAAATTGCGGTGTAACAATGACCCATTGAAAGGGGTACGGTTGCAGGAGTCATTAAACTAACCAATCAGTGGAAATAGTTGACGGGAATGACGTCACTAGAGTCTGAATAGACAGGGTGTGATTTTTTTCTTAATTTCTGTCTGCAGCATTCAATATACACAGAATAATGGAATGACGCATTGACTGTATATCAAGTACTTCATTCTGCAGCAGTTAGTATCGTATATCACCATTGTCACGAACTTCCGATTCGCTCATCAAAATTATAACAATCCAACATGGTGTCGTCTTTAACACATCTTATTTCTTACATAATAATATGTAATTTGCAAAAGGGTCTCATTTCCAAGTTATACAGTGCAATAGCAAGGACAGTGTTTTTTTAAATGTTCATGAATATAGGACAATGTTCTTTACAATATGCATGAAACTTAAAATATGAAGGTTCGATGGTCATCAAATTAACAACAAAATTATGCCTTAAAATATTAAGAATATTTTAATATGATATCTATTTTATCAGTAAAAAAAAAGATAAAATATCATGGCACGTTTATTGATTGTGTTCGAGACCGAGCACCTACAGCAGTTTTGCAACGTGAAACACCACGTTGTATGAAACGCGCGTTTGGAAGCCTAATTCTTTGATAATCGTTGGTAATTCGATCATGACTTTGTAACTTCTAATTCGTGATTGCAAATTATCTTTTGTGGAAAAATTCCAAGTTTAACAAGATAATTCTTAATGGATTTTAATTGTGATGTACAAAACATCACCCATCGTCCAAAATCTGAAATTGTGCCTGACATTTTGCTAAAAAATTTACTTGCAACAGCGAATTGCGAAGCGTTTAATACGTTTTACACACAGGAACTTCGTGACAATTTCAAGAAAGATACTGCCAAAAATAATTGCAACTTTAGGAAAAATGTAACTCTACCAAAACTTAAGAAAAGATGGTTTCACATTGAGGAACGACAAAAGAGTTAATTTGTTTTTCTGCTCAGGAGAGGCAGACTCCACTATTAAAGTAATAAGACTGCTTTGCATGAGTGCTGAAAATGATTTGACATAAAGAATATATATTTACAAAGATCATGGCGGGTTTTTGTTAATAACATCATTTTAAGCTGATGGCGAAGAGAAAGTTGAATGTACTGTCAGCCAGTTTTAGGAGAGATCACATGAAAAGATAATAATGCTTTTGATAAGAGTGCACAAAAGCTAAGCATATCAGCTCTGCCCTTCAACCCAATCGACAGAATTAATCGAAATGAGAATCCTATTATTCAAAGGCGTGTGTTCTTTCATCAGGACCAGTAACCTATCATCCTTACTCAGTGATCAAGGCTTGGCTATCTTATTGACAGGATTAATGAAAATATCTATGTCCATGATTCCGATAGGTTGTTTAGATTGACTTCCATATCTGCCCCGGTAATGGTTTTCACCATTATATTAAAAAAGAATAGAATTTCATACGAAGTTTTGTTTATAGAGGAAAAGTTATCTGTTTACGATTCCGTGAAAATTGTTCTAATTTGAGGTTTTTTTTCGTCAGTGACATTGAATTATCTTGAAAATCAAGAATTGTTTCCTATAGAGTTACTTGTATATTTACACGGGGAAACGGTAACTTTTAGTAGAACATGTATTATTATATTTTTCTTTGTACATTATAACTCGTCATTAAATAATTTCATATATTTCCGAACGCATTTGGAAAAAAATGAAAAATTCTCTTCTTACAGCTAAAGCCCGATGAACATTATGTTTATTTGCACATCGTCTTGAATCTCTACATTACCTATATTTATTCCCCTGCTTTGTCATCGTTTTATTTAACACTAGGCCGGATCGTTGTACTCAGCAGGTTGTTAATTAAGTTTACCATTTTCCTCTGAGCAATATGCAAAAGCAATTCATAAAAAATATATTGAGATTTGGCTGCGTGCGAAAATAAAATAATCCGGGCGAAATTACTTTTTTTGAAATATGAATTACTTTTCCAAGGAATTTTCTATAAAGAAACACAAGGTACAGCTGTTCTCAGCTGATTAGCTACTTCGTCTTTTGTTGGAGTTACGAAGACAAATAAAGAAAAAAACAGAATATGACATGACACAGCTGTTCATGTAATTTGCAATAAAGGATTAAATGCAAATAATAGGATACAGTATGTATAGATCTGCAGATTGTCGAAAATAACATTGAGATTATTTTAAAAAAGAAACAGAGAGAAATACATCTGTAAACACCACATCTGAAAAGAAAAATGGAAATGGTATACTGCATCACCCTTCTTATAAATATGACCATCATTATCAGATAGTGTGTTATTGTCTGGAACTAAAGAGTCGTCTGCATGGTATAACTCTATTTCAGCTGCGTCATTTCTGATAATGAGCATTGTTGCATGCATAAAAAATCCTTTTCAGTTCATAATTTTGTCCATGTGTGAAAAGAGGGGGAGGCGGGGTAAGGGTAAACTTAGTACTTTCACACACGCATGTATTACATGAACCACAATCGTCTGACCATGATAATTCCGGAGCAATCGAAAAGATTTTCTTTTATCATTTTAGGTTTCATTCTGGATAGTCTGGTCAGTAAGCTGGACCAGAATGTGTGTTTTGGAGATTTAGGCTGTTTCAGCACTGCTCCGCCATTCAGAAGTGTAGAGCGACCAGTCGACCTGTTACCAAAGAGCCCCACAGAGCAACAAATTAAGTTTTACCTACATACAAGGTACGTGTACACATATAACAGCAACCAGAGATCACTCATAGTTTTAAACACCTTTGTTTAATCGCATATATATGAAATTGCATTGACTAGATCAGTGCATTGATTGCGAGTGTCCATCTTAAGAGGGTTCGATGGTCGAGGCCATTTTTAGCCTGTATTAATCTCCTTTAGAAGAAGAGCTCTATAAAAAGATTTAGAAAAAAATACCTACATTTAAAAAATAAAAATATTTAGATTTTTTTCTTTAGTGAATAACAGTCTATATCCAAGCAAATCATATTTTAAAATGTTAGGATGATCACATGATTAATCTGTTGACCATCCAGCCTCCTTAATGACAATAAAAAAAATCTATGAACAATACTTTATATAGCATGAACTATCGTTATTGTTTTGTCTTTGTTCACAAAACTCGGTGTTTGGTTCTAGGGAATCGCCGTCCACGGCTTCTGAGGAAGAGATCCAAGTCGGGAGCGGGGTGGGAAGTACTCATTATTCCGGATCCAGAAAAACTAAATTCCTGGTTCACGGTTTTACCCATCATGGACATCGTCAATGGCTCCTAAATCTGGCCACGGCTCTCCTTAACAAAGTAAGCAAGGATTCCGCAAAATACAATATTGATAGTTGAATTTGGTTCTATGTAGAACCATTTTAACAAGACCTTGGACTTTCAGTGGGGTGTAGCTATCTTTTCCATGCGTCAAAAACAAGTTAAAAATGATGCGGTTTCAAGCGAAATATGCATCGATTGCGTAGTCTTAACTCAAAAGCCAGACAAATCTTGTTTATTTCAAAGAGCCATGGCTGAGTGGCCTTCAAGGAAATAGACAGGCCTACGTCACATTGCTGTTTGACACAACTACCCAAAGTCTAAGCTCTTGTTAAAATTGTTCTAATACACATTGTACCCCTTGAACGCATATATAATTGAGGCCTGTAATTGTTCATGATCAGTTTGATTTTAATCGACTTATACTGGTCAAACGATTTCCTTATCATTTAATATAAAATATTTTTAAAGGATATATTTTCTTTCTTTTACTATTTTAAATAGTGCTTACATAACTGAAATACGTTTGTATGCACATGAATTCTCCCTGATGACCATTGCAAACGTCGAACGTCACAATTAAACACAAAATTAAGTGATGGCGAAATAGATACTTTACTAGCATTGGTCTAAGGCCAATAGGATGTTTGCTGCTGTTGATTTTTTTCAGGTTCCCTTTTTGTTGTAGGAGGATCTGAACGTGATCATCGTTGACTGGGGTCACGGCGCTGGGATCCCGTACGCTCAGGCCACAGCCAATACCCGGGTCGTGGGGGCCTTGATCGCCCAGCTGATCAAGGAGTTGACGCTAGTGGGACCCTCGCTCACCGACTTCCACATCATTGGACACAGTCTGGGAGCCCACATCGCTGGATACGCCGGAGAAAGGTTACATACTTTGGGACAAATTACAGGTACAAAGCGGAACTACGGTAACCTGCCAACCTGTAGCTAGCTATCTGCAACGCTTCCTTTATTCTCCCACGTTCTATTGACAGACAGACTAAAAACTGAAACTTTAAAGAAAATGTAAGATGCTATATAGATCTTACACACGAAAGTCTTAAGAAAATTGAACTTGTTTTCCAAGTACATAATAGGAACTGTTTTTGTGAGCTAGACAAAACAAGAAAAGTAGAGAGTGATTAATCGATTTTCTCACTTTGGGAGATGTGCTTAAATCAGTTTTAAAATGGGACACCCACACGGTAATAAAACCATCTTTGATGAACATTTTGACAATTTTTTTGGCTAATTATTTAAGTGGTCATGATTGGTTTGATATAGCAGATTACAGAAAATTGTCGTCAAGAAAGCAGTAGATTGGCAAATTTGAGTTTCAAATGTATCTGCAAACTTGTTGTTTCGGCTGTGGCTGATAAACATTTACTTCAAACGGAGTATTTAAGTTAATGATACATGGCAAATGATTTTTAAGAGAAAAGAATTAAAGCAAAAATTTGCACTTGTGCATGTATATGGAATTTCCCTTTGTTGAAATACGCCATAGGAATGGTGTGATATGAACATGAATATATCAAAGTTCAGAATATGTATTTTTTTTGTTCTTTGAATAACCGTTTCAGTATGGTAGGTAATCAGGAGTTGGCCTTGGTGCTTATTTGAAATGTGAGACACATGGAAATGCCATCATTATGAGCCCAAACCACAGATACCTGACGTTATATATATTTTTCTCTTAATCAAAAACGTATACCAGCTTCTTCCTAATAATACAGGTGTATCATTAGGTAGAGAATATATTTTTTATTATGAGAAAAATATACAACGCCATGCAGGTGCCTGTGGTCCAAACAAAGTTTACGTCTAAAACTAATGCAGCGAAAGACGATATGCATTTGTATCGAATTAAGATGTTTTCTAAATAACTACAAAACCTAGATTATTAATAAAGATTCTTAATTTGTGACGACTGCAAGATAATAAGATTTCTCGCAAGCACAAACCTACCCTCAAGCACCAATTTGTTTGTAAAATGATACTCATTCCGTTCTAATAGAGCTTATGTGCTGTTGTTTATAGATTAAGAAAATTAAGCTTCGAATTCTTTTGTTTTTCAATAAGCAAGAGGAATCATCATAGTGCTGTCAGCTAAAAAGTCAATACAAAGCCATCTTACATGTATACTGAATATTTTTACACGCATATTTTATTTCATGCGTTTTACCAAGCTAAAACCGATATTTTCTTTGGTCATTGTATCCAAATATCAAGCATTGCACAAAGACAAAGAAAGCATGCGGACAACTGTATCAAATATACTAGTAACCCATACTCCAGGAATCACAACTAGAGATGATGCATTCCGGGTTACCATACAAGCTCGCGTAAATTGTGTCTTTAGCGGTTCTGTTTTTGTATAGATTGTTCGCTAAGTATGAATACTTAGCTATCCATTTTCCTGATCGGTGAAACAAGAGATGTTTAAGAAATTAAAATAATTCTAAATTGTTCTCCAACCACAAGTGTCGCGTTTCACTCATGAGTTTATTATGTACACCAAACCTCTTTGGTAAATAAATGCCACACATGCTTGACGTCAGTAGGCAAAGGACAAATCTTAAACCTTGGGGACACCAGTCTGCTATTTTTTCACACTTGGGATTGGCAATTTCTATTTACAGATGATATTTTGTTTAAAAAAAACAACAACACACAACTAAAAATTGAGTTTCAATACCATAGTAGTGGGACACAGGAGATTTTTCGTACGTACGTTTGCTACTGCGGCAAGAGGAAATATGATATCCCTTCGTTGGACATTTTTCTATCGACACACGTAAATCATCCTACATCAATGACAGTCGGCAAAAACAAAGGAATGTTTCGTAATGAAGGCATTTAGGGACCCCATTAAAGCAAGAAGGAAACTTGCCCCCGGATCTCTATGTGATTCAGCACGGGAAGGACTCGAGTCTTGCAGGAAATTCTCAATAACATGAGACAGGGACCTCTAACCAAGGCAGCAATTAAACATACACAAATTACTGGAAAATATTTTAAAAAGCTGCACTTTTGCTAATAATGACCTTAAATACAGATCGCTTTCACGAGGAAGCGGGTTGCAGGATTTGGAGACCATTTATCATGCGTTCTGGGGGAATCGGCTGTGCGTTTTATCGGATAATGCTTTTGAAGTCTTTGCACCCGTTTATGGTTCTTTGATGAGTTTATTCAAAGCAGTCGTTAAAATGAAAGAAAATGGTCTCCACTAGAGAATTTGCGAAATTATTCATGAACGTCGGTGTCAGCGCGTCTAATTGAGTCTAAAGAGGTCAGTCTCAAACCTATGAACGACTTGCCCATCACGATCAGCATACGCCGCTCTCAGATTGTTTGGTAAATTATTTAAATCTTTTCATTGCATATCGAGATGACAGAGTGCTAAACAATGCTGCATCCGTTTTGTACGACTGTTTAGCAATAAAACCTTATGTTAATAAGTTTGTTTGTGCCTGCAATATCCTGCATGTTTTGTTTAAGCTTTAATGGGAACGTTTTCGAAAAAAAAGTCAAGCTCGTTTTGAAGGGATGTGGAGATCTGTACAATGCATTCTTTAATATCAACTATGGTCTACTGAAATAACAACAGGTGCCATTTGCCTCTCCGGGAAGCAGAAAACTGTTTACTAAACCAAGAAATGACAACGTTACTTAGTATATATATATATATGCTTTGTCATGTATGATTATTAACGGTTTTGTAATATGATTACAGTGCAAGTCAAGTTCAAGTCAAGTGTCAACAGATACCCCCTGATTAAACTAGATTCGTTGGTCGCTCTTCCTGTACAGACATTCAGTTTTAGACGCGGTTTGTTTGATTATTGCATGGTTTTGACCATCGTCTTTGCAATGCATAATCATCGTTTTTTGTTTATGTCTTGTCTACTAAGTTAAGTTATCTTGTTTCGTTAAAGAAAACCCAAATAACTACTAAAAGGCATATATTCTGTTAAAACTTTGGAAACGGAATCGGCACTGCAATAGAACAAACTGAACAATTTCCCTCTCATAAGAATAATAAAAGTTGTGCCAATTTTAATTTTGATTGAAATTTTCATAGGTGAAAAGGGATATGGTCTGTACGTGTACGTATATATATTCATACAAAAATTGTAGAAAAATTTAGACGAATAATGTATAAATTGTAGAAAAAGTTTGACAACTAATATCATCAAAACCGCACACTAGGCATAAATATTCCTGTGTTTAATTACTGCTGATTATACAGTAAATACAAATGACTCGTAATTGACCTTTTTCATGTGTTAGAAGTTGATTTTGTGGCACTTATTGGCAAATGGAAGCAATTAAAATGGTCCGTCTGACCATGATTCTGGAGTGTGAAAGGCTTGTTCTATTTGCGATGCTTAATGATCCAGTCTTGTATTGGAAAGGAGCATCACAAATCCAGAGATGTACACACATCGCAACCAGCAATCGAGGTCGCCGTCTGGTATTTTTGTTTACTTTCCTACCGTTTAATATTCTTTTAATTAAACCATTTCTCCGTCTATTCTTAGGTGAATCAATTTCGAAGCTTTTGAATTACTAAGCCTTTCTTATTAGAACAAAAAAATAAACAGTGTCTATGGTTCTGGTCTTGGAGAGGCCCATGTTTTTCAATAAACAAACTCTGTCACAGTTCCCATGTACCGTGTAATGACTGAAAAGCATGATTGGGTGAAGTGGTACAAATAAGCAACTCGAGGTCACCAAAAAGCAAAATAAAAGCCAATTAACCTTCATTGGTTTTAATGAGAGAAACCAAATTGGACTTAAAATAGCTCTTCTTTGGACGACTCGTATGAAATATTGTGGCGTAGCTTTAAATTTAACAACTTTGATTTCTGCTCAGGTTCAATTCGATTATTAAATCAATTTCAATGACAGGTGAATGGAAAAAGGCGCAATTTGGGACGTAAATAGAATTTTAATCGATACGAACACGTCGTATTGGCTAAATTTACCGTTTCTTAATCATCGAGTCCACGTGTTCTTACCTAAGCATTCTTGAACTTGCACGCCAAGCTCAAGAAAGATAACTTCAGTTTGACATTTTGGTTGAAACTTTTCTGTAGGTCTCGATCCAGCCGACCCATACTTCCAGGGAACTGATGTCCGTGTGAGACTCGATCCTAGTGACGCAGACTTCGTTGACGTCATTCACACCGATGGCTCCAGCATTTTACAGCTCGGGTTCGGTACCATGCAACAGATGGGTCACGTCGATTTTTATCCTAACGGAGGTGCCCACCAACCGGGGTGTGACGCCGATTTTATGGGGACGCTTTCTCACACCGTCTGGGCTGCTGTCACTCAGTTAGACACCCTAGGTATCAAACTAGATCAGAAGCTACCTAATCACTATTGAATGAATATTTTCAACGCTAAGTTTTGATTGCATTTCAATAATCATTAACTGAAGGAAAACCCAATGACCAAATCCTTTTTTTTTTATTTAAAAAAAAAGGTTGATTGCATTGGCTAATTAAAAAGGGTGTGACAACCTTTTTTTTTTTTTTTTTTTTTTTTTAGATGGAATCATTCTTTATAATTTCTAAGTTAATTTAAACAGCTCATACGTTAACTATAAAGTGGTGATTTTAATGATAACGTATGAATGTCCATATTTTTATGTTAAAAATTTAACAGTTTAAGATCACATTGAGATCACGGCCAAGATGGCTTAGATAGCAGATAAAATATCATAAAGGATGAAATTTTAATAAATTATGAACAAAACACCCTACCTGTTAAACTGTAATTTGTATTATTATTAGATATTATCATAAATGAAATAACCAAACGGGTTTATGAAATATTTCACAGAAAAAATGCATATTTTTGAAATTGGTGTTTTTTTTTAGTTGATATATATTTAAACAAATACTAAAGTGTTATCTAAAATTAATCTTGCATAACCAACAGAAGACTTCTACATGTATATCTCTGATGTATTCTTCCTAACAAAAGTAATAACCGGATGTTCTTAGTTTTGTATAAAATTTAAAGTGGATGCGTGAGAGCATGACTCTTCCTTAAATTCATTGCTGTGAAATTTGGAATTTCAGAGTTACATACATGTATGAATCAATTCAAAGAAGATGGGTCGATAAGGCGTGTAAAATACCCATACACAGTCGGACAAGCTACTGAAAAAATAAAATATCAATAAATCTGATATTTTATTTGAAAAATCATTGAAAAATCATTTAAAACAATATAAATTTAACATAATTTTATCATTGGTTTTTAACCTATAAATATGTTCAATACTTGGAATATGTTGACTCAAACAGGCGTATACGTATCAAAACCTAGAAATACTGTTATTTTTTAGAACTTCAAGGCATTTTCTTTTATAGAGTGGGTCTGTGCTCCATATTTTTCTCATAATCTAAATAGGTCTTTTGGAAAACAATTCGATTTCAATCAACAAAAACGTGGAGATATGACCCACTATACATTAAAAATATCATTTTGTGTCCCAACAATTGAACGTTTTGAAAAAATAATACAAGTCCGTAAATTCGTGGTCAAAGTCACACATAATATTTAAACAGCAAACTTTGTTGTGTCTGAAATGGCTCAGAGGTTAGAGTACATGACATAATCTAACCTTATATATAATAATAGGGTTTTTATGTTATGGGTTCGATACCACAAAAATTTCAAGAATTTTTTTTTCTTATCTTTTGTTAAATATATTAAAAACTGAATATAGTTAGAAATTGTGCTTTTGCAAACTTGTATTATAATATATTTAAATAGATTTAATTGGGAAAAAACAAATTCAAAATTCTATCTCACTTTTAAGCCAAATGGGCATTTGCGCCATCTTATCCCCCCATCTTCTTTCTTTTGTTGAATTTTCTTCAAAAAGCTCGCAAAAATTGCAAGTATCAGTAATTATGGTCAAAACCAAAGATAAAATGTTTTAGGAGGACATGATGTTCACTTTTTTTATTTGATAGCGGCGGAGGGCGCGGTGGCCTGCAGTCACGAGAGATCCTACATCCTGTACACAGACTCTGTGAGCAATAATTGTCCATACACTGCCTACCCCTGTACCAGTGGCTCCGAATACGCCGCCGGACATTGCCTGTCATGTACCGGAACAGGGTGTTCAGAGATGGGATATAATTCCAACAACTTCTCCGCCCGGGGATCTTTTTACCTTGACACTGCATCGATCAGTCCATTTTGCGGTAAGAAGAATTGGCACAAATCAACTACTGTATATAACTTGTTGGTATTTATTTATTCATTTTTTAAAAATTGATTCGAGGTCAAGGGAAACGCACAATTTTGGGACAGGGGATATCTATCTTTACTTTTTATATTTTATGTTTTTAAAATCAATATTCAATTGATGTACCCATTGCGAGTTGAAAAAAAGATTCGAATTAAAGAGGATTTTAACTTTTTTGGCATTAACAGGTTATTTCAATATAAAGATTAGTGTATACATGGCTTTTAGGGGTACTTTAGCCCTGAATAGTAAATATAAATAGTATTTTTAGTAGTCTATGTCCTTGAAAGCATAAAAGAAATTCTGAATGTGTGTAATTTGAATACACATACGTAAAACATTAAGTGGATGTGTTATGATCAAGGTTTATGTTTCAGAGTTCCATTACCAAGTGAATATTACTGGTAGAAATAACATGGATGGGGTCATAACTCTAGTTCTGCAAGGCACCAACGGCAGATCTGCCAACATTCCACTGATGGCGTACGTTAAATACTAGCTGATGACGTAAGCATTCCAATTTGATAAGTTTGTTCTCATTTCATCACAACCATCTTATTGATAGGGACAACGAGGTACACACCAAAGGACATATTATCTCAAAGTTCATCAAAGTTCCTAATGACATCGGAACCCTGACCAACATCGCCTTGGAGTACGACAAGACCTCTAGTGTACTGACGGGGTGGGCGTATCCTGATGATTGGCAGCTAATGGGCGTGAGCATTTTCAGCGCCGAAGAACAGAGAATGTGAGTAGCATTAAACTACAACAGTTACTATAGTTTTCTACTTGTGTGATTAAATCCGGATGTAGAACTTTCCTTGCGGTTACTCTTCCGTTTAGTTTTTTTTATACAAGGACGAGGTTTTTCGTTTATACGATGTCTTTATTGCTTTTTTATTCATAAGTATTTGAAAATACCTTTTTTCAGGTACACATTTTGTGCCTACGGGAAAACTCTGACAAGTCACAAGCCAATAGCCATGGGACTGACAGGAACCTGCTAACTATGTGTGAATCATGAATGAATTTCGACGACATATCCATTGTATTAAATCTGAATAATGTCATTTTCCATAAACTTGGTCTTTTTTGGAAAGTTGTTACTCAGGGCACAGACTGACCTCATTTTCCGTAAAGATCATAAAAAACCAAAGGATTGTCGTTTGTAGCATCTTAACACTTATGTTCGCGTAATATCACAAAAATTTACTTTATCCATAGTAGTGGTTTTTCGCATTATTAGTTAAAATATGGAATAAGAATTAAGATAAAATTATTTGAAATTTTATACACACATACACAGAAAATATATATAGATATAAACAATAGAAAGTTGTGCGATTAGATTTACGTTATAAAGTTCAAATTCGTCTTACATGTACGTGAAAACATTTTAAGTACTGTAAATCTGTATTTAGAAAGATTCTCGTTTTGCTAAACATTAATACATGAAAAAAGTTTATAATTTCAATCACTAGCGACCTGCGTTGCACTTTGTGTCTCTTGGGTACCCATGCACTGTGGGTGGTAGATTTCTGTGTGGATCCCAGACTGACATGCGCGAATGGGGGACCTCCCCATGTTCACGCAGCGTCCTCCGACGAGTGTAGTCTAAATAGAAGAAACAATTTAGGAGGATATGTTTAAATATATATGTAAATATTATTTCAGAAACATGTTATTGATAAAAACAAATCATAAACGACAAAATTCCAGAATGATTTGGTATAAACTTAGAATACTTAAGAAACAGAGAAATAAAAAGTGATTTGGCACAAATTTGGATAGTCCTCCTACATATGAAATATATCAATTAACATTTAAAGGTATAAAATCTTGCATCTCATAATATTTTTTGATAACACGGCTAAAAGTAATTCATATGTCGATAAGCATATAATACTAGTATTCATCTGAGTTTCGTTCTATACGATCAAAAGCTTACTTTCATATTAACTATAAAGTTTTTACATATATATCAGGCAACTCTAGTTAAGATGAATTTTATTGTTGAAACTAACATCTTACACTTCCCATGCTTCTACTTTTTCGAAAGTCTTCGTTTTATTATAACATTCTACAGTTTACTGTCTACATACAGTTTCAACTTCCATGTAACAATTGACCTCTTCCGGTGTGGGTGTTCTGGGAATGAAAGCACGAGGAATATGCCTGGTAAATGCGTTCATATCAAAACCCTCCAAATCCTGAAAAAGATAATAATTATGTAAATTACAAGTAAAGGACCCTATGCTAGTAATCTAAAACAGACTTTTTTAAAATTCTCATTATAGAATTAAAAAACATAGGTAATCACAGATTACAAAGCTCACCGAGACGAGGCATCACCCTAATGAGACCACCTTTATCATATTATATGAAAATCATACTTTATGATCTTGGATATTCATGGATTCTGTTTTGACACAAAATCATATATCATCTGTTAAAAAATTGTATGATAATCATATGTTCATATATTTATCAATATAATAACATAAAATTAAATATTGCATCCTATCATACTTACAATATATATCATATAATACAATAAAATACTGTAATAAACAAAGATGATATTGTAAATATGAAATGACATTGTATTGTGTTAAACCTTATTGTATTTGATCACATAATACAACATTATTATATATAATACAATATTGTATTATATGAAACAATATCATATTACATAATACATCATAACATTGAAACATATGATATTATATTGTATAAGAAGTACAATATATTGTATTGTATGATATTGTATAATATTTGATAATTAATATGATATTGTATCAGATGATACAATATAATTTGATATAACATTGTATCATATCATGACAAATGATACAATATTATGTGATAAAGTAAAATATTATATAATACAATATTATACATACATATTGTATAATATGATACAATAATATATCATATTAACCAATATCATATTATACAATATCGTATGATACGATAATATATAATATTACAATATCATAAAATACAGTTTTGCATGATGTAATTGTAAATTACAGAAACCAATATCATATTATACAATATCGTATGATACAATATAATATTATATAATATTGTATCATAATATACAATACTATACAAAACAATATCATGATACAATATCATATCATAAAATATCAAAAAATTGATACAATATCATATCGTATCATATACCTTTTTACAATATAACATATGATATTATATTGTATCATATTAAACAAAAGTGTTTCATATCATACAATACTTTATCATAGGAATCATGTTATATCATTTAACTGTTCCAAAAAAACTAAACCTCATCCAGCATCCGAAACCTATGGCTCAGATTCAGCATTCAAGTCCGTCAGGTGCAGTATACATAAGACGCATCTCCATGCAAGTTTGGTGAAGTTCAGACCAGTAATAAGTCAGATCTCATCATCAGAGGGCACTAGCAATTAAAACTTAACCTGCTCCAGCATCCGCAACCTATGGCTCAGATTCAACATCAATGCCTGTCAGGTGCATCTGTATCATAAGACACACCATCCATTCAAGTTTGGTGAAGTAAAGACCTGTTATAACTAAGATATATTTTTTAGCATCCTTGATAATGGAGATCAAGCTCTGCACCTGAATCTTCCTCTGTGATTCATTCATATTACAGTTAAGTCAACTATGCAAGTTTGAAATAGTACTATCATCTATTAAGCATGTGACCTGTTCCAAAAAACTTAACCATATCCAGCATCTGAAACCTATGGCTCAGACTCAGCATTCAAGCCTGTCAGGTGCATCAGTATCATAAGACGCACCATCCATAGAAGTCTGGTGAAGTTAGGACCAGTAGTAACTAAGATATCATCATCAGAGGGACCTGCAACAAAAACTTTAACCAGCTCTAAAAACCTTAACCCCCTTCAGCATCTGTAACCTATGGCTCAGATTCAGCACCCAAGCCTGCCTGGTGCATCAGTATCATAAGACACACCATCCATGCAAGTTTGGTGAAGTATGGACCAGCAGTAACTTAGATATTGCTATCAAAGGGCACCTGCAACAAAAACTTTAACCTGCTCCAAAAACCTTAACCTCCTCCAGCATCTGAAACCTATAGCTCAGATTCAGCACTCAAGCCTGTCTGGTGCATCAGTATCATAAGACACACCATCCATGCAAGTTTGGTGAAGTACGGACCTGCAGTAACTAAGATATTGCTATCAAAGGGCACCTGCAACAAAAACTTTAACCTGGTCCAACAACCTTAACCTCCTCCAGCATCTGAAATTTAGGACTCAGATTCAGCATCCAAGTCTTTCAAGTCCATAAGTAGGTCCAGATGCATCATCCATGCAAGTTTGGTGAAGATAGGACAAGTAATAGCTTAGATACAGGACCTGCAACAAAAACTTTAACCAGGTCCGGACGCCGACGCCGACGCCGACGCCGAGGGTATAGCATAAGCTCCCCCTGACTTCGTCTCGGTGAGCTAAAAAGTAAGAATATATTATCAGTGAAACTTTTTTTCGAATCAAATAAGTTGAGATAATATTTGGATATACATGTATAAACTTTTTTAATTTCTTTGTTATCGTTAATTTTCCACTAAATTTGTCCTCTCAAGTACTGCGTGTTGATGTCTTATTCATTTTAAGAGCCCGAGTCAAAAAATTCCAAAATTATTTAAAAAACAATTAAAATCTACTTCTGGTAATTCCTTTATTAAATTACAAAAAATATTGAACAAGTGCTGGTCATAAAGTGCACGTAACAATTTTAAATCAGTGGGCAACATACTTTATAACTTTACCTCTTTAAAAATTCAATTCTTAGGAATATTTTTTAAAATCTAAATATATTAATAATTTTTAACCATTTTATTTCTACGTCGTTTTAAATTATATAGATCTTTCATCTTTTTTAAAACTGTTTTAAATCAAATTTGAAATAGATAAACTAAATTTTTGCTTTTCTTGAATTATGTTTTCAATCGAATGGCTTATAAACTACTTTTGGAATTAATTTTCGTTTATTTTATTTTTATTTAAACTCATTTTCATTTATTTCAATATTGACAAGAGCCGGAATGTCATAGCAATACAGTTCTGCTATCTACTAGTATTTATTAACCTTGAGGGGTAAAAAACTCTCTATTGAATTATTAAGAAAAGCATTTCAACCTAGATTCAATTAACAAAATTAATAAAATCTACTAATTTCTTTATCAATACAATATTGAAACAAGTGTTAGTCAAATAGTGCTCGTAACAATTGTAAATCGGTGGGCAACATTCTTTATAACATACCCTATTTGAAAATTTCTATTTTAATGCAAAGTTTTAAAAATGTTGATACTTTAATAATTTTTAAATTATTTTTTCTACATCTTTTTAAATTATAGCTATCATCTTTTAAAAAAAACTTTTTAAAATCAAATTTTGAATAAATAAACTGAAAATTTGCTTTCAATGAATTATATTCTGAATCGAATGACTTAAAAATAGTTTTGGAATTAATTTTGGTTTATATAGTTTTTAGTTAAACTCATTCTATTTTAATCTATTTCAATATTGACAAGGCCTAAATTGTAATGGCAATGCAGTTTGACGATCTACTAGTTTATATTAACCTGACGGGGAAAAAAGCTCTCTATGGAGTTATTTAAATAAGTAATTAAACAATATTTAATTTTAAAGACGGGTTTTTTTTAAAATCATCTCTAACTTTTTGTTTATGATTTTAAAATTCATAATGAAAAATTGGTTATCAGTTGACCTAGCGTTTATAAGACATGGAGTAACAAATATGTCAATTTCCTTGGAAATGATACTTATGAAAATAGTTGATATCCATACATAGAAATAAAATGATAAACAAAAAGTAATATCGCTTGCACAAACTGCTGTGAGTGACTTTATTACTAATTTCTTAATTTAACAGATTTTTTTTTTTAGAAAAAATTATATTTACAAAAAGTTTATCTAAATAAAAATAAATAAATAGATAAATAACTGAATAAATCTTGTATATTCATCATATCGTTACAGTTAATGATTAATTAACAAATAAAAAAACTTTTTAATTGTTTAAATATAGATTCATGTATGTTTTACTTGTATACTTACATCGATCGACCTTTTTATTGTTTTTGCGTCTTGCTTTTTGCTTTTCTGTGGCCTTTCAGCATCTGCAGCGTTTTCCGATCCAAACAAGTTCCCAATCATAAACACGAACAGAGTGAACACCAGAATAGATACGTTTTTCCACTCCATGTTTGCCCTGCGCGTGGCTTGACTAAATAATAAAATGTCTTCGGACTTCTTAAATTACTCTCTGAAAATTTCTTCTCTCTTTGAAGACCTAAAGGGGAAAGAGCTTGTGTCAGACGAAAGGGTTATTTATAACATAATGATTTATCCCAGATTAGGTTGTTTTGATTTTTGTCGTAGTCTGTTGAATTAAAATGAAAAACAATACTCTGTAAGGTATGCAGATTAGCGAAAATTAAGCGCTAGTCGATGGAAGCGATGAATAAGATAGGGAACCAAACCTACGCTAATGGGAGGTTATCTCCCTTGTGATTGACGGTTCACCGAGGAGCCGATGGCATTCTTAAGGCGATGGATGAATTAGCAGCCCAGAAATAGTTACGTTACAAAGACGGGTTTTGATTCCACTTGCACAGAGTTCATAACTACAAAGAGATGTTGAAAATAAATCTACACGAACAAAAGTCTGTGATCTCTAGCACATTGCGAGTTCAAGGCTGACAACTCCGTATAATTTGAGGGCTGGAAGAACGCGTAGTACTGTTGACGAGGTGCTCCGATATAAATATTGATGTTTTATTGAGATAAGTTTAATTAAAACAAAAAAGAGGCTGTTTGGGTGAATACATCATTCTTATTGCGGCGGAGCTGATTCGAGATCTTGCAGGGTACGAGCACGAACCTTTGTTTTTTATGCATGTCATGGTGAATCAATACATTATACAAGTCGGTGATATCGCCTGTTCAGCGAGATATCATCCGTATAATTCCTTTTTAATTGTGCTTTAAAGAACAACGTTAACAAATGATAGAATTGTTTACTGTCCCGCGCCTACCTTAAAGTCGTTTTTATTGTTGTTTAACTAGAATCTTTATTTTTATTTACATAGACAATTTATTTCATCAAATATGAATCATTAAGTCTGACAAAGAGAGATAACTCTGTAATATGGATTTTACAAATAGAACTATAGAAAACAAAACAATACCTTCAAACATCTTTCCATAATGTCAAAATAAATTTCCTTTGACCATGTATTTGATAAAAAAAATCATACTGAAGATTTTTTTTAATTTGAATCTTGTATTCAACTCAATGATTTAAAATCAACTCTTTTTCTAAAAAAAAAATGGTTTATTTGATGATTTATGCGGGTTATGAAGGTGGCAACATTGCAGAAAAAATGTATTTTTTCTGCAATGACCGCTACGCTCATAACCTGCATGAATCATCAAAAAAGGCATTTTATTGTTTATGATTAAAGGGACATGGTCACGATTTTGGTCAAATTTTATTTTTCTGTTTTTTATTATTTGCAATTCTTAAGAAATGCATTTCTAAGGATCAAATGAAATTTGGGTGCCAGTCGTTGGTTTTAAGCAAGATACAGGGTTCACAATTCTTCGTCATGTAAACAAGGCTCGTGCCCTGTTTTTGTATACATAGGTTTAATATACCAGTAAAAAATCTTTTTAAAGCTGGTTTGTCCATCTTATAATTCATTTTAAGCATAAATAAACAGTTCCTATATATTAACACATTTATTTTAGGTCTAAAACTGGAATTTTCACTTCAACATTCAAAATGTAAACAAACGCTTTGTTTACATAGCGAAGAAATGTAAGCTCTGTTACTCGCTTATAACTCATCAAATGACACTCAAATTTTGGTTGCCTATTAAAAATGCCTTACTGAAGCATTGTAAACATTAAAATCTAAAACATAATTTTGACCGAAATCGTGACCATGCCCCTTTAAATCTTTCTTTTAACAAATCAAATTCATAAATTGATTGTAAAATGTAAGTTAAATTAACTAAATTACTGGTAATTTACATCAGTACGTTAGCTAAAAGAAACAGCCAAATCATCTCCTTTGGGTATTTCGGGCAGTCCGTGATTTTCCTTAGGTCGCTACATAAACGAGGCGTACAGATTTCAGTCCTGTTAGATGTAAATGTATGTACCAAGGGCCCGTTTCATAAGGCATACTTAGGACTAAGTTATATCTTAGGAAAGAACTTTTTCCTAAGTTCATTACTTATCAGTTTCACTATTCTTGTCTTATCTTATGAAATTCCTAAGTTATGTCTTAATTTTAAGACAGGTAAATCGATGTCTTAGGAACAAACTCAATACGTCGACTGTTTATTTTGTATTGAAATAAATAACATGCACATTAAAGTTGAACAATAATACAAGAATACGCAAATCACTAGGACTTTTTCACTTTACTTCTTAACTGAAAACTTTAGAGCTATCAAAATATACATATATTTCTTGGATTAACGTCTCTCGTGTAGACTTTAATTTTAACATTTTTTTTAGATTATCTGGTCGCACGCGCAGATGGGTAGCAGGTATTGTTATAGCTAGTGCACTGATGATAATGAAATTTGTCATTCCCGAGAATCCCTGATATCTTGAGCAGTTTGATAAAAACAGGAATAAATACTAAGTAAAACTCAATTACAGAATGACTGAATGATTTGTCCTATTCCTCCACCAAATAAGCTTTTCCTTTACGAAAGAAATTTGAGGTGTTTTCTTTGCGGTGGGGTGAGGGGTTCTTTATTTCAGTTTTTGTTGGGAGGGGTAGGAGTGACCTGTAAGTGATTTAGGTATGTCGATGTTAAATCATCCATGGGATTGCTGTTTCATTAAGAAATTGTTGTCGTTTATCCTCGCTTACTCTATCAGTCAAGATGCATTTATTTGCGGTCTTTTGTAAAAAAACAAAAAACAAAAAAACAAACAAACAAAAAAAACATTCTTATATCAACCATTACAGGAATATACCGTATACTGCGATCTCTCAAATTAAAAAAAAAATACAGTTTTTAAAGAATATACGTATGGGTATATTACGTCATTTTTATCTACTCGTGTATGCATGTGAAGGTAAAATATTGTACATAATTTCAGTACATGCACATAGGCACTACACTATTTACACTCTATTTACACGTTTTAAATTTTTTTTTCTAATTTGTTTCTAGGTGAATAAGGGAATGAGTTTTTACGTTTACTTACAAAGTTTAAATCCGTGACATATTGAAAAGAAATTTACATGATCGATATACTAGTAATTTGGGAATAAACGAAATGATTTAAAAAGTGGCTTACAATGTATCTTAAGATAAGATTTAGTCAACTGCGTTACGCTAAGAAAGTTTTGTGAAACAGCTATGACAAATCTTAGGAACTTCCTAAGTTATAACTTAGGCTTATCTTAACTTCTATCTTAGGAAACATCTTAGGAAATCTTTGTGAAATGGGCCCCGGGTGTTTAACTTATTTGATAACAACTTGGTTTTGATTTGAAAAGGAAGGATTTTAATTTTTGTTGCGAAATTAGCTACTTTTTTCAAGCACCATCATTGCACATGGTGTTCATATTAAAAAATTTTTTTAGCAGAATATCAATTAATACAAAATAATGTGTACTATTTTAAGTATGTGATCACGAAAATAACGAGGGGTTATCAGTTCATGGACTAGGCAACGTATTAACCTTTTAAGGTATGAGTTTGACATCTATTACCAATAAAGGCGCTCAATTGATTTATGCATCGCAATATACATTTATGTCCAAATACTTTTGTATTTTTTTTTGATGGTGACAATGTACAAATGTACATTCACATGTAACATCAGGGGTTTGAGTATATTAGAAAGAAATATATAAATATATAAAAAGAAATTGATAATATAAAAAAAGAGATTTCGTGTGGTTTCAAGCAGCAATTATCAAATACATATGTAATTTATGTCCGTATGAATCTGAACAGCGATGTCCAGTTGATTTGATTTTTGTGAAAATATTCAATTGAATTTGCTTCAGAATTACGTGCTAGTATTGGAATAAAAAAGAAATATATTGCACAAGAACATGCAGCGTTCACCCGTCTGGTTCGTGAACACCTCCTTCCTGTCATTAGATTTATTACCGTATCACTACGAATGACTCACACAACATCGCAGACAAGTTCACGTTTTATTGGAAAAGTAAACTTTGCGATTAAATCATGGGATAACTTGATATTTATTTCATCATGAAATTATTTTTAAGTGAAAGGCATTTATCATGCAAAGATAGAATTAAGCGTGTACGTGAAGGTCCCTTATCCTCCATCTAAATTTACATCGGGATCGGTGTTCCTGGTATGAAAGATACTGAACAAATTCGAGATAAAAGAGGGGTGCGAAGATAATGAAATGGCAAAGGAGGAAAATTTTAAAAGCAAGTTGAAGAATTTATTTGGCATCAAAGAGAGAACTAATGCTGCATCATTTCACCGTCCACAGACAAAGGAATTATTATTTACTCCAGAGATATTAAAGGTATGCACATGCATTATATGTCGTATCTCATTATTCGACAATTTCGTCATCATGTAATGCAATCTTCATGTTCTTTTTAGTTGATTCTATTTCAATCTGCATTTTTTAATTCTGCGTATTTAAAATGAAGATTTGTCTGTACAAATTACCAAAGATTTTAAAAGGAATGCAAAATATGCTGACTTTACATTTTCATTGAGAAAAGCAGGGACGTTTAGTTAGTATATACGTCCATGAGAAAAGGCTAAATACAGCTAATAATTAATCTTAAAAAATACCAAAATCTTTATTCATTTATCTGACTTTTTCTCTCAACCGAATTGCTTACAATCCTGTAGGATATTGGTCCAGAGAGTCCAGCAAACAACAGACTGAAAACAATACGAGAATTATGTGACATTGTACAGCAAAAGAAACTTGAAGAGGTCAGGATCAAAAATGCTCATTACAATTTTTCTTATACTGTATACTGTGGTTTCCTTCAATTTAGGTGCTAAGTCATTTCACGAAATTAAATGGTCATCTTAGTAAAATATGTGACAACAAATTTTATTGAATGGACCATATTGTCCCGTCATGTATTTCTTTAACAGAATGCAATAGAGGCATTGTGGTTCAGTGTCAAAGACCTACTGGATCAATCGGTGAAAGCAGAAAACCGCCACACAGCTCTCCATTTCATTCAGTGCCTTGTCGAAGGACAGGTAAGACAGCCTACTGAGTTACGATTCTGCTTAAATTCTTTTGGTGTTATCTCATTCAAGAGAGTATTACATGTGCCTTTTTGGTTGACAGCTTCAATACCTAGGCATATTGAGAGCTCATTTCTTTCGAGTTGTTAGACAGCTGAATGTACCTTGTGACTTACCTTACAGGTAATTATCAGTCAAAACTAAGACTTTGATATTGCAGTTTTATAAGTTAATGACATAAATATATTTAAAAGATGTTGAAAGTTGCTTTTTATATAAAGTCAATTCTCTCTTACAGAATAGCACTGTTCAAAGTTTTAAGTGAAAATGGGAAAAATTTGCAAGAATTTGAAGAATCAGCAGGTAGTTGCTCTTTCCATGAATGTGATATCTGAGTTTCTTTTACTTACTTAGAATGCCTTTCAAACACATGCTTTCATATTTGATTTATTTAGGTCCCTTTCTGTTGGAATGGATGCCATCTGTTGTCAATACAGAGAAACTTGGGGAGTTTCTGAAACTCTTGGTCCACGTTATAAAGTACAATGCTGCGTACTTGGATGAGGAGGTGGTGGCAGGACTGGTCAAGTAAGGACTCTACATAGTACTTGTACATGTACTTACAGATGTGTTGTGTGTATTGATCAGTCTTCTGATTATGACTCATTCTCTGTTTTGTCATTGATAAGAGAGAGAACTCCTACAATTTATATTGAAATTAAAAATACATGAAGACATGTTGCTATCCAGTAGTCTGAATTCATGATTTTAAAGATGTATACATGCATGTATTTCCTTGAAATTCATTTGTTTGTAGAGGTTTAAATCATTTAAGATATATATATTTTTTTTAAATGATTCACTCTGTATACTTCATAACTAATAGCCAATAAATTGATTGATTATCTTATTTTGCTGAAATAATGACTGTTGTTTTTCTGAATAGGAACACATGTGTTTTGTTAAACAGAAGAAGACCTGAAGAGGATGTGACAGTAAGGATTCATTTGTAACACAAATTGTGTAGTATTTCTGACAATACACTATTTTAGGGGTTGATTAAGCTTTTTTAGCATTGGTGGTTAAAGTAATATTATCCAGACATATACTTACAAATTAGAATGTATTGATGTTTCAGTTATATACACTGCAGAAAAAGATTACATGTACTATGAAAAAAGTGTAAATTATATAATTCGCTAGTTATAGAATTAACAATTTTACTTACCGCAATACATTCACATTTTATAAGACTGAAAAAAAGATGCAAATATGTTGCATTGACAATATCCTAGAGTTGTTTAAATATATAAACTTTGGTTATCTTTTACTATGTTTTGTAATTTGAACCATCAGAACATTTATATTACCAATATTTTAAAAAATTGTATGAGTTGTCATTAAATCTTATATAGTGTGATAATTTTCAATAAATTCTTGTCATTTGGTTGTAAATTATATTACTTGGATGCCCTTTTGTTATTTTGTTACAGATTTGATGACATTTATTATGTAATTTCTCCCTGTTTGATTGTAGTTGTGTTTAGATGTCCTGGATGTAGTTCTGTGCTACAGTTACCTGCCCACAGAGTGTCTGGTCAGCTTTATCTCTGCTCTCTGTCACACTGTCAATATCTCCAAGTTCTCAGAGGCCAGCTGGGAGGTAGGTTATCACTGACAACACTTATAATTAGGCTGTTACTGATATCACTTGTAATTAGACGGTTACTGATATCACTTGTAATTAGACTGTTACTGATATCACTTAAGCTGTAACTGACATCACTTGTATTTATTGTACTTAATCTGTTACTGATATCACTTAATGTAACGAGGCTGTCACTGATATCACTTGTATATTTCATTTGATTGAGAATCTATCTTATTTACTGTGTTCTCCATGTACATGTATTGCTGTTAAGTGTTGTGCACTGTTTTCTAGTGTGCCTGGTATATCTGTCTCTCATCTGTTTCAGTTAATGAGAAAGTTACTTGGCACACATCTTGGACACAGCAGTATTTACAACATGTGCTGTATGATGCAAGATGTCAAGTTAGTCATTCTTTGCATTCTTTCATGTAAATCTGATTTACATATTGTATAATTTGTTACTGAAATGGTAGAAAATACAGTAAATTTGAAATTTCAAATTGTAGAAATGTCCAGGACCAGGAACTACTGAGGGGGGTGGTGTACTTTGTGGGCATGGCCCTGTGGGGCTACAGGAAGGTCCCCACCCTCAGGCACACCTTCTCCTCCGTGCTGCCATCTTTCTTACAGGTAAGACCTAAATACAGGTTTACATATCATACCTGTAGTTATGTACCAGGTGTACCGAACAAAAACTGCAAGCTCATTATTCTTTCATTTTGTTGTTGACATAAGGATCTATGATTGTTTATATAAAATGGTTATTTCTTTCTTTTCATTGACTTCTCACAATTAGGCAAAAATTTGATAAGAAGAATGACTGCTGTTTGATTTTCAAACAAAATGAAATGATCCTTTTTACTCACATGATAAACGTCCTTATACCTTGATCATTAAACAGGTGCTGCACACAAACAGCTTTATTGTGGCCCACGAGGTGGTGCTGAACATACAGCGACTGGTCCGTAAGTACGGCAAGGACCTTCAGCTTGTCACCTGGCACATTGTATTGGACATACTGGAGAGGCTGCTCAAACTGACAGAGGTACGCTAGGCCCTCAGTAGAAAGATCATACATGTACATGGAAATCTACTGCATAAACATAAACTCTTTTTGATGTGAAAAAGATCGTTGAATCAAAATTTGCAGGTTACATTAAAATCTTGATTTAATGAATGTGAAAGAGGTTATGAAATCTAAATGTTTTTAGTGTTGAAATTGATTTATTTTTTCTTGTATATGTGCATCCACTGCTAAATGTTTAGTCAGTAGCATTTAACAGATCTTATTTTTCCTCTGCAGAATCCGACATTTGCTCAACCATCCTATGACCCTCGGCTTCAGGCCGACCTCCATGACATTCTGACAAACATTGAACAGCTCCACGCCCAGGGACAGTTCTCAGGCTGTATCACCAGATTCTTTAAAATCATTGAAATGTGTGCCAACAAGAGACCGGTAAAATTTTAAAAATTTGTTTGATGTACTCTGACCAACCCATCAAAATTGCCCCAACCCAATAATTTTTTTCAGCATTTTGAATTTTCATTTTTTTTTTAATGATTGACCATATCATATTAAAAACACATTTAGAAATTTACTAGATTTATTAATAGACAAATTTAAATGTTTTTGAATTATTTCCCTTTTGACAGGAGAGCTCTGTGACCTTACTGATAGAACACCAAGCTCAACAAATCAACCCTTCCAAAGAAAACTGGGTTACACACCTGCATCAGCTGCTGGAGAAATACTTTAAGTATGTCCCATTTTCATTCTTGCTGTTTTATTCTTGTAGTTATCTATATTCCTTATCTGCTTGCATCTAGTTGGGGTTTGTGTCAAGTTAATTTTTATAATGTGGTTTATGACTGTACAGGAATGAAACCAGGACTCAGATACGGGTGAAGGCCCTGGATAAACTAAACCTGGTTCTCAGCATCAACAAACACATTCATGAGGTGAGAATTTGTTTCGGAAGGATTTAGAAAACAATATGAATAGTACTCCATATACATGTATTAATAAGTTTTAAGAGTGATGTTTAATGCTTTATAAATAGCCAGTCCAGAGAAAAGGTTGTCTAAATTAAAATAGTGGAAGTTGTGAATACTAATATTAGTTTCCAAAAACCTTTTAATCCTTATACTTTGACCATTGCTTTGAATTATATTTGTGCAATTAAAACCATCACATTTGGTACTTTTTGAGAAATTGTGAAATTTTAACACAGTGGAATTAAAACGACTTGCAGTATAAACATACCAGTACTGGAGTTGGACAATAGATTTGGTAGTGCCTATTCCTGTGATTTCTTTTGTAGGATGTTTTGATCAATAGAGTCGTGTTGCCCCACCTGTGCCATATAGAGGCTGATCCTGACCCTCAAGTCAGGAAGGTAGCAGCAGACATGTTGCTGTTGCTGGCTAATGGATGTACTCCATCTTGCTTTGTGGAGATCATGGCAATCATAGAAAAGGTTACTGATAATTATTTAGAAATTCAGTTCCCTGCTCTTTTGGTACAGCTTATAGAAAATACATGTTTTTCAATTGAAAAAAAAATTAACCAAACTCCATGGTTTTCTAAATGATTTGCACATACATTGTAAATTAAATTTTTATTTTGTTTTAACAATTACTTTGTCATGATTTGATGGTTTATTTGATTTTTTCAGTTGATTAACCGGCCCCTTTCGGCTCACCTTGCCTCGCCCTATCCAAAGGTGGAAGGGTCGGAGGTCATACATCAGCTAGAGGAACACCAGCTGGAAGATGTGAAGACAGCCATGTTGGGACTAGTGGAACTCTTCAAGGTTAGGGAAAGCAGAAAAGTTCATAGGGCAATATGACAAAATGGATGATGTAAATTTTGTAAAATTAAAATTTTCTCAGGACTCAAAATTTGTATGATGTTTTCCATATATGTGTACAAATATGTTTTAGTATTTGAATATTTACTTATGTTAAACTTGGATAACATCGCCAATTGATAATATATGTAGAATTAATATAATATGCCAAGATAATAAATACAATTAATTCATAAATCAAGTTTAATAAGTGAACATTTACCAATTGGCCTCTAAATAAAAAAAAATTTATTATGTAATTACTCCTCTGGGAGTTTTATTCATGGCATCTTAAGATCTAGATTTGAAATGAGGTCTTAGCATTGGTTATTAGGGCCCCGCAAGGATTTGCGGGTGCCCTATAGTAATCACTCTGTCCGTCCGTCCTTCTGTCCGTCCGTCCGTCTGTCACTCTTCCGTCCACAAATTTCCTGTTTTTTTCTAATAACTTTTTTTATGGTTGCCCAATCAAGTTCAAATTTGGTATGGTAGTTCAGTAGGCAGAAATACATATTTTGATGCTAAGTTTGGTTCTCTATGTCTTCTGGTTTGGAGCTGGGGTGGTGGGGTAGATTCCTAACTATGCATAAGAAGAATGGGCAAAGAGAGATAACTGCTGAGAATGAATGGGCAAAGAGAGATAACTGCTGAGAATGTTACCATTGTATACATGGAAGGCTGTGCAATATTTGTCCTTTGGGATTAATTAACCTTCCACAGGAAGAAAATCCTAAGCTTTATCTTTATCTGTCACATTGAGATTAATTACTGCACTGCCTGTGTCTGCAAATGAACTTTGTTTTGAAGTTAAGGTCAATTTTGAATGATGTGTAGTATTGTGTACATTCTTTGAAATATGGATTTGAAATATAATATTCATATTTTTTTTGGTTAAAATACCGTACACAATGATTTATGATAGTTTTATTGAATAGAGGCAAAGCCTAGGTATCATTGCATTGGTATCAATTCTTTGTTTTTTTAACAAATTTTATTTCATCCCATGTTAACCCACTTTATCCCGTGGATATGACTCATTGGATATTTTTTTGATATTCCACAGTTGTGACTTTACAATGGGATTTGCCTAGGCATAATGAAGTAAAAATAATGTAGAGTTTTATAAACAGTGTAAACATTGATTGCGGTGTATAAAATATGGCATAAATAGAATCTCATGATTTGTAGTATAATATGATTTTTATCCAACTTGTGTGTTTTATCCCCTCACTAAGGCTCAAGAAAAAAACACTTTAATTGTTGGATGAAAATCATATCCAACTACAAATCACGAGATCCTATATATTCCAGTTCTTTACATCTTCTGCCGGGCATTTATTTTTCATCATTGTTAATATAAAGAGGATGGAATTCAAAGTTTTTTTCACTTCTCTATATTAATTGTCATAGCGGGGCCCTTCCTGACTGGTCAGTTTTCTAGTTTGGAAGATTTGATCAAAAACCAATATAAAATTCACTAAATTTCACGATGGATGATCTTTGATTGGACATTGCTTGTTTGTCTTGTAGCAAAAATTATATACAGACCCTCCCAGCCATTGCTTGAAGATCTACGATCTGTTGCTGCTACACATGAAGCACCAGTACACCGAGCCCAAAAACTTCATGAGCCACACCGCGGTTCAGATCAGGAAAAATGTAAGCAACTCTTGTGCTGGTTGGTATATTTAAACCAAATTTCAACCAGAATTTAATTTTGTAGAATTTGAAATTTAACTTTTAGGCCTTATTCTATCAGAAATGGTTTTGTGTGTGTTTTTGAACAGGTTGTAGAAGTGCTGCTTTACATGAGAGCCGACAATCTGTACAGACTTGGATTCATAGACAAGAATGTAGATGCCCACTTAGCATTTAGTCCATACCTCAGCTGTGCAGAAGTGTAAGAGAACATCAGTACATATACATGTCATTGTTATGATCAGTTAAAGACACAGAATCGGAAAAAAAAGCAGCAATTTATTCATTTTGAAATATTTTTCATGAATGCAGATCATGATAAAAGAGTTTGCTCTAACCAAATTGAATGTTCTTTTATCAACATTTGAATGTTTTTAAGTACAAAGTAAAAGTTGTACATGTACATGTAGCATCAAGCGGAGCTGCTAAAACATGTACAAATATGAAAACTTTTTTTGGTTCATTGTAGACAACCAAACTTCAGTGAAATGGAAGAAGAGGAGAATAATTCCATAACCACGGACACCGTGGCATTCATGTGGTCAGAGTCCGCCTACCTGGACTATAAAAAGTCATTTAGTCTTTTCTTGTCCTGTTTAGAAAATGTAAGTACAGCAAAATTCAGACATGAGTGTTTGTTTGTATGTTTGTTAAGGTTAAAATGTTGGTTTTAACTTCATATGTCAAGGGTTATTGTACTCTTTTACAAGAAGGTGCTCTGAATTATGAAGAGGTAAATTTATGTGGAAAAGTATGCAATTCAACCTACCTGTAATATAGAGATGAAATGTACTTGTTGTTTCCAGGACAAGGACTGGGAGGTGTTGGAGCGAGTGCTGGTCAACCTGCCCCTCCTCCTCCAGAACAAAACCCTCATACTGTCAGCCAACCATGACCTCATCAACTCCCTCTGCCATCAACTCTGTGCCATGGTATGTCAAAACAATAGATGTCATTATAAAAAATCTTTACTTTAGATTGATACAATTACATCTTATCATAAAACCTGTCCATTTTATCTTTTTGGGATTTCATTACGATAGCCATTTTGTCCACCCAAGCTCATTTTATTCATTCTTCTGTAGCAGTGTCTGTTAATGAGCTAAATAAATCTGGCTATTACAATATATGCAAGTTTAAGATTTATTTTCATAATGTATTTTGAGGGTTTCAGTCATTGCTTTTCATCGACAGGAATATTAAAAATAAATTTTACCCCATTTTCATACAGGTTAATGACCGACAGCTGAATTTTCCTGAGAAGCTTCATGGAACCCCATCAGGTAAATTCACCCGGTCCGACTTCCACACCTTTGTATTCCCTGTGCTGGCCTCTATGGTTTCCTATCACAAATATCTGGACAGAAATAGAGCGGTAAGTGAAGGCAGGGGAAGGGGGATGTGTTTTTGTTCAAAGCTTTCTTTTGTAGAAATGATCTCTCTTTAAACACAACTTGGACTTAACTTTTCCTAGTTGAAAGAGAAGAAAAATCACATTCATATAAATAAAATTAAAGGTTAAGATGTGGTATCTTTAATACCATGATACTGCAGGTACTTGGATGTATCTCAAATTAATTTGATTTCTACGTTGAATTTGAGACAACAAGGTTTGATTGTATCTGCAATACAGCAATGTCTCTTCTGTTTGTATGAAATGAGTCTATTTGTGCATCAAACAGATGGAGATGATAAAGTGCTTGGAGTTTGGACTGGTGTCAAAGTGTGCCAAGACCTGCACCAACTCGCTGAGGATCTGTACCCTGGAGATGCAGGATGTGATGATGCGGCTCCTCCCCTCAGTGCTGCTGCAGCTGTCCAGAATCTCCGCCACCGTCCACATGGCCATTCCTGTACTGGCGTTCCTATCAAGTAAGGGGGGACAACGTTAACACTGCTAATATAAACATGGTATAATCGCAACAGAAAATGAACAGACTTTAAACTCTTGCAATTACATGTACGATAGAAAATCGTCAGATTCATTTGAACCTCTGTGCAAATGTAGAATTTTAACAAATACAGTTTACCTTAATCAAAGGTGATTAATTACTTTTTGAATACACAGGTATTGTAAGACTACCACGCATGTATGCTAATTTTGTGGAAGAAGAGTACCGCAGTGTGTTTGCTATAGCCCTGCCCTACACCAACCCCTTCAAGTAAGTCAGCCTCACTGTACACCATATCAATCACGTAAGCTAAAGATGAAGTAATCAAAATACTTATTAGATTTGATGCTCAGGTATTAAACATGATTTTTGGATCCTTTTTGCAGGTTTAGCCATTACACTGTGTCTTTGGCCCACCATGTTATAGCTATCTGGTTTATGAGATGTCGTCTTCCCTTCAGAAAAAGCTTTGTTAAGTTTATCCAAAAGGTAATGAGACTACGTAAATAGCCAGGAAAAGAGTATATACACAATTCACATGTATATAGGTAATTAAAAACAAAGGTTCAAATTTTTAAATATTAATGGGTTTTGAAACTTTAAAGATTAATGGGTTGAAATCGAGAGGAAAAAATATTACTTTAAATTAAATTTGTTCAACTCAAATTTATTAAGGAGAAAAACTAAATTAATACTATTTGACTTGTCATATCTAATCTGTCATGTTGAAATTCCATTTTGTGTGTCGCTTACAACAAGCTTCATCTTGTATTTTTTCAGGGTTTACAAGCCAACATCATACAACAGTTTGAAGAGAACGCCATTATTCATCAGCAGCAGCAGCAGCAGAATCAAAACCAGGATTCCAGTGACCGTAGTCGATCCAGCAGCTTCAACGAGGCCGCATATAGAAAGTAAGCTTCGAGTCCAAAACAGGTGTACTCATTCTGTAGATTCCTATTTAAACACTTTGATATGAACAGCGGATTGGGGAATTAAGTGCTTGCATAATGTTAACCTTCACAGCCGCAAGAGAATGTACTCTGGGTCGGCCATTTCCCGCCAGAACTACCAGGCACCTGTAGACAACAAGCTGTCCCAGTATCACCATGAACTGACAGAGACCTGTCTAGACGTCATGTCTCGCTACACTTACGGCAATTACAGTGCCATCCCAGCAAGGTAAGAGGAAGTTGGTTCTATGGGTGCTGAACCTAAACAATGGAATTTTTAATAACGATTTTAATGATTTTTTATAAAATGTTTCAAGATTGTTGTAAACATGTTATAAATGATGAGTGTATGGTACAATTGGTTAGTTTTTATTTAGAGGTTAGGGGATGGGGGGGGGGGATTTTTATGTAGACATTTAAAAACAATAAGATATACCAGTACTGAGTACTGGGTATGTAGATTTTATATATCTTGTGGCATCTGTTGTAGACTGTTTTCCAATCCTTATTGAATTTAATCTATGAAAATTTGTAAAACGCAATCTTTTGTAGATCACCTGTAGCAGAGTTTTTGTTAGCTAATGGCCAGTCTCAAACGTGGCTGCTTGGAAATAAGGTTGTCACCATAACAACCAGTGGGGGTGGAGGAAACAAGTCCAACAACGCAGGGCTGTGTGACAAATGTCTTGCTCTCTACCAGAACAATGGAGAGCCACCGGAACCAAAACCGGCACCACCTTCCACCTCCACCCGAAGGCGCCACAAGTCAGCATTTGTTACTCGTAGTGCTTCGACTATAGAAAGCAAGGCCAGTACTGACGACATTGGCATTCAGCCAAGGATGTCGTTCGATGACATGATGAACAGTCCAGGGAGTACCCCGGAGCATGAGGTAGCTCAGGTAGGGGTCCAGACTGGGTCCTCTCTCTCTGACCACACCCCCACAAAACTTGGACTAGAGACAGAGGCTATGGAGGCCTTCCTTATAGGTAAGGACTTCCTTTCCTTGTCCCTAAATATTTAAGAGTCATCCATACATTTTGAACAAAACATTAAAAGTGATCATTACCAAATCAATAATGTATCACAAACTTCATAGACAAGTGATTTCATTGAACCTCATCCCCTTGAATCATTAAAAAGTTAATTATCCATGAAAGTTTGCCCCTAAATATTTATATGTTTCCACAGTATTCAAATACATGTACACAATATACTATAAGAGATGTAAATTTTTACAATGTGCACTCCATTTATGGGTATTCCTAGTAAACCTCATATTTGATTTGAAAAAAAATCATTCAACTTCTGTTTTAGGTATACAGAAAAAGCATACCTCTGATGGCAGAGTGTTTCAGAACAATACTTGTTCCTGTTGGTGCACTGTATGGGCAGAAATCTTCATTCGAGGTCCAAGTGGCAATGTGGCCTGGATGATGCGCATTGAAAATGACCCATCTCACACATCCATGCAGGTAATAACTCAAATTTGGCACTATACATTAAAATGAAATAAAAGTTATTTATGCATCAACTGACATTTTTACAACTTTGACAGTGGGTGGAATGTAAGTCTTTTTGATTATCTTTATGCACTGAAGTGCCTTTGAACAAATACATTTAAATTTTACCACAACATGAATCCTGCTAACTTTATTTTGCCATCTGTTAGGAGTCCCAGGCCCCAGACATTACCATGTTATTTGCATCCGTTCAGAAGAAGGAGCCTGACCTGGAAAGTCTGCACAGCCGCATAGAGAGTGGAAGCATCGGGGAAGCAGAGTACGAGTCTCTGTATGACCAACATTTCCCATCAGACCACAGTCAAGATGGAGGTAACTTGATTCAATTTTTTTTGTATTTAAGGGTATGCTATGGGCATGTGAAATGGGTACATGGTGTGTTTTCCATGAATAAAGAATTAGAAATTCAAGACAAAAAACTAAGATGCATGTATATTTGAGTACTTATCAAACACCTAATTAAGTTTTCAAAATAATTTAATTGCTTCGGATTAAGATTTCCTACGGATTTTAATGGATAGATAGAATTTTCAGAAATGCATGTAGAATATCATATAATTGTGGCTTGAATTGTAGATAAATAAATATATGCTAGACATTATGATATGTGTACATGCGATCTCAGATGATACTTCTACTTGCCAATGCTACCTATCTACACATGCTGTGTTACAGTTAGAAACTCTATATACATATGTATATGCATTTAGTATTTGCATTCATAATTATATATGTGTGTATGTACATGTATTACTCCATGCAAGCATACACAAAACTCAATCAAGGCAAGATACTGATACTTTTAACATAGCACTCTATACACTATGTAAATCGCGGGGGTGTTAAGGAAGCATATGGATTCTGAGTTACATGTAATTTCGTGTAATCATAAATCTTAGTTATTATGTACATATTCAATTATCTAAGCAACGAAACGTAGACCAAAAGCAAATAAAAATACTGAAGTCAATTTTTTTCCAGAAATTAGTTTGTATTACGTAGATTTACACATTGATGACGTCATGACTAAAAGTTGAATGTCGTGTGAATTTGATCGGAAAGCATTGTAAACATATTCAAAATATAACTAATCTAAGAACTCTAATAAAATATTGTGGTGTGCTCTATTGAGAATGGAACATAAGAATACTGGGAGAGACACTAGTTTTATTAATCATTCGCTAAAAGGTATGTAAATTTGCTTTTATTTCTCGGCCAGGCTTTCCTCTGTCATTGTTTACGATATAAAAATCCGACTAGAACAACACTACCCCGCATATATTGAACTTGGAATTTTATATGTATCATTAGTTTGATCAATGCTTAAATTGAAAAGTGCTGCTAGAATCCCATGTTGTGTGTTGTTTTGATGCAACTTGCCGTTTTGCGTACAAACTTTATTAAAGTTGGGAAGGTTTTACGAGAACCGGATGAATAACTATTGAATTAAGAAAACAATAGGATTCTAGCAGCAGTTTTGATTAAACTGAGATGTTTTGCCTTCACTTAGTATATTTATTTTATTTTGGAAATTGCGGGGTAGTGTTGTTCTATCTCATTTTATGTTAAGGAATATACGTAAGCTATTTATAGTTGTCACGTGATAATGCACCAATGTGGCAGTAATGTACTACCCGATTTTATTGCACTGACATCTATTTCAAAGGATAATACTAAGTTTTTGATCGTATTCAAAATAGTTATTTAATTTCACTATTTTGAATATAACAGTCAAAATAAGACGCTAAATTGCCTATATGCTTCCTTAACACCCCCGCGATCCAGGCTGTATGACTTCAAAGGAGACTCTTATGTGTAGGAGTAATACATCTTCATGTTTTATATGTGTTTAGAAGTATAGATTATGTGTACATGTGTGTGATACTTTGTGTGTGTGTCCAGTAATCAGATGTGTGTGTATTGTAACTATTGTAGACCTGTGCAGTACTAATTCTATCAGGATTAGTATCGAGGATGACTCGGACGACGGTAGGTAGAGGGAATGATTAACTGTCAGCACTAACACTGTATCGGCTCTCCTGTGTTCATTCTATTTGACTTACCACAATCACTGATATGCTATATCACATTGATTTCTACTGTGTTTTTCAAATAAATGTCAAACTTTTTAGCTTAACAAATTCTACTTATCTCCTTGTTTTTCATTCTTCATTATTTTTTACAGCTTATTTTTATGACTTACCTACCATTTTGCTTTTTAAAAAAGAATGTTCATCACTGGATTGAATTAGTGTTGAAATATGTAAATGTATGACCAAATTCTGCCTTAAAAGAGAATACACGTATGTATTGATATGAAAATATCAATCACCTGGAGTGAAATATTTCTTTGACAAGATACTAGTATTATACATGACCTTGTATTGAAAATTCTTTGTAAATATGAAAATATCAGTCATCTGAAATTATATATCTTATCATTTGTAAAGTGCAATTAAACAGCAAACAAAGTGTATATTTTTGTACATGTATTTTAATGCCATTGTAAATATTTCATAAAAATTATCGGAAACAAGTTGTTGTAATAATGCATGAAAATTCAACTTAATTAAGATGTTACTTTAATTGTTTTATTAAATGATAATTAGAAGATTAACAAATTGGTCTTTTTCTCCAGGTCATGCAAAAAGAATGACCCAATTGTCAGAAGATGAGAAGAAGGTAATCATTGAGATGATAGATAATTATTAGTTTTTGAACCAGTAAAGAACATATGATATATATCAGGAAAAGATTACTATGCAGTGCCAATAATTTCTAGTTATTAGATATTAGGTAATTTTTATTCTTTCTTTGTTGAATTCTTACAAAAAATGAATGATTTGTTGTTATTATCTGATGTTTTAACATCATTGTTACTTTAAGGTTCTCTGATCCACATCCACAAAGTGTTTTTTTTTTCATCATAAAAATGTTATTTATCATTCAAACTTTATGAATAAAATTAAATAAAAAGAATTAAAAAAAAAAAGAATGTATATACCAGGCATTGGTGGCTTGAACCCCTTTACCTTTAGATAATAGGTCTCTGTGGAGCCACTAAGCCAAGCAGTTCGTTGAATAATTGTGTGTAATATCAACACTACAAGACTTTTTAAATTTGTCTATATAAAAGTCAAATTTATGGTACGAAAAAAAAATTCTGGATAATTTAGATTTATCGAACATTGGATTGGAGTTCATTAATGTTAGGATATGTTTTTTTTTTTTTGCCTGCAGTGCATTGTGATACTTGTAAAACAATTCAAATAATCTAGAAACAATCTTGCCTGCTTTCCAGTCTATTTTTCCAGTCTAATAGAACTACATTTAATGATTTTACATTAGTAAACAAATTTCATTCAGAGAGAAGAATCCGATCCTAATGGTCTGGCCATTCCTCCTCCTTCAATAAGCAAGGAGCAGCTAAAGTTCACGTCCCTTCAGCGCAGTAACTCCTCTCCCTCCCTGCTGAGCTCAAGTGGAGAAAACCTGGACCCACGGGACAGTCAGTCGGAAATAGTGATGATTGACAACCTGCAAATAGCGGAAAGGAAAGGGGAGATAACTCAGGACAAGCCTGAGACTTCCATGCTGTCTTCTAAACTTCAGCACCCACAGGATCTACCCCTCCAGACTGACCACTCCCACCCCACACAGAACCAGATCGTCTCCCCTGCCAGCCCCTCCCCAAGCTCTGAATCCTCGTCACTGCATGATGAGGTGAAAGAGCTACCCGACTTCAGGAAGGTGAGAGGTCACACCATATCTGTGGTCCAGTCCGCCAGGGATGGACTGAAGTCTGGGGGGTCAGGGGGCAAGGAGTTGGGGAAGGGAGGCATTAACCCCAGCTTTGTGTTTCTGCAGCTGTATTATGATGGAGTCTTTAGTTCAGCTACCAACAATTCAACTAGTCCTCTGGTCATACCACAAAACGATGTAAGTGGTGTTTATCTGTTGATCTGTTGTGATAATTTTTGTGCCCATGGATTCAGAAAAATTGATGTTTTAGACTGAATTTTTCTAGTTAAAAAACACAAATGTTTAGTAATTAAGCTTAATAGAATGTATATGATGGCTGTTTCAATTCCTAAAACTTGGGCAATCTTTGACTCATTGTAATCAGACACAGTGACACTGTACTTAGTCTAGTAAAACAGCACACAATACTATTGTAGACCACCACTCGAGCTTTGAAGATGTTGGACCACATTCATCCCTACGAGACTCATAAAATAGGTGTCATATATGTTGGACCTAGGCAGGTAATTAGTAAAGCATATTTCCTGATGCCATATCATGTAGGAGTTTCTGACTGGTTTGAATATGCTTTATGTTTCTTCATTTCATACCTGTATTTGTGTGTTTATATGAATGTACACTTGTAGACAAAAGACGAGAAAGGTATTCTGTCTAACCAGTACGGGTCGGAGCGTTACGCGGCCTTTGTCCAGGGTCTGGGTCAGCTCCTCCGTCTGTCAGACTGTAACCCTGACCGGGTCTATATAGGTGGGCTGGACTGCCAGGGCAAGGACGGCCAGTTTGCTTACAGCTGGCAGGATGAATCCATGCATGGTATGACCCAGTGTTATGGGGGTTAAAATCATAAGAGGAAGTTCAGTTTAGAATGCTTAGTTGTGTTACTATTCTCGTGATATATTTCATTTTTTGACTAATTTATAATAAGTTAAAAATATGATTTTGTAAGTACATTATAATTCCTTAGTAAATCAAAACATTTCTATGGTCGCACCTATGTGTAAAAATATACAGTTCATTTGAGATATTGTTGAGTTATAACAGTGTGGTGAAAGCTACTTGTACTACATGTACGGTTATGTGCCAGTGATATCTTTGAATGTATAGATTCATATACAGTAGTTCATTTCAATATGTTATTTTACTTTAAAGAAATGTGAGTGTTTATAATCTTTATGTTTTTTGATTTCAGTAATATTTCATGTGGCCACCCTGATGCCAAACAGAGATAGTGACCCGAACTGTAACGCCAAAAAACTACACATCGGGAATGATTACGTGACCATAGTGTATAACGACAGCAACGAGGACTATAGGATCGGGATCATTAAGGTGACTCACAGTATTATTGAATAACACTAACTACCGTATATCCCAATTTTTTGCGATTTTCACTTTTTTTTTCATGATCACTTTTATAACGCATATTTTTGAATATACAGAAATTATATCCTATATTAATTTATGTAAGAAGAAACATTTCAAATCGCAAAAACTGACTGAAACAAATAAAAATGTTACAAATTGTCCCCATTTTTGCTAAATTTGTGACACATGAAAAAAAAACGGATATATGGTATCAGCATTGGAAAATCACTTTATTAAGGGTCAAGCTTAACTTTCTTTTTTGTGAGCTTTCTTGGTTGTGTATTTTGCTCTCTAATGTTTACCGTCAGGAGGGGAACTTCATTGCCCTTTCCTAAGTTTTGGGGCTCAAGTATTTTACTTGTTAATGTTTTCTAATAATGTATTGAATACTATTTTAAATGCTAATCTGAATCTGGTTCTTGGGTTCAGAATTTCCCTTTCTTGGTAGAAATACATGTTTGATTTTGTGCAAAGACATGCTCTACTTTGCATTGTCTTTGTTGACTTTTAAAGCCTTTTTGTTTAGAAAATCTATCAAACAATTTTAGTTGAAAGACTTCAAAGATCGAGCAATTTTCATAAATGTGAAAAAAAAATTTTTTTTTTAATTCTTTAATTACCTCAAATTTTTTGTTGGTTTACAGGGACAGTTTAATTATGTGAATATTGTGATTCGTCCTCTAGACCATGAAAGCAATGCAGTCACCTTACAGGCAAAGGAAGGTACGAATTAAGAAAAGATCTAGAACTTATTTTATCGAATATTTAGAATGTATGAATTTATAAGTAGATATGTAGAGTCTTTTTTAGTTGAAATTACTACATCATAAAAAGATTTTATGTTTTGATCTTTTTATTGTAATTCATTTTACTTATTTTCATACACAGATTTGAGTGAATCATGTAAATATTAGTTTGTTAGATTTAAAAAGTTCTTACTGCTGTATGTTAATGGCTTTGTTAATGTTTAAGCACAGTTGTCATGCTTATATCATTTACGTCATAAACTAACAACTCTAGGATAAGCTTTTAACTTTTTAAAATCATTGCAATGTGTTTGAAGGATAAAGGTGATTATTAGAAACCAACTTACCTGTCTGTATATCGGTCTGTGATTTTGCTCACCCCAAACATTTGTATAAAAAAACATGCATGTGATCAAACCTTAAACTGCCATGAACTTATTCAAGGTCGTTTGGTAAAAGTCAAGGCCACATAACATCATTTCATTCATGGTCCTTAGTTTGATTTAAGAAAAAAACCTCTTAATGGTCCAACTCTGCAGATTAATAAATTATGGAAAAGCTTGATTATCAACCTCTGGGAATGCCAGCTGATTTAAAGTCAACTGACGCAGGTCAAACTTAAATTCAAACATTTTGGTCCATTTTAATGAAAAACATTTTACTAGTCAAAAATGGAAAAAGGCTGTTTATAACCTTTGGTTATCAACCTGTCAGCATGACACTAGCCTGATTCATTGTCATTTTGACACTAGCCTGATTCATTGTCATTTAATAACATTTAAAACAGTAAATATAATAAACTGTGAGAGGGACAGATAATTTAACACCCCAACTAAGATCAACTGTTGTACATGCTCTCAAAACAATTTCTGCAACAATCTGTACTCTAGGCTTGATAATGGTTAGAATTTAGCGTAAACAATGTATTCCACCACTCAGCATCTTTACATTTGAAAATTAAAGTATTTAGACTGTTACGAAGAAGAAAATTACCATGTAATGTTAAATGTATCGGATGTAAACTAACACTAATCACCTGACATACTTTACATTATATATTCTTCTTTAAGTTGAATCTACGTTTTTGTGTGAAGAATGATTTCAATGGTTGGTCCAGAACCATTCACCTTTAGCTTTAGCCTGGCCATTGCTTAAGTAATGAGCCTGGTTAAAAACCAATGTATTTCCCATTGACAGATCGAGCATGGTTTCCCAGTGGAATTGCTCTTTACCAATCTTCTTAAACACACAAATATAACTTTTGCTTCTTCTACAAAAATCTGCTTTGAGTAATATAAACTAATATCCAGGCAATCTTTTACAAAATGTATAGATACTGACAAATATTTTTCATAAAGTAATAAAATGATTTGAAAAGCATTCATATGAACATAATACCAAATGTTTTGTAAACATTTATTGTCACCTTATTCTGAAATCTAATTAAATCTGAATTATTTGATAAATGTATAAATAAATAAAGACTAAGATCGCCCCCCCTAAACACTGCTCTGTTTTCTCTTTATTGAAGTGCCTTTCAAAGACAGTATTACAACAGGTACCACTATCTTACTCGGACTCCTAATCACGTAGAACTTGCTTATGGTGTCTGACATCATCTGTGTGCTCTGCTTATCCTGGCCTACTCTCATCTCCATGGCAATATACTCATTTGTTTTATATATATACATGTATATCTAGTACCCTTTACATTACAGTGTCTGCTTTGATTTGTTCATGTATCTGTTTGGTGTCTGATGAAGGAGGAAAAGCACTCTATGGAATTTTTTAAGTGTTTATTTCTCAAATATATCATGGTACCTCAGCGGTCATAGACTCATAGCTGAATATTCTAATTAAAGGTTAAATGGACATATATAGGTGTAGTAGCCCATATGAAGTAGTTATAGTTGAAGTATGAAAAAAATTTATAGTCTTACATTATTTTTAAAAAACAACAGCTCTTAATATAGTCATTTTGAAAAATTAAAAGATATATCTACCTGGGAAATGATTTAATCATTACAAGTTCAACTTTAAATTGAATTCGAAATATTTTTTTAATAGTATTTCAGTGAGATTTATTTTCATCTTTATTTATGTGACAAGACCAGTTAATTCTTACCCTGTATGGTTTTAACAAAGGATTATTAATTTGAATGAAAATTCAGTGAGAGAGAATTTTTGTAGAGAATTTTTTCAGTGTAAATCAATTGATGATAAATAAGTTGTGAGCCAAACTTGATCATTCTACTAATTAATTGATATCATACAGTAAGGCATTTACATTTCATGTGTACATTCTACTTACATGTATCTGTGTGATTTGATTTGTGCGTGTGTGTTTGTATCTAAGCATCTGCTTTTAATTGCATTTCACTATTCTACGGTAAGTGGCTCCCATTTACACTTCTATTTCAGTTGTAATGAGCACATTATGTGTGACTTTTCTACTGTATTTACCAAAAACACAACCTCTTAAGCACTGTGCTCTAACTTGAGCACTTTGCTGTAACACAGCACTTAGATGTAACTTAAAAAGACTAGTGCTTTTTACTGCAGTAAAACATGGTTACATTAGTTAACTAGCTAATGGCAAATCCATGCTTACAAACATATAATAAACTTATTGGACACATTAATATGTTTAAAATGAATGAAAATTGTTTGTCTCTTCCACTGAAGTATAAGCCTGTTTTACTGTATGCAGTGTCTTAATGCTTCCTAATAATTTTTTAAAGCTTTCATAGTATATATATAGTACTAGGCATATAAACTAGATCTATTAGATAGATGGTGAAAAAACATTTATATTTTTAAGATAAAATTTTCATTGGTGTAATAAAAAATAGTAGATTTGTGAGGTTTTGTGAACATGACTACATCAGTATATCATGTTATCTAAAATTCATTGAAGGTAAGAGCTTGTAGAAATAAGCATGTATCAAAATCAATAAAAAATTCAGTAATCTCTGTATTTGATTCTGGAAATGTTTTCAGTCACCAATTTGAAAGTTCAAGTGAGCCATAATTTTTGTAAAATTTTCCAGCTGTTGTCAGTCTTCATCTTTAGAAATTATGTTTAAACTTTTATCACCTTGAGCTATATTAAATTGATGCATATTTAGAAGAATCTATCTTTGAGTAATTCTTCAAAGTTAGTAATCTTTGTGGGTTACAAGTTGCTCGGGCAAACAATGTTGCCTGTGAGCCTAAATATATGCACATGTAGCATTTTTATAAAATATGCTTTATGTGATGCAACTTAGTATGTGGATATCTTATATGCTATTGTATATATCATGACTTTTTATTTAGGTGTATGATATTTGTTGTTGTCATAATTATATACTACATGTATATTATGTATCCATCAAGGTTTAGATATTGATTGCATATTGAAGAAAAAAAATTGACGTCAATATCCTTCATGATTTTTAGAATAAATTCATTGAAGTTTGCATGATATAACCTATTTTTGATTATTTCTGATTGACTTTCCTTTTCTTGGTGCAGATATAGCAGACATTCTGGGTCACAAGGACACTAAGGTTATCTCCGACGATAACTTGGCTGCCCTAGTCAGACAGATTGCAGTCAACTGTGATGTAGGTGGCTTTTTTTTCAATTTCTTCTATCTTTCTTCACAAGAAACTTTGGTTTATCTCATATTTGCCTTAATGGTACATGAATATTGCCAGTGTGTTGCATTTCTATTTCATTTTCAAACCAGCAGTGAAATTTTACACAAGTTGAACAAAATCACTTTACAAATCAGGAGAGAGATACCTTCCATTATTCCCGATATATACGTAGCAACATCATATCAAAGGGAGAATCAGATTTGTTTTGAAGAAAATGAATTGATAGATTTGAATTTTACCAATAAATGCAGCAGCCCTCAAAGATTATGACTGGAATTTTGATTTGTTGACAGCTTGCCTCCCTGGTTCTTCAGAGGCAGCAGTCTCAGCCTCAGGACCCCTACGCCTCAAACTGGCTGGAGCGACTTCGTCAGATCAAACGACTGAAGGCCAAGGTCATTAGTAGCACAGATAAACAAAACCTCAGCGACATCATGGTCTAGATGCCTTGCCACTGCATATTGTCACCATTAACCTTAAGACACCTGTAAACAAATGTTGTGAACTTTGTTGATCTGTGCAGTTGAAAAGATTTTGGATTGTTGATGTAACTGTACATGCGATACAAGCTACAATTTGCATTTCCCAAGTGAATGTATTATGTGTACTGCTTACAGCATAAGTCCAAGAAAAATGATAGTGTGCTTTTAATTGCCAACAATCTTCAATTTCAAGCTATGAATTACATGGAAAATAAATCATAGCGTGAACTGTATTAAAGTGAGGTGTCATATAATGAATTGCTAGCAGTATAAAACATAACCAAAATGATGGCATGCTGTAAATAGCGTAAAATGGTAAACTTTCATGTCCATTTAATGATGATACTCTGTAAATTGCTAGCCTGTATTGTAAACTGCTTACAACAGAAACATACATTTGTTCTAGCATCTTGAATGTACAAAAGTGGATAAAACTGAAAATCAAAACCGTTGGGTACATGTACATAATGATGTCAACAGCCCTCAATGTGTTATATTTAGCATGTTAGATATTTGTAACAAAATGATTTTTTAATAAGTTAGCATGTATTTAGTGCATTTCATGAATCTTAATATTCATACACCTGTATGCATGACATTTGGCCATGTACAGGTAGTTGAATAAGTGAAATTTGCATTCCAACAAAATACTATTAAACAGAGTGAAATTATAAGTTTGGCAGAGTGAAAAATCATAATTTGCAACAGTTTTGTAGAACCCTAATATGTCACACTGTATGATATATATGACCTTTTTACATTTTTGGGTGATGAAGATATATTTGTTGGCTCGGGCTCCACCGTCACCAAAATTTTCAAATCCCTCAACTCATTCCTCAACTCAAATCGTGTAAAGAGAAGTGCATAAACTTGAGGTCAAACCTCAGATTTGAGGCTGAGTATTGACTTGAAGAAAATTAGTGACAACGGAGCCTGGTTAATCAAGTGCAGTAAAATACTTGAATTTGCTTTCTTTTATGGATTAATGAAATCATTGGGGTACCATTAGAAATGCATTGATATTTACCGGAATGCATACTAAAAGAATGCATACAACTTCAATAGTGTTGGATGTACGAATTTGATGAAGCCGACGTCTATAGGGCAAGATTTATTACATAACCTTACATTTCATGAACAAATAATGTTACTTTATATCAATTGATGAAATGGGGTAAAAGTTGCAAAATTAATGATAAAATGTCTTTGTACGGTAGTTTTATGATTAGCTTATAGCAATCACTTTTGATAAATTTATTTTCCAAATCCAACTACATGTATTATTTATTATAAGCAGAAAATACTTTTATGGGTAAAAATTGAACATGGGCATTTCAACTTTTCTACCTGAAGTATTTTTTTCCTGTGAATTGAACATGCCATTGCAGCTAATTTCATTAATCCAGTTATACTTTGTTTTATTCAACATTAGTCCCACCTGTTGGATTTTAACAAATTTGACATCTAATATGGTTTCTCAGTTTAGATTAATATCTTATCTGCAGATTAAAGATTGATATTGTTTATGTCATTTACAATTTAGAAATATTTAGTGAGTGATTAAAAGATGAAGGTGCAGGTCTGTGCATTTTTTGGTTGTTCATGTGATATTACACACATTTTCTTCCAGTGTTATTACATGTGTAGTTATGTTGAACATGTATTTTTGTTACGTGTTCATGTTATTGAGAGAGAGAGAGAAAAAAAATATTTATGTTGTTCATTTTTTCGTAAAATTTATTCAGTGAAGTTGTTTTAAAGAAATTTGTATCGCTTCCTTCTTTTAAATAAAGTTTGAGGGAAAAATAGAATAGGTACAATATGTAGTAGCAAAATTTTTTATTTATAGAATATAAAGAATTTCCGATGAAAGTTTATTTTATACATGTACCTTCAAAGATATATGTACATGTAAATAAGGTGTATAGAGTTTAAAAATTATCAGAAAATATGATAATTTGTGTGCCATTGTGATACTTGATTAAGACTATTTATTTGTTCATGTACATCAAACCGATGATTTTGATTTGATGAACTTGTATTTATATTGATAAATGTGATTTGATATGTGTAGAAGCAGGAAATATGTTTGCTGTTATTGTTGGGATGAATTTTCTTTAGTTTAGCATTGTGAGTTTTTTTATTTCTAAATTCAATCATTCCCAGAAATATTTAATCTCATTGCAATCCATATTCCATGATCATTTGTTCAGAAATTATTTTTTTCCTAAATGTAACCAAAGGAATTTTCCCTACAAAATAAGCTGCTGCTTCAAATATAACGAATTGTATTCAACCATTCAGTATTTAATTACATGTATTACACTTACACCATTTGGTGTGAATTTTCTCTTTCTGTATAAGTGAATTCTCATGAAATTGAATAGCATTAGATATATACAATGTATTACATTTGAAATTAATCTTATGTTTGATTGACAGAAGTGTTCATTTCAATGCATTATTGTTAACTCTAGTCATAATTTGCCAGTAGTTCAGCCCTCTTAAATGAACTCAAAATAATGACCTTGTCTAAATCATTCATTCAATGTCAAGGATTTTGCATGTACATGTATATGAATATAATTATGATTTTTTTTAAATTGTCATGCTCCATATAAAAGTAGCTGTTTGAAGTGTATGTATGTTTTTCCTTCATTGATTTCAAACATGACTTAGTTTTTTAAGGTCACGGTCAATATAGAGGAAAAATGAAAACCTGACTTAATTACGTCAAGACAAACCACTATTTACTCAGCTTACTGAGTCTTTGGCCTTATGTAAAGGTCTTTGATTGTCATTTTAGTCTTAGCTTCCATATGCTTGTAATAGAAACATTTTTAAAAGTGACGCTTATTCACGAGTTCTGTTTGATACCTGTCCCTTCCTTTTCTGAGTACAACAAGGTTTAATGTCAAAGCCTTTTGAAAAAAAATAATTATAAAAATAAACGAGAGGCTAGTAAAGTGGAATCACATCAAGAAGGTCATATCATGAGGTCAAGGTTGTCCATCTTGGATCCTTTCACATACAATGGTAGATATTGTCCATTATAAGAATGTATCCATCAAAGGCGAGGATCAACTTCTTTAGATAAGGAAATTGTGTCCCACCCCTTCCTACCCTCAAAACGATTACATTTATAGTATTCTTGTTTGGATGAAAGGTTTGGTGCTTTGCAAATTTGATTTCATTGTAAGGGATAAGCTATTCAATAATTTGTTTGATTTTTTTAAATTACTAGTAGTATTTTATGATTATAGATTTTTTTGCAGTTCCCAACACAAGGTACACGTATGAGATAATGTGCAGCTTAGTAATATATGCATCTTTGCATACAATTAATTTTTTTTTTGCTCAGTGATCCTGTTATCCTTTGTAATACAACCAACAGTGTTTATTCAATAAACGACGATAAAAAAAGATATAAATCTTATCTTGTTGTTTTAAAGGGAAGACAAGTGGATTTGTTGTTTAAAGTCTGTTTCAGAGTATTTCATTTATAATGATACACACCAGCAGTGAGCTTTTCAACGCTGTCGATATTTTTAAAGCACAATGTCCTTCACTATATTTATCGCAAATGACTATATATCTATGATAAACTGTTATCGTTGCCTTTTATTTCTTATACAAAATTGCCAATGATGTACATGTACTATAGCCCTTCAAAGCGATATTACTATGTGAAAAAGTACCGCTTAATTGATAGTACAACTATTTTACAGATTATTTATTCAATAAATCTTTAAAAAATATGGTATGATGGACATCTGATTTAATCAATTTCTGTTTCTTTATCTTCTTCTTCATCTTCCTCTTCGACAGCTGCTCTAAGATTTTCAACTGAATCTGCCGTCATATTTTCGCTGGCTAAGTCTTCATCCAAGTGATGTTCCGTAGATCCCTGAAAATGTACACTTTCGGTAGAGGAGGCGGGGCTTGTACTCTCTACAGACTCGTGGGTCAGTTGATTGACAACTGGAGCCTCCTGATGGTAGAACAGTCGCTGGAACGCGTCTAAGAACTGTGGTCCGTCACAGAGCAACACAGCTGCTAACATGCCGATGTTCACCGAAATTGCGTATAACTGTGCATGAAGGAATATAAATAATATACTTTCCGTTGACGAATACATCAGACAGTGTCCATATAAGGATTCATTTTGAATTCAATAAGCATATTTACCTCATAAGACCTGTATCCAAACAGCCGGGTCACCAAGAGAGCGGCCCAGCCGGCCAGAAGCGGAGCCAAGATAAAGACCAAACCTATGGTCACTTCTCGGAGAGTTGTTAACTCTGATCGCATTATTTGTACCTACAAAATCCCGAATGCAATATAATAATTTTCTTAAAACATTTCCTTGATCAAGCTATTTTATAGACTTTATAGACTTGTAAAGTAGATATACAATTTTTTCCAATACCTGATTCTGCAAGTCTCTGTGACTGATTTCATAATGTCTCTGCAGTTGCTCTCCATGGTCTATCACCAAGTAATCTAGGAAAGCACTTTACAATTACAAAAGAGCAAAAAGCTTTTTGAAAAACAAATAATTTTTAAACGCACGACGGCAAAACTTGAAGCTTTATTTTAAAAGCTATTCCTTTTAGGAAATGGTCATTGTGTCACTAGAAAATAATAATTTTAAAAAACTCTCACCTTTCCCATAGTTGGAGAACGAAGTATTGGTCGATACATCACCGCTATTAATTTTTTCTTGATAAGCTGAATCATTATTATCGTTGCTTGTGTGTTCCTCCATTGTTTACGTTCAAACAAAATACGGATGTGCTTGTGACGTTACATATATGACGTCAAATGCCGGGAAACGTCGCACCGAGTTTTACGCTATTCGAATATTTGCGGAAACTTGTGCTGTCAAACGATGCAATATTTAATCCGTTATTAAATCGACTTGCTCAAGTCAGTCGAGTGGAGTCACACGATACGATTTTACAATTAATTTTTGATTAATAAAACCTATATAATAATAATTTTATTGTACGGTAAAAAAGTCATTGTGACGTCACGATTCTCACCAGGATTAGTTTGAAAATCGGACGCACTTCAGATTTTCAATCGACTTTCAGACTTTCGACTTAGGTGGTACGATTTTATTCGAAAGCAAATGGAGAGGGAAAATCGGATTCAGTATCGCATCGTATGATCGCACCTTTACGAAGAAAAATAATTTAAGAAAATATGTAATGCGTTTTAAATAGTAACATTAAATGCCTCATCTCAAATTGCCTTGTTTTATAATATCTAATTTTATAAATGCTATTTCTTTAATATTTGATACAGTAATGACGACTGAAAAATGATTCAAGGACTTTTTATCCACAAGAAATGTTATTATTATTTTGCCCCTCTTGTTATTAGTACGATTAAATTGTTTATCTCCAATCAACCATTAAATAAATAGATAAACTGATCGACAGACATAGGAACGTTATATGCAATGTAACTACATATACATTGTATTTTCAACGGGGTCCAACCTTTCTTGTAAATTTGAAACATAGATATGCGCTTGTTTATGCAGCCTCATAAAAGAATTTATTAAGGCGGTTTGCAATCAGCCATAAACAGTGACAATAAGCATCGGCTACCATCAGTCTTCGTCTTGTGACTGCATTTTCAACCGCAACAGTTTGACGTAATATATTTTATAACCAATATTTTGAAGGTAATTGCCATTAACACTGGTGTATAGGGAGTATAACATTCAATAGCATGGACTCAAACATTTCTTTACTTTATTAAGACTGTGGGAAAATAAAACGAACTAATTATTTAAACAATTATTTCTGTGGAACTGTTTTGCAATTTTTGCTAATGCATGATTCAGAATAACCGGACACGAAACGCACTACTATATATCAATGTCAAAGATCGAAACTCTTTGTGACCTAGAGCTGTTTTCTGACGTAATATCCTTTCTGCTGATTAGTTTATACATGCACATACAATATACATGCATTTACAATAACTTCCAGTTCCCGTGATATATCCAAATCGGGGGAAGGTGGGGGTGCTGTCAGTTTTCGTAAAGAGAAACATTTTTGTTCTAGTACATTTGAAAACGAATAACATATTTTCTTCTAGCTAGCAAGAAAATCTGGCAGTAAAGACATATTATAATCTGTCCTTGTTCATCTTAAATATAAGATTTATGTCCCAAGAAGGAATGGGAATCAATTTTATGTCCCAAATAATTTGCTAGTCGGACCTCCCTTCCATTCACAATCAAATGGTCATTTTTTTTATTTTTACACAGTTTAGTAGCAGAAGACCAAGTTCTTAGTCATAATCATAAAAGGTTATAATCGGACAAATCAACGTAAAACATCAGCCATGCCGAGATAAGTAAAGGATATGAAAGAATTAAAATTTTGAAAATTAAGTTTTGAAGTACATGTAGATCCATTTAAACCGCGTAGAGCAAGTTCAAGTGCAAAGACAAATCGAACTCGGTAGTGGAGTCAATTTTCAACGTGTTGAGGTAATAAGGAAAGGCTTTTTTCAAATTGTTGAAAACTGCCCCCGGTTATATTTTCAGTGCTGAAAAAGCACTCCAGATCACTATTCAATAAACTCTGGGTTAATTTTTAACCTGGATCAATATTCTTCATTATACCGAAAGTGAGTTGAGGTAATTACAGTGTCACCAAGTTAATAAGAGCCAATCAAACAGTCCTTGGTCCTACTATTATGAAGGCAATGGACTTTGTGTAGTTTATGTGATAAAAGATCTTGACGCACACCTGGTTTTTTCATTGTTGGTCATTCAGTCATGAATCATAAACAGTAATAGCTGTGCTTTCGTTAATACTAATATTAAATCAGATAAATTCGTATTGAACAAAAAAGTTACATCATACGAAAAGTCAGCGTTCTTGTTAAATATCTGTAGAACTTTGGGCTCAAAGTTATTATAAAGAGGTATGAAACAATATAATTATGTAACACCAAATAACAATTTTCAATTGTCAAACAGAACATGACAATTGTTTTATTATTTATAGCTAGACACTGATTAGAATGGAAAAAGGCAGGACTTTTGCAAGCAGCTTGAAAGACCTTTTTTGAGAAATGTACTATTAGCATGGAACTTAATCCGTAAGCATGTTGACCCCTTTACACGTTTGACTTTTAAATGATGACTATCCGTTGTGGGTCGTAAAAGTCGTTTCATTTTCAATTAGGCAATCAAGGGGAACACAGCAAAGATTCCTGTTAAATGTCCTGTGTGTAATCATAAGACCAAACAAATTGTGTTTGTTCTGACGAAAGGCAGCTAGCGCCGTTTTTATGTTTTAACTTGACTTTGGATTGGTATGTTTTGCTTTGAAGAGCTAGCTATAAAAATCGACGCTTCGATCAGCTTTGCCTTGTTTAAATAGAAAGATAAGACGTTCGATTTGCATGTATTCCCTGTGCTATGCCTTGTGAAATGGCAGGAAGAGTCATCAAGGTGGAAGTTGACGGTAAGTTTTTAATTAGTGAATTAATTAACGCAAATATTGACTCAGAATAAAAAAATCTGTCTCTAAGCATTAGTTGTCTTCCAACACATATCGCAACTAAAAATATTGGTATTGTTGTCAATACTAGTATACATGTAATTTGAAAATGGGTTATTAGACCTTTGTTTCTTTAAGGCAACAATATTTGTAGAGTTAAAATCAATTGAGCTTGTTCTGTCAATGTATGCTTTTCTTTCCTTAAATGAATTCTATTTGACATTTCTTTTAACATGATAGTCCTAATTTGGACAATTACTGATCCAATGCATCTCCTCGATGTCCTGTTGTAAACATCGCATTTTTATCACATACTAATATGTTCATTTCTATCAAAATCCAAAGCATACAATTAATAATAATTCTAATTATTTTATTTTCTCAAAAAAATAAATAAAGAGTATTTCCTCCCTTCCCTTAAAACTTAACTTGTTGACAGTGCAAAAAGTTAGCCGTACACTTACTAATCCATCCGCAAGAGGATTACCGCCGAATCCCATTAGATTATCTAGGGATTGTTACATACACTTCTCATACATAATATAAAGCTTAATTGATTATTGTTGGTTATTTTTAACTTTAACATTTGTACATTCTTAAAATGTTGTGGATTTTTCTCCCCAATAAACCTTTCTTCAAATTAAGAGTGTCATTATTAAATCTCTGTGTGGGAATTTAAAAATCCATTATTAGATCCATGCATGCCTTGCTTTCTTACACTAACACCCCAGAGATACTTTTCCTACCAGCCTTTGCAATCCATTTTTCCTAATATCTCTATATTACCATGTTTTTTAAACCCCGGTCTGATGCACTCTTTCATTAACACGGGAAACATGATAAATGTGTATTGAAATAGAGTATTAGCGGATATATTCATTGATAACATTAGGAGAGATTTGCATACTGTCAGAAGGGATTTCTATTAAAGACAACCACTGAAATAAAACCCAGATTGAAAAATATAAAAGCAGACTTCTCAATCACACGGTATATACACTCCTCGCGCAAAATTTAATTTCATCTAATTTCAAAAGGTGCGAAACATTTAACTTCCTACCCATTCCAATGTTATTATATTTGCCCGTATATCTGGAGTGCAATAAATCATTAATATTATGACACGTGCCTCTACCTTTCTTCTGATCTTGTAAGTGCCCTGTTTACCGAATGAAATGAATTCCCTGATAAGTCCCGAGAGAGCAATCCAACATACTTCTTTGCCGTCTATATGCACACATGTACCTACTGGAAAAACCTGGCTCTAAAGACCTTATAACCACTGGTTGCATTTACCATTCTATTAATGCAAACATATTAAAGTAGTAAGCAAACACTGTTTTTTCAATGAACACGACAATTTGGACTGCAAATGTTCTTCATGGCGATTGCGGGTTCATTGGGGAACCTTTGTTTCTGCCATAATAGAATAAAGTAGCAGGCAGGGATCCAGAATTTTTTTCAGAGGAAGGAGGGGCACCCATCCTCACAACCCATCCCCTAAAAAAACCAACATATCCCCCCCATATTTCAAAATATTCCGTATTGGGGATATTGGGGGAGGATGATGGCGAGAGTTATAAGGTGTGATATACTGTATACAGTGTTATTTTCGCCCCATGTAATTTTCGCCACTTTACATCTGCAACTTTTTTCGCCCCGTCATGAATTCCCCAAGATGCACTTGTGTTAACAGAGATATTATTTGCAACATAGAAATAGTCCAGTCTTGAATTCGTCGGCTGACAACGAGGTCGAAACGGGCGAAAATAAAACGGGGGCGAACAGTTCCCTGTATACAGTACCACCAATACAAACTAAAAAGGCGATATCACCAATTTTTTAAAAATGTAATCAAAATGGCTAATAAACAGATTAAGTATTTATAACTAAAAAAGTTGTTTTGCTTTTGTATTATGTTTAATTGTTTTTATTTTGTACATGTGCTATATCTTAATCAGTACAATTCATTTTATCCTTTCTATAACAACATTTCAGATATTCGTGAAATTTTGCGCAGAGTTTCACCGTACATTGTTCGTCAGTGGAAAGAAGTTTGCCGTGAACTGGGTGTACCGGAAACGGAGTTACTCGAAATTGAGACGACTAGTTACAGTAAAAAGATATCGACCTTGGCGTATCGTGGTTTGTGTCTCTGGTTTGAACAAATGGGCAAGCTGGCGACAAAGGAAAAACTCATCTCTGTACTTAAGAAAAATGGTCTACGAAGAGCCGAAGGTAAATGAATATTTTATCTTCAGATTACATCTTAATAACCAAATATTAATTAATTACCAATGAACGACAGACTCAACAAGAAAGAACTGTTTAATTTAACAATTGATATATGTGATTTGTTCGAGTAAAAGTTACGAATCCTCAAAAACGGAATATTTGATCAAATACGAGATCAACAAAACGGCAAAGCGCGATCTTTTATTTTTAAATATGAGGTTACATTTAAATAAAAAAAACCTGAAATATTCTACATTTATTGTAGTACATTTTGTACAATGTTTGAGCATGTTTGTCGGGTTCTATCTTTCAGAGGAGGTGGAGAACCTCACGATCAAACAACTGACTGTCCGCCCGCTGTCGTCACCGAAGATCTCCACAAGGGTCCGGTCTGCTAAGAGAAGGAAATCGTCGGGTAAATATGTTTGTCCGTTATCATTATGAATTATTTCATTTCACTTGTCATACAATACATTGTATATATTTACATCTACCAAGCATAATTTCCTCTATTTCTTACGGAAACTTATAGCTAATTCATAGCTCTTTAGAAACAGCCAGAGTGAAATCTACACGCCCTGTTTATCGATTGGTCTGAACCTACAGCGACCTTAGTAAAATCCCGGACTGCACGAAATAATCATGACGATGCCAGACTCAAAGTCTCACAGGAGACGATTTGGCTGTTTCTTTTAGCAAAAGTACTTTTGTACATTAACAGTAATTTAGTGAATTTTACTAACTTTTCATAATCAGTTTATTAATTAGTTAAAGAAAGATGTTAATATAAACAATAAAATGTTTTCTTTGATGATTCATGCGGGTTATGAAGGTAGCGATCATTGCAGGAAAAATTTACATAACCCGCTAATTTACACGGATTATGTATTTTTTCTGCAATGTCGCTACCTTCATATCCCGAATGAATCACCAAAGAAAGCATTTTATTGTTTAAATGAACACCAGATTCATCCCTTCACAAGAGAAGTTTCTTTATGATATATTTTGGTATTTCTTCTCTATCAAAACTTTTTGCATGAACTTAAAATACTAGCATTTGGTAGGGTTACTTTCTACAAGGGTCGGGATGTTTCTTTAGCGTCATTTCTTAATGCGAAATCTACACACAATACAACATGAAATAGAAATAAGCGAGATACTCTGTAGTAAAATAAGAAGATCGAACCTTTTTATGTGATCACAGGAATGATAGAGAATGATATTTATATTCATAAATTGCTCTTAACAAGGGTATTCTGCTGGAGTGAAATTTTTTTTACCAAAGATTTTGCCATTATATATTTTTTATAAATTTTTAAATGGGAGTACAGACAATTTATGACCCTGGACAGGAAACAATACGTCTTTCCCAATTTTTAAAATTCGATATTCCGAAATGAGAGCTTTTGTTAATGAACTTGTTATGTAAAAGTCTCATCAGAATCGGGAAATGAACCCCGATCGACTACGCTCTCTCCCCCTTAATTTTCCTTTTAGATCCGTGCCAACGAAAGAAAAAAATGCTTTAACAATGTAAAACGGGTACGCTTGACTTGATAAGTTGTCACTTACATGTACTTTGTTACTTTGTGAACACAAAATTCGTTTAAAGGTTTCATGTTATTATTTACTAAATTGACAATGACAACCTTCCAGCCATTGTCATCAAAACTATACCACGTATAGCTGCAAAGATGTTACCACGTTAACGAATATGTCTCAAACGGTTAACGTTCACATAAATTGAATAGAGTTTGTTCTTCAGAAAACTCGCTTTCTCAACATGATAAGACATCTTTTCCTTTCTCTTCCAAATACCACATAAACCCGCTGTCAAACTTTACAAGAGGCTTCTGTAAAAATGACCCTTTGAAAAATCGATACATGTTCTATTAGCAGTCAATTCAAGGGAACTTTTAAACAAACTTTGTTAAAGTAATTCTAAAATTGACAAACATTATTCTGCTTTCAATAAGTGATTTAATAAAGCACATTTAACTGACCCGACTAGAGGTATTATTGCATTACGGCTAACGGCTCTCAGACATAATATCAATTTCCAATTGGCAACTCAATACAGCACAGTGCACTGCAATGTCGAATGTGAAATTGCCACCCATAAGCGAACAGGGTAAGTTAATTAATCCAATTCTGAGATTTTGTATCTCTAAAATGCATACCCGCGCGTCCACCTCTTATTCGTATAGGAAGTACATTTTAATTAACCACTTATAATAATTAGTCCTGATTCTTATTTCATAGCTACTGACTGCATCAAAACAATATGTCGCCATGTTTTTGTTTCCTGTACATATCCCGATGGTATAACTCCATGTTTCGGAATATTTCGCAAAAATCGATGCGCGATCGAGCTAATTTATTAACGTTTTTGAGTCTTCACAAACATCCAAGACACTTTCGAATATTTTTTTTCCCATTCGATGTACCCAGAGAATGTGTTTGGCGTCTCTAAGTAGCAGTGGGCTTAAATATAGACAAAGAAAACAGAGGTCTTGTGTTTACATATCAAAAAATATACTTGCAGGTAACCCTCCTTCTTTGCAAAGACTAAGAAGCGGCAGTGCCAAATGTACCAGAATCCGGTCGGCGAAACTTAAGTACACAAAGGAAGAAAAACCAAGTAATTATGTGATTCTATACAAATAAATGACATAAATTTTGTTTTTTTTACATTAAAGTAAGGTTTCTATCACATGCACTTGACCAATGAACCTTCAGATGCATTTTAAACTTGTCCCATATTTTGTATGTGTAATCGATACGGTATGTTTTGTTACTAATTTTAAAAATGAGTTCCAAGCCTATAATTATTGTTGGTATACGTTTTAATAGATGTGAAAAATATATCTATAGGTCTGGTAGTCGAGTTCTTGTTACTGATGATAGCATGCATACACATGGGTCTGTAACCATGATCCCTTTTTCCCATAGGTGACCTATCACTTCGTTTAAGAGTGTCCCAAATAGCTTCCCAGGAGGATGTAAATGGATATTGGCGGGAAAAGTGTCGAGACCTTTGTGAATCGTTTTATACATATGTCGCAGACAATTGTGAAGATTACGTCATTGGGTTGGAGCATGCGCTTGACATGTCAGACGTCGTTGTCAATGACGTCAGAAGAGATACCGTGATTATAGCGAGTGTTCAGTGTGGAAATCTGGGAGCGCTGGAATCGATCAACCAGATGTACAAATCCAAACGACTTACTTCCCTTTGTCAAGCAGTATTCATAAATGAACAAGTTTTAAAAAGTCTGGGAATTAAAAGTTTGACATTAGATTTAAGTATCGACCCAGATGATTTAGAGGAATGTAGGGACTATTTGTTATCAAGGAAGTTCAAGGAAAGCACGATATTTCATCCTACGGATGCGTTAGCTGCTCCGCGCAACGAAGAGCCAAGCATAGAGCGGATACCGCAATTGTCAGGTATGTTCCTTTACATTTACCATTAATATGCGTACACAAACTTAGTATTTAGAAATGCATACAGGTTAATAATTAGGAAAATCTGATTTTGTATTCAGTAGAAAATTGATACAGCGGTAAACATTCATCAAATTGTAACTTTTCTTGGATTTCTTTTTTTTCTAGAGAAACAGAAAAGAAGAACCAAAGATATGTCTGGATGTCAATCGCGCTTTATATTGAAACTGGAAAAATTGAAACGACGGTACACTGCTTTTGAAGAACATACCAACGAGTTTTTGAGAACACTGCAAATTGTGCTTCCGAAAGGCCAAGAGAGTATTTCTAACCTTGCTGGCCTAATTCGTCTCCATTCCTACTTATTGTCTTCATCAGGTGTCGGGTCAGGGGTTCGAACCGATCTAGTTCGCGAATATCTTGCCATAGTCAACAACATCCGGTTATATTTGGAGAACTTCCGGGAGGAATGTGACGAGATGCTGAGTGACAGTGAAAGTGATGACGGTGATTCAGATTATTCCGGAAAAATTGTCAAGTGTTTGATCGAAAATGTGGAAGACATGTTACAGGTGGACCACATATTTGAAGAAGACACCACAGTGTTGGACCGGAAATTGAGTTCTTATGAGCAGACATTTTGTGGAATGTTGTGTTACATTCCCCTTCTGTGTGAAAAATTATCCACGGTTCTTTACACGTTGCCAACAAATACAAATGTTCAGCCAAAACCAAGTACATGTACTTAATGAAGATAATAATATGTTTTACGGTGTGACCGTTGGGGCGAGCGCAGAAGGAACCAAACATCTCTCATCATTGTTAAATGCAACCCGTGGACTTGCCCTAACCAAAAAACTTTGGCTTTGTCTCGAAAACTTTTACCACCGCAAGGAATCCAAAGTTATCAAACTTTTATTCAAATGTTCCCTTCCTAGGCTTATACACTTAAACAAATTACCACTCAGTGGCGTCGGAAGCAATTTGAAAGTGGTGGTGGTGGTGGGGGGGGGGGGGGGGGGGGCATTGACTAATCCTCAGAAATCTTGAAAAGCAAAAGAAAAAAACCTAATTCCCAAAATCATGAAAATCCTAATCCGGTTTGGGGGGGGGGGGGGGTGGAAGTATACCTGTAGTTCCAAAAAATTGTTTAACTACCAAATCCCCCCCCCCCCAAATCATGAAATACTTAATATCATTCCTTTATCTTTTAATAATGATCATTAAAATCAGTAAACAATAGATTTTGTTATACTTTCATGTTAAATACTGAAATCTGATTGGTTAAGACGCAGTTCAAATTATGCGCGTACGGTTCGCTGTAGAATTCACGTTATTTCTATATGAAAGCAGTAAAATTTTCCTAAAAATTAAGACATTCAGTATAACAAAATAAATAGTGCCTGTTTGGGAGGATAACAGTTGAAATCGACACCCCTCGAAAACCATTGTCAACCTCCGCTTCGCGTCGGTTGACAATGGTTTTCTCGGGGTGTCAATATATAAATAGTGCCTGTTTGGGAGGGTAACAGTTGAAATTGACACCCCGAGAAAACCATTACCAACCGACGCGAAGCATTTTCCTTAGAAACGCTTCCTGTTCCACCATGTTGCTATGAACCGCAAAGGATCACTGGGATATGTAGAACTTTTTCACGTGGCCTCATAAAAATTTCTTTGAACAATGTGCAGATTTCAACTCGAATTTCCTCCGTTCGTACACGTTGTCTATGGAGCTCGCTACGCGAGCGGCGCTTTGCGCCGCCTCGCTATAATTGGTAGAAAATGTTTAGGACTGTTTCTGGTGTATGTATTCATTCGTCATAATAAACATTTTCTTAATTTGGAGAAGAATGGAACTTAGTTTTTCATAAAGTGAAATATTATCACGTCTACGTCAATTTGTTATAAGCTTCCTTAAGTGTGAAAAGGTTCACACAGTGACACGAACTATCTCAATCTTCATTGCGACTTCCATTTAACCCAGTATGTGAAATCAATCTGTATCCGTTGAATAATCATGCCTCTACAATTTTTAATTCTCTTTAAGTTCCCTTTTCCCTCTACCTTTGTGGGAATTGTAACGAATAACTACATGGCATACTTTATAGTATTTCCATTGTTTGTATCTCGGTTATTTTGTTGTGTTCGTCTGTTGTAGAGATTTTTGAGAGGTGGGACATCGCCTGGACTATAAAAAGTGTGTTTGAACATTCAGTAATTTTTTAAAATAGAAACCCAATTTAGCAACCTTAAATGTATCAAATACAAAGGACAAATATAAGATGATAATTTAATTTGACTGTAATATACAGAAATAAAGATAGCTCTAACCTAGAATCATTTATAAAAATAAATTGTAGAGAGTTAATACATATTTACAATAACTTGCACACAACCATAATATTATATATTTAGTACATGGAGAGTTACTCCAACATAGTACATGGATGTCTGTTTCCAAAACAAAGCATCAAACTAAAACGGTACACATTGTAAATTACTGAAGACGTTTTATATTCAAAAACCCTTAGTAAGAAAAATAAATCGTATAAAAGTAATAAAAGTGTATAAAAAGGGATTTAAACAGTTAACATATTAAGAGTCATGTATCAAGCGGTATTTGCATTTGAAACAAAATATTTTTTAAGTAAGTACCATACCAAAGGTTTACAAATGTACAGGTACATGTAATATGGAAAGAATGAATCTATAACATAACGGCAAGCAAAAAATCAAGTTCCATTTTTTGCCACAACGACCATTTAAGCCAAATACGAAGATAAGGTTTTCAAGTAGAGTTCGTTGCTTTGTAATTCTAATAAAATGTTATTCCTGAATCAAAATGTACTAACATCCCAATGTTCATAAATATAAAATAACAATGCCTAAATGCCATTTAAGTTGAAAAAAAGACATAAACCATAGTTTAAGTACCCAAAAACATTTTAATTTTGTTGGTAATCTTTTCTTTCTTCTTATTTTCAAAATATTTCCTAAATTTGAAAAATATAATTAGCCTCCAATTTGGACATTGATGATTTTCTTTGAATTTAAAGCGGACAATAGAACATAGAACACCCACAGAGACACCAAAATGATTGCACTCAGAATCTTGGGTCCTTTGGGTCCGCCCAGTTCGGCCTGTCCAAACGGCTTCAAGAATCTTCTGAGTATCAAGAGAATAATGGCGGCTATTGCGCATCCGGTGTAAATGATGACGGAGAATCCTAGGGATCCTGGCGGGACTGTAAACACTGTGCCCTGTAAAAATCACAAATGTGAATATCTTGTATTGTAATAGAATGGTATTTTTGCAGCTGATATTTATTATTTTCTAAAGATACATAATTTTATACAATTACAATGTAATTAAACGTATTTTGCGAGGTAACGTGACATAAACTATATACACTGTACAAACATAATTAAAATAAAAAAATAAAAAAATCAAGCTTTACAAGAAACATTTGATGATTTATTAATGGCTTTATATGCAACCCCCCCCCCTCTCTCTCTCTCTCTCTCTCTCTCTCTCTCTCTCTCTCTCTCTCTCTCTCTCTCTCTCCTATTTCTTTACCTGTGTCATGTGGTAGATGGACGCCATGAGCCAGGGCAGGCCCAGACCTAGGAAGACGTTTACCGAGTTACTCCCGTTTATATTCCCTATTGAGCTGTCTGCCGTCTTCTCGCCGACTGCAGCCTGTTTACTGGCAAACGTATCCGGCATACTGGTTCCCAAGGCAACGAGAGTAATGGCAGTAATACTGTCGTCCAGATTGACAAGACATCCGAACAGAGTAGCGAGATCTCCGATGATGGCGGTCATAAAACCAATCACTGCAAGGGACAGGACAAACGCAGGCCACCCACCTAGGTACTTTGGAGGCGGAACTAACGCAAAGAGGATCTGTCAACGAAATAAGTAAATCCAGTAAGTAAGTACCAAAAACAACTTAATTGACCAGAAAACCAAACCTTGTAGAATAAGAGGCATAATTATATTCCTCATGTATTTTTATCGATTATGGCAAGATAATTCATGTGAAGGCATGACTATTCAAAACATCTACCTTCCAAAAGAAGGTGAGAAAGTGTAACAAATAGTCGATGAAAGTGGCGTTCTCTATATCCCCTCCGTTGACATTCATAGCGTTTTTCATCTGGGTGACCCAAGTGGAATCTTCCAGCTGTAGAGCGTCCATGTTAGCTTTGGTCAGGTTCACAATCCTACTCACCAAACCGTTGAATTCTGGGAAAGTAAACAGTATATTGATATATAAGTTTGTAATTGTAGAAAAGTACACAAATCCAGGTTCGCTATTATGCACATGAATGCAACATATTGTATTAATATACTTTCATGTTAAATACTGAAATCTGATTGGTTTAGACGCAGTTGGTAATCCGTTCTATTACCCTCAGCGTTAGCAACACACTTGGCAACGGGTAACACTATACAATTATTTAATGCTTGAGCAGTCAATAGACCAGAATATTTTTCCCGAGGTGCAGGGAACAGCTCAGTATGATCTATTGACCGAGGCCAACGGCCGAGGGCAATAGATCATACTGAGCTGTTCCCTGTACCAAGGGAAAAAATTCTGGTCTATTGACTGTTCAAGCATTAAATAATTGTTTTATTACCTAATTCCTTTTTTAGTTTTCGGGGTTTACAATTTGCATATTGCAGATGGTTTTCGTGCCATTATGTAATATACTAAGATTTTTTTTTTCATCTTTTACATGCACAAAACCTGTTGCATGCATTACAACATCTCAATTTAATATTAGTTTACACAAAGAAGGGGGAGTCTTCAACCCATTAGATTTTAAATAGTCTTTTACCTTATATGAGGCTTTAAAACTGTTGATTATTTGATACTCTATTTTGATAATATTGAATTTGGTTTCACCAAGTACTAAAAACAGCGTCTATGTAAAGGAATATTCATTTCCTGAGAACTATCGAAAGAATGTAACATTAACATAACCGCGTTCTGAAATACGTTGCCGGTCCAATAGATGGCAGTCTATTGACCGGCGGTCCAATAGATCGCAGTCTATTGACCGGCGGTCTAATAGATCGCAGTCTATTGACCGGCAGTTCAAAATAGACGCAAATATTTAATTTGTAATAAAACAACAAAACCCCTTTGATTAGGTAATAAAACGAATTGTTACATGCGCGTAAATTATGCGCGTACGGTTCGCCGTAGAATTCACTTCATTTCTATATAAAAGCAGTAAAATTTTCTTTAAAATTAAGACATTCAGTTTAATAAAATAAATAGTGCCTGTTTGGGAGGGTAACTGTTGAAATTGACACCCCTCGAAAACCATTGTCAGCCTCCGATTCGCGTCGGTTGACAATGGTTGTCTCGGGGTGTCAATTTCAACAGTTACCCTCCCAAACAGGCACTATTTATATACTGTATCAAATGGGTAAAAATAATCATATTACATACCTTCATCGTTGACAATTGTAATTATCGTTTTCTTGATTTTTCCAAGCTCTGCTCCACCATCACATTCTCCGAGGTCGACTTGGAAACTTTCATCTCTTTCTGGTTTCTAAAAGAGCGACAACGTTTAATTGACAAATTGCACAAACACATGTATGCTTAGTAAAAGTCCTTGAATAAAGTACTTATATTTTTCAGAAAATGTATAGTCTTTTTTGTAAGTTACATGTTCTAGATATACAGTTTATTAAATATATGTATGTACCATGCTATCAAATATCTCAATGTCGATGGTACGGCAAGTCTCTCCGTGGTCAAACTTCAGCACCCCCTCTCCCCCCTGGTAGTCTTTTCCACTAATTGCAGTGATATCTTTTGTTTTCCACGCAACTGACACGTGACCATCGGCACCATTAATACGGTTGACTGGAATTCGCACACGTCTGCTGCTTTCCTTTGCAATGATGCTAGGTTTAGCAAACTCCAATTTCCCCGGCTCTGTATAGGAAACGTTACATACTGATAATCAACCTTTTCTAGATTTCTTCCAATAAAGAGTGTAATTTCATCTCGTTTTGGTCTGAATTATTACGATGGTTATTAAAAAATCCATAAGAATCGTAGTTTCTGCTCGCTACATCAGAATTTCGTGACAAGCAATAAAATGAGAATTATTTTAATCTTGGCAGAACAAATGATATATGAAATGAAAATGATATATGAAATCGGACCTACCGTCATCATTGATGATTGTGATTTGAGTAATTGAGATATTTCCTAGAACTATGTCCTCATTTTCCTCTTTTTCAGGAAGTGAGAGTTTGACGAAGAAGAACTCATCAGGCTCCCATTCGTTGTCGTCAATGATTTCCACGTACAGCTGGCGTAGTTGCTCGTTGACGGCGAAGTGTACATCTTCCTCCAAGTGAATGTAGTCTTCGGGTGCCGTAGCTGTGCCGTTTATTGTTTCAACTCTGAAACGATCATACGATAAAAACTCTAATAAAGGTCCCACAACTCTATTTTAATAATACCTAAATTGTATGCAGACAGTCTAAAACGTTGCAAAAGGTAACGTTAGTGTAAAGTTACCGGACTGTAGCAGGGGTGTCCAGTTTGCCGTATCTTCTTATCCCGATGCGGACCTTCTTTTCACTCTCTAGAACGGACACTGTGGCGGCTGTGAACTCCACTACCGCTTTGGTTCCACCTGCGGTATGGTCCTTTGTAGTAAGAGCCATTTTGCTGTCTGCCTTTTCATCTTCTGGCAACTGGGTGTGGTCATACAGCTAAAAGTCCATATCAAAACGAACATTGGATTATTTGTGTTAAAGATCTATTGCTGGAGACACTAGTAAACTTAGAATTATCTTAATTTACCGTTGTTTATTAAATATCAATGTGTATTGTAAAATAAGAAATTTATTTCAAAATAGAATTCAAACGGCGTAAAACTATTACAGTGTATTTGTTTTTAATAATCATGCCTACAGCATAATTATATCAAAAAATTCTAAAAGATTGCTACTGAAACAAAATAAAAGTGTCTGTTTACGCCTATAGTGGTGCAATAACGCAAAATAAAAACATAACAAATATTTCTGAGGAATTTTCTATACGAATACTAGTACATATATACCAAGAAATAGGTTCATGCAGTTTTAATGATTGCATGTCATGGAGAAAAAATCGATTTATCACAACAAGAAAAATAGATATCTGACTCTTGCATAGAAGAGGTAAGAAAATGTATCAGGCACTGGTTGGAAAACACAAACGAATGAGTACAAGTACATTTAAAATAGGAAAGTTTTCGTTGAAAGAAGAAATATTTCATAAGACGCACGCACATGATCGGACTAATTACGCAAAAAGAAGGTATCCCCACCCTTATGTAGATGAAAACAAGTCAAAATTGTACTCGTACCTTCTGTTCATGGAATGAAGTGAAAAGAAATCAATAAAAAAAAATGGAAAAGTTGTTAACTTTTATCAATTAATTAAAATACTGAATGATAATCGGTATTTTACATACGTAGCTACTATTGAGGCAAACATACGCGGACATATGTCATTTCTTTTATGGCTAATTATTTCTTGAAATGTGTGGACTTTTTTGTCACTTTTGAGTTTAATATATTTCTTGAAAAAAATGCGTCAGTTTTTTTAAACAAAGTTTTCATACATGGATATACTTTCGATGTATTGGATATTTGTGAAATACTAGTAGGGGAGCGAGAAAACTTTGTTGCATATTGTTTTTTCTTAATATTAAGATTATAATAATAATATGAATTGACAGTTATAATAATGATTACGTAATAGTGTAGACTCAGGGGTAATTATATCTTACGTCTTTGAATGCTGAGAAAACTTGTGGCGTGAGTTTCTTTCCACCAGACATGTTTCTCGTGGCGTTGATTCGGTACCACATCCTGCTGTGGTGCTCATTTTCCGACAGTTTTGCTGCAACAATCTTAGCGGCTTCCTCGGGAGGTATTCCTTGATCCAAGGATTCATGTCCCAATTCCTGAATTAACACAAACGATAATTTAAAATGAGACAAATTTTCTTGCTTTTATGTAGCTGTCGCAATTCTCTTTGATTTGTGTAAATCAATGCTAGATTACAACAAAGATGCACATCTGTAAAGTTGCAAACAATGATGTTCATTTAACGCAAAAAAAAAATCTATATAATTGTGTAATTTAAAGGAGAAAAGTAGCGACGG